>NW_016107367.1:1332165-1334774 GCF_001604975.1 Cebus imitator | reverse complement strand
CTTTAGTAGAGACGGGGTTTCACCGTGTTGACCAGGATGGTCTCGATCTCTTGACCTCGTGATCCACCCGCCTCGGCCTCCCAAAGTGCTGGGATTACAGGCGTGAGCCACCGTGCCCAGCCTGCCCCTTTCTATTTCAACACCCCCACACACTCATGCACACACGGGCGCCTGCATACACACTCTCCTTAGTCTTTGTGCTCTGTAATGTGCTCACATCTTCCTCCTCTACCATGGTTAGGATCAGGGTCGCTCCCTCCAAAACTGACCTGTGCTCCAGGGCCTGGGGCTCAGAGGCTTTGTCCACAGCTGTGTCCCCGGAAGCCAAGCCCCTGGCTCTGAGCAGGCAGTGGTGGTCAGTAGGTATTTGCTAGATGAATGAACGCACACACATTCCAGAGGCCACTCACCCAACACGTCCCAAACCAAATGCCTTTCCCTGAAAACGTGCCTGTCTACTGTGTCCCTTGAGTGCCCCAAAATCACTAGACAGAAAAGTCAAGCTGGGAACAGCTTAGGGCAAACCTGCCTCCCAGCATCTACCGAGACTCCTGAGCCAGAAGCACAAAGCTTCCTTCCACTGGAGGCTGAGTAGCTGATGGGTCTAGAACCAGACTCCCTGGGTGAAACCGCCTTTGCGAAATTATGCCAGTGAGGGCAATCTGGTGTGGCTGACTCCATCTTGCTTCTAGCCCCGCAGGCTGGCTGTCTTCACTCATTCCTGGGCGTGGGCCAAACTAACTTTGGGAGAAATTCAGTTTGGAGTTTAAAGGATAATAGCCCTTCCCCAAACTAAACCGCCCTTGTAAAACTAACAAAAGGCCACCAGATTAGGAGGATGAGAGGGCCCTGAATTCTGCTATTCATGCCTGGTTAACATGATTTCCAGTTCTGACACAATCCTTTGGCTGGACACAGTGGCCTCACACCTGTAATCCCAGTACTTTCAGAGGCCGAGGTGGACAGATCATGAGGTCGGGAGTTTGAGACTAGCCTGGCCAACATGGTAAAACCCCATCTCTACTAAAAATACAAAAATTAGCTGGGCATGATGGCGCACGCCTGTAGTCCCAGCTACTCAGGAGGCCGAGGCTGGAGAATCGCTTGAATCCGGGAGCTGGAGGTTGCAGTGAGCCGAGATAGTGCCACTGCACCCCAGCCTGGGTGACAAGGTCTGGAAAAGGCAGAAAGGTTTGAGGGGAGGGGCTTCAGGTCACAGGTGAGTGAGACTTCATCTCAATTTAAAAAAATAAATAAATAAAGGATTACCAGCCTTTGTTCTGGAGGTCATGAGAATTGCAACTTCCCCAGTCTCTCCCACAGTGAAGCTAAGATTGGCCTTTTGAGATGTCTTTGGGATTTTGCATTTCTGACAACAGATGGCCCCAGGCAGAGCATGACTCAACCAGTCCCTGCAGGGCATGAGGACCATTTTCCATCCCCAACCTGGCAGCAGCACGCATTCCCTAGCCCCCCACCCACCACACTTGCTTTGAAAAACCCATAACCTCTGAGCCTTTGTTGATTTGAGTAATGACTCCGTCTCCCCTGTGGCATAGCCAGCTTCCTGTTACCTTTTTTTTTTTTTTTGATACGGAGTCTCATTCAGTCACCCAGGCTGGAGTGCAGTGGCTCGATCTCAGCTCACCACAACCTCCGCCTCCCAAGTTCAAGCGACTCTCCTGGGATGACAAGCCTGCGCCACCACACCTAGCTAATTTTCCTTTTTAGTAGACGTGGGGCTTCACCATGTTGGTCAGGCTGGTCTTGAACTCCTGACATCAGGTGATCCCCCTGCCTCGGCCTCCCAAAGTGCTGAGATTCCAGGTGTGAACCATCAAGCCCAGCCTCCTAACCTTTCTTTAGTGCAATGCCAGGCACTAAAGTGGATTCACTTTGTCTGTGCAGCAGCAGGAAGAACCCACTGGGCAGTGACATGAGTTCCAAAAACTGGATCTGCCACCAACCCAGCTGTGTGACTTTAGATATCTAAAGTGGCCTCTCCTAGCCTGTTTTCCTATCAGTAAATCTGGACAAGGGGGTGAGGAGTCCCCGCTGAGGAGGCTTTCCATTTCACTGGCTACCCCAAGATAAACATTCCCTTCAACATCCCACTCCCACAAAAATCACTGCCCATAGGAATCCCAAGGCTCAAAGGACATCCAGCCACTGGAAAATGGCATTTTAAATAAGAGCATCACCTGTCACCCAGAGCAATGGAACTCTGCATGCCACACACAGTGTCTTTTTTTTTTTTTTTTTTTTTTTTTTGAGAAGGAGTCTCACTCTGTTGCCCAGGCTGGAATGCAATGGCACAAACCCAGCTCACTATAACATTCACCTCCTGGGTTCAAGAGATTCTCCTGCCTCAGCCTCCTGAGTAGCTGGGATTATAGGCACATACCACCACACCCAACTAATATATTTGTATTTTTAGTAAGGTTTGTATTTTTAGTAGGGGTTTATTTTTGTATTTGTATTTTTAGTAGGGGTTTCACCAAGTTGCTCAGGCTGTTCTCAAACTCCTAACTTCAAATGATCCACCCTCCTTGGCCTCCCAAAGTGCTAAGATTACAGGCATGAGCCACCGCATCTGGCTTTTTTTTTTT
>NW_016107367.1:1320414-1330930 GCF_001604975.1 Cebus imitator | reverse complement strand
AAAAAAAAAAAAAAAAAAGAAAAATATATCTCTACATCAGAACTCCTGGAGCCTGCAAATGTGACCTTATGTGGAAATGGAATCTTTGCAGAAATTAAGTATCTCAAGATGAGATCATCCTGGATTTAGGACAGACCCTAAATCCAATGACAGGTGTCTTTAGAAAGGCAAAGGAGATTTGAAACACACACGCACACACACACATACACATACACACACACGCCCGCAAAAGTGGTGACGGGGGAGAGGTGTCCCCCAGCCAAGGAGTGCCCGGGGCTGCCAGCAGCCAAGGGAAGCCAAAGGCAGGTCGTGCCGCAGACCCTCCGACCCACTGAGCCTGCAAAGGAAACCCGCCTTGCACATGCGCCCTGTCAGACTGCAGAACCTCCGGGGCCACCAGGGAAAGCAGGAAGCCCTAGAGGGCCATTTCCAGGACTGTGGAAGAATAGATTTCTGGGTGCGGTGGTGCATGCCTGTGATCCCCGTGACTCCGCCGGCTGATGCGGCAGGATCCCTTCAGCCCAGAGTTTGAGACCAACCCGGCCAACACAGTGAGACCCCCACCTCAAAAAACAAACAACAGCAGTCATTTTCTGTTGCTTGAAGCCACCAGTTTGTGGCCACAGGAAACTCCTACACTCTGAGGTGTAAGAGCGAGCTGGGTTCTCTGAGGAAAATGACATTATCAGGCCGGGCGAGGTGGTGGCTCACGCCTGTAATCCCAGAACTTCGGGAGGCCGAGACGGGCAGGTCACGAGGTCAGGAGATCCAGACCATCCTGGCCAACGTGGTAAACCCTGTCTCTACTAAAAATACAAAAAAATTAGGCATGGTGGTGGGCACCTGTAAAATCCCAGTTACTCAGGAGGCTGAGGCAGGATAATCGCTTGAACCAGGGAGGCAGAGGTTGCAGTGAGCCAAGATTGTGTCATTGCCCTCCAGCCTGGGCAACAAGAACGAAACTCTGGGGCTGGGGTGGGGGGCGTGAGGAGGGAAAGCCGCTCTGACTCGACTTCGGTTCTGCCATTGCCCATGCAGGCCCCACCCCTGGCTGTCCGGGCCCCACCCATGGCTCCTCCTGGCCCCACCCTTGTGTCCACACCAGCTCCCAATTTCACAACCTGTGACAGTTAAGTAGGATGAAAAACCCAACAGCAAAACACAAATGGGACACCAGAGGGGGCATTTGTCACCGGCGTCTTCTGGGGACTTTTGCCGGTGGCACATCCCACTGCCATCTAGATGGCAAAGGATCAGGACAGATTTCCTCATGATGCTTTTAAAATTTTACTTTGTAAACGCAATTATGCATTAGTAAAACACTGGATCATAGCAAAATACTAAAAATAAGTAAATGCCTGTCAACCAGGCAGGAAGAAGACAGAGATCTGGCCAGGGCTCTCCCCAGACAGCCCAAAGCCCCAGGTGCGCTAGTGGCCTCCCTGAGACTGGGCTGACCGGATTCCCAGGGCGCCAGCGCTGCACCCTGCCCCTGCAGCCACACCCAGGGGAGCGGCCCAATAGGGCCAGGCAGCTGCCAGCCCAGAAACGCCTCCGAGCGCTCCTTCTGGGGTCCAGGAGGCAGACTGCAGTCTGGGGAGCCAGCCCCGGGGAGAAGAGCTGGGGAGCGTGGGATCCCAGCCAATGCAAAACGGCCTTTCCACAAAGAGGGGCTTAGCGAATGTACTCTCCAGACCTGGAAAAAGGACTCAAAAGATCACAGGCTTCCCTGCCCCCACCCTCCACACCATCAAAGAGCAAAGAGAATCTTCCAGACCCCCACCCCAGGCGCGGTGGATGCGGCAGGATTCAGAACAGATGAACCCTGCCTGGACCTCTAGGCTGCCCTCACGTTCAGACCAGGGCTTAACTCAATGCTGCATTTCTGCTTTAAAGGAAACATGGGATTCAGAAGTTCCCACTTAACAATATTTAACAATTCACCTATGGTTTTAGTTCAAAACCAGACATCCTTTCCTTGCCATGTGTTGTGAAAGATTTCTCAAGCTCCTTCTCCCCAGCGCAGTTTCTAAGAGGCTTAGCGTGAGGTGACACTCAGACCCCTTCACTCCCAGGAAATGCTGAAATGCTCTGCGTTTACAAGGTGCTGTGTCTTTCTACCCCACACACTTGCAGCGATGATCTGGTTTAGGCTTTCAGTGTCTGAGTACCTTTTCTGGATCAGGCACCAGGGAAAGCAGGGAGCCCTAGAGGGCCATTTGCCCGGGTTGAATATACACACTTCGTTTTGTTTTTTGAGAGTGTCTCACTCCATTGCCCAGGCTGGAGTACAATGGCATAATCTCGACTCACTGCAACCTCCACCTCCTGGGTTCAAGCAATTCTCCTGCCTTAGCCTCCCGAGTAGCTGAGATTATAGGCACCTGCCACCATGCCCAGCTACTTTTCGTTTTGTTGTGAGACTGAGTCTCGCTCAGTCGCCTAGGCTGGAGTACAGTGGCACTATCTCAGCTCATCACAACCTCCTTCTCCCAGGTTCAAGTGGTTTTTCTGCCTCAGCCTCCTGAGCAGCTGGGACTACAGGTGTGCGCCATCATGCCCGGCTAATTTTTGCATTTTTAGTAGAGATGGGGTTTCACCATGTTGGCCAGACCTGCCTCGGCCTCCCAAAGTGCTGGGATTACAGGTGTGAGCCACCTCGCCCTGCCTAATTTTTGTATTTTCACTTGAGACGGGGTTTCAGCCTATTGGCCAGGCTGGCCTCAAACTGACCTCAAATGATTCACCCACCTCAGCCTCCCAGAGTGCCGAGACTACAGGCAAGAGCCACTGTGCCCGGCCGAACACACACCTCTAACAAGAGGGGCCCCTGTCTGGGAATACCTTCCAGAGAGGACTTCATTTCCACACCCCAGCCAGGGTGGGTGCTCAAGAACTATTTATTCAAGTATGATAGTCTAACAAGTCAGGAAACTGAACATTATCCTAAATGCAGGTAGAGCGAGAACGGACCACTCCACAAGGTGGGAGGATCGCTTGAGCCCAGGAGTTCTGGGCCAGCCTGGGCAACACAGCAAGACCTGTGTCTACAAAAAATATTTAAAAAAATGCACCACTGCAAATAAATGTCCTACCCCTATGTGGTGAGGGCCTTCAGAGGGGACTCAGGTTCTGTATTTTGATGTCCAAATCAAAAGTGTGTGTTTTTGAGTCTTGCTCTTTAGCCCAGGCTGGAGTGCAGTGGCTCGATCTCAACTCATTGCAACCTCCATCTCCCAGGTTCAAGTGATTCTCGTGCCTCAGCCTCCCAAGTAGCTGGCATTACAGGTGCCCACACCTGGGAATTTTTTTTTTTTTTTTTTTTTTTTTTTGTATTGAGTAGAGATTGGGTTTTGCCATGGTGGCCAGGCTGGTCTCAAATTCTTGACCTCAAGTGATCTGCCCATCTCAGCCTCCCAAAGTGCTGGGATTACAGGTGTGAGCCACCATGCCTGGCCTGCAAGTCAAGAAACATTTTTTATTCCCTAGCATTTATTCATTTATTTTTTGAGACAGGGTCTCCCTCTGTCACCAGGCTGGAGTGCAGGGGTACGATCACATCTCACTGCAGCCTTGACTTCCCAGGTTCTAGCAATCCTCCCACCTCAGCCTCTCAAGTAGCTGAGATTATAGGTGCATGTCAATATGTCCAGCTAAGTTTTGTATTTTTTGTAGAGACGGGAATTTGCCATGTTGGCCAGGCTGGTCTTGAACTCCTCACCTCAGATCTGTCCACCTCAGTCCACAAAGTGCTGGGATTATAGGCATGAACCCCTGCATCTGGCCTAATTTTTAAAAGACTGGCACCTTCATACTGTACTTAGTATTACATTGAACACACACATTTTCTTTTTCTTTTGAGATAGAGTCTCAAACTGTTGCCAGGCTAGAGTGCAGTGGTGCAATCTCAGCTCACTGTAACCTCCGCCTCCCACATTCAAGCAGTTCTCCTGCCTCAGCCTCCTGAGTAGCTGGGACTACCGGCATGCGCCACCACACCCAGCTAGTTTTTTGTATTTTTAGTAGAGACGGGGTTTCACTATATTGGCCATGATGGTCTCAATCTTTTTTTTTTGAAGGAAAATTTTTATTGTTTTATTATTTTTATGTACAGAAAACTCAACAGTGTACATTTAACCCAGTTTCGTGGCAAGTTCTTTTGCCTTTGCCTTTTCAAGCTTGGCGATTCGAGCCAGACCTGGGTCCCAGGACACTGCCTCCGCAGTAATGGCGGATCTCATCATGTGTCATTGGAGTTGGTGCGGACAGCTTCCACCAGCTTAGCCAAAGCACCTGTCTTCCGAGTTACCCTGTGTGAGGGCGACAGTGGTGCAGGTCTTCTGTGGACTAGACGTCCCAGTCTTGCCTTCCCCTTGATGAACGCAGTAAGGGACTCTCCATTTTACGACACAGGGCAGGCAAGAAGACAACCAGCTCAGTGGGATCCACGGTGTGTGCAGTCACCGCCAGCTGAGCTTTCTTCTTTTCCACCAAGGTGGTGACGGTGTTAACTCCTGCCCAAAAGACAGGTGGTCTCTTCGTGGGGACGTCCCCTTTGCAAGCCGCTTTCTTCTCGGCCCATGCCAACAGCCTCTGCTTCTTCTCTTGCTTCGTCTCCGGTCTGTACTTGTGGGCCAGCTTAAGCAGCTGGGTTGCTGTTTGGCGGTCCAGGGCCTGGGTGAGCTGGTTAATTGCAGGGGGCACTTTCAGCCACTTACAGAGGATGGCTCTCTGCCGCTGCAACCTGATGTAGCGTGGCCATTTCACAACGCGGTGAGGTCTCTTGTGGGCTGCGTGTCCTGTCCAATGCCAAAATTCTTAGGCCTTTTCTCAAACAAGGGATTCAGCACTTTCTTAGCCTCCTGCTTCTTCACGACAGCAGGGGCCGGAGCCACCTTCTTCCCCTTGGCCTTCTTCCCTTTCAGCATCTTGGGCGGCGGGAAGAGAAAGCTGGTCTCAATCTCTTAACCTCATGATCTGCCTACCTCGGCCTCCCATAGTGCGAGGATTACAGGCATGAGCCACTGCATCCCACCCAGCACACCCATTTTCATATTATTCTAAGATATGAAATAGCGGCAGATTTTTCTTTTTTGCTGGAGTGCAGTGGTGCCATCATGGCTGACTGCATGACAGCCTCAACCACCTGGGCTCAAGTGATCATCCTGCTTCAACCTCCTGAGTAGCTGGGACCACAGGCCCACACCACAAGGGCCAGCTATTTATTTTTTATTTGAGAAGGAGTCTTGCTTTGTCGCCCAAGCTGGAGTGCAATGGCACAATCTCAGCTTACTGCAACCTCCACCTCCCGGGTTCAAGCGATTCTCCTGCCTCACCCTCCCGAGCAGCTGGTACTACAGGCATGTGTCACCATGCCCGGCTAATTTTTGTATTTTTAGTAGAGACAGGGTTTCACAGTGTTGGCGAGGATGGTCTCGATCTCTTAATCTTGTGATCCGCCCACACTGGCCTCCCAAAGTGCTGGAATTGTAGGCATGAGCCACTGCACCTGGCTTTTATTTTCTTTGTACAGATGGGGTCACCCCCATGTTGCCCAGGCATGGATTATTTTGCAATTTCCCATCCCTGATGCCACTTGAAAAAAAGGTCAAAACTTATGACTCAAGGTCGGGATAATGTTGACCAAATGGACAAACAAATTTCAAACATGGTCACTGAAATCCTGTTCACCTTAAAGAATGTCATATTGGCCCGGTGCGGTGCCTCAGGCCTGTAATCCCAGCAATTTGGGAGGCCAAGGCGGGGCCAAGGCGGGCGGATCATGAGGTCAGGAGTTCAAGACCAGCCTGGCCAACATGGTGAAACCCTGTCGCTACTAAAAATACAAAAATTAGCCAGGCACAGTGGCTCACACCTGTAATCCTAGCACTTTGGGAGGCTGAGGCAGGCAGATCACCTGAGGTCGGGAGTTCGAGACCAGCCTGACCGACTTGGAGAACCCTACTTAAAAATACAAAAATTAGCTGGGCATGGTGGTGCACGCCTGTAATTCCAGCTACTTGGGAGTCTGAGGCATGAGAATCACTTGAACCTGGAAGGTGGAGGTTGCAGCCCAGATCACACCACTGCACTTCAGCTCCAGCCTGGGCAACAGAGCAGGACTCTGTCTCAAAAAAAAAAAAAAAAAAGAATAGCAAGAATGTCATTTTACCTTGTATTTGTGAGCTGACCTCTCCAAAGAGCCTAGGGTCTTTTTCAGAATCCACCAATCACAACGTTCTACAACCAAAAACAACAGCTCAGGGCTGCACCGAAATTCTGAGCATGGGACAAGTGCGATTTGGTTTCTCATTTAAATCAGTCGGCTCCAGTGGAAACGACTTCAGGTGAAAATAGTATCTTACTTTGGAAGTGACTCTGCAGCTTTGCACGGAGACACTGGTTAGCGCCAGGTTAATTTCACAGGTGTCCTAGAATTCTGTGGGTTTGGAGGGGAGATGTCCACACTCCCCAGCTGGGGCTCCCTGCTGTCAGAGGGCAGAGCAGGCTCACCCTGGCAGAGCTGATCTGGGCACCTCACGTGGTGGTGACGCTTCCCAAGCCCTCACACTTTACGCCTGGGGAAACTCGAGCGTCCCCTCATCAGCCCTCACCCCACACCGAGGTCCTCCCACCCTGCAGGACTGCATGTGAAATGGCATATTTATTCCCTGACCAGACCCCCGAACTTCTTCCTTTTAAGACAGGGTCTCTACTATTAGAAATAGAGTAAAAAAAAAAAAAAAAAAAAAAAAAAAAAGTCTCGCTCCATTGCCCAGGCTGGGGTGCAGTGGTGTGATCAGAGCTCACAGCAGCCTGACCTCCCAGGCTCAATCAGTCCTCCCCGCTCAGTCTCCAGAACCGCTAGGCTCACAGGTACACACCACCACGTCCTACTAACATTTTTTTGGTAGAGACAGGGTTTTGCTTTGTTGCCCAGGCTGGTCTTGAATTTCTGGGCTCAACCAATCCTCTGGTTTCAGCCTCCCAAAGTGCTGGGATTCTAGGGGTGAGCCACTGGGACCGGCCTCCCTACCCTCTTGAGGAATCGCATCCTCCCTCCCAGGGGGCAGGGACCACCCCCACCTTCTGTGTGAGAGGAAGAGTCCCGCCTTCCCTGGGGGGCCGGGCTGCCTCAGGCCTCTCTTGGTGCTAGAACCTCTTTTTGATGGTGACAGCCACCTGGCTGGGAGCAACTGAGCACACTCATGTCCAGCATGTCCTTACCCAGCAGCGTCCAGACCCGGGCTGGGCCACAGTCTCCTCTGTTCCCCAAAAAGCAGCCCCAAATTCAGCCTGGTGTAGCAAAGAACTGGTCCATGATCACTGACTATGAGCAGAGCACGTTGCTACTCAAGCTGTGGCCACTGTGAATCCGGGCTCAGATCAGTTTGGCCCTGGGTGTGACACCGATTTAAAGCCTTTGAGGATGAGGCTCCAGGGCCGTTAGAGGGGACAGGACTGCCACTCTTCACTTACCTCCTGGATGGGATGTCCATTTTGTTCCCAGAATAATCGATCACCCAGGAGTTAAGAGTGATGGAGATCTCACGGTCCAGCCCGTGTGATGTTGCTGCCTCCATAATGACCCGTGCAGAAGGGCCGCTACCGAGCCAGCTCGGCTAGAGAGATCCTCGCTCAGGCGGCGCTGAAGGCATTAAGAAGCAGACACCCAGATAGAACAGCAAAGTGGGCTATCCGGGCCTAACAACCTTCAGAGCCGAGAGCCTCAGGGGCCGACAGCATTATGGGCTGAGGGCCTCGAGCAGACGCTGACGCATGCAGTTAGTCTCTCTGAACAGGTGCTTAATATTAACAAACAGGTGTTCTGTGCTTTCTCACAAAACCAAGATAAACTGGGTAGGCAGCTGGTGCCTGCTTACCACTGATCAAGGACAAACCAGAAAGTACTCTCCACGAGGGAGCCATGGGGGGGCAGGGTCACGTATCCCGTGCTTAAAGAATTGATGGCCGGGCGCGGTGGCTCAAGCCTGTAATCCCAGCACTTTGGGAGGCCGAGGCGGGTGGATCACGAGGTCAAGAGATCGAGACCATCCTGGTCAACGTGGTGAAACCCCGTCTCCACTAAAACTACAAAAAATTAGCTGGGCATGGTGGCGCGTGCCTGTAATCCCAGCGACTCGGGAGGCTGAGGCAGGAGAATTGCCTGGACCCGGGAGGCGGAGGTTGCGGTGAGCCGAGATCGCACCATTGCACTCCAGCCTGGGTAACAAGAGCGAGACTCCGTCTCAAAAAAAAAAAAAAAAAATTATTTTGTCTGTGTGTTTTTTTTTTTGAGACAGAGTTTCACTCTGTTGCCCAGGCTGGAGTGCATTGGCACAGTCTCAGCTCACTGTAACCTCTGCCTCCTGGGTTCAAGCAGTCCTCCTGACTCAGCCTCCTGAGTAGCTGGGATTACAAGCATGTGCCATCATGCCCCGCTAATTTTTGTATTTGTAGTAGAGAGAGGGCTTCACTATGTTGGTCAGGCTGGTCTTGAGCTTCTGACCGCAAGTGATCCACCTGCCTCTGCCTCCCAAAGTGTTGGGATTACAGGTGTGAGTCACCATACCTAGCCTTATTTTATTTTATATTTTATTATTTGAGACAGAGTCTGGCTCTGCTGCCCAGGCTGGAGTGCAGTGGTACAATCTCCACTCACTGCAGCCTTGACCTTCTAGGCTCAAGCGATCCTCCCAAATCAGCCTCCCAAGTAGCTGGGACTACAGGCACATGCCACCATGTCCGGCTAATTTTTGTATTTTTTGTAGAGATGGGGATCTCACCATATTGCCCAGGCTGGTCTCGAACACCTGGACTCAAGCAATCCTCCTGCCTCGGCTTCCCAAAGTGCTGGGATTACGGGTGTGAGGTATCGCACCCGGCCCTATTTTATTTTATAGATAAGAAAAGCGCTGAAAGTGGAGGGCGCACAGGGCTCTGTGGGGAAGGGAGACCAGGCCTGCGGCGCAAGCACTGAGCTTCTATTCATGCACACGGGCGCCTCCCAAACGGCCAAGGGCTGGGGAACCGGACGGACGTCCTAGGCTCAGCTCTGCTTCCAGGGAAGGAGTTCAGGAGGAGCAGATAGGCCCAGTCTTGAGTTTAACACTACAGATGCGTGTGTGTGTTGTTTACATTTGTATCCCAAATACTCATAACAGTGTCTGGCACATGGCAGGCACACAAATACTTGCTAAGAAACAAATTAACCCAAGCACTTTCCCTTACAGTTTCTTTCTTTTTTTTTTTTGAGACCGAGTCTGGTTTTGTCCAGAGAGTCTCTCAACAGTGGACAGGAGTAATGGTTTTCTCCCGTAACGTTGGTGGCTTGGAGTAAAGAAAAAACACAGCATGGGCCGGGGCGGTGGCTCGTGTGTGTAATCCCAGCACTTTGAGAGGGCTGGGGGGGCGGATCCCAAGGTCAGCTTGACCTCGAACTTCTGACTTCAGGTGATCTGCCCACCTGAGCCTCCCAAAGTGCTGGAATTACAGGCATGAGCCACCGAGCCCAGCCCGTAACATAAAATGCACCACTGTAAGCCATTTTAAGTGTACAATCCACTAACATCAACTACCTTCACAATGTTACACAACTATCATTACTATTTCCAAAACCTTTTCATTCCCCCAAACAACAACTCTGTACCTGTTAAGCCATCAATTGGCTGAGATAGTCTCCATGTGCCGTGCACCAGGCTCAGTCCTTCCGCTGTATGGCCCCGGTTAATCCTTCCATTATCGTGTGTCAGAAAATCTTTTCCTGATATAACGTAAGCCCTGCGTACACACTCCTTGCATCCTCTACCTTTCTCTGTAGCATTACGCAACTGTAATGAAATGATTGTTCATTTCAGGTTGGTCTTCCTGTTTCTCTCCTGCCTGTCAGCCCAGGAGGGAAGGCGTGAGTGTTCACTGCTAACTTGGTGCACGTGGCAAACACCTGATACGTATTTGTGGATTGAGTGAAGAAGTGGTACATACAACTGATGCTTTTCCCCTTCCTGTGGAGATGGCAATTTGTTTAATAATTCTGTATAATTTAGGAAGCTTTTGTTCCCTTTGCTAAGCCTTCAAGATCTGCTCAAGACTTTGAAAGTGTGATTACAGATTCTTCTTCCATAGGAGGAACGTCACATCACCTCCCTGAGAAGAACATTCCAGGAAGCCAGGCTTTTAGTGAGTCACAGTGTATTAATAGCACCATCAAAATCCGAACAAAGATTCCATTATGTTAGTGCAGAGCCCACGAGCTGAACATGCTATCTGCCAAGTGTATCTTTTTGCTTGGAACATCTATCATCTTCTTATGAAAGCATTTTAAGGCCTCAACACTTTTTTTTTTTTTTTTGAGATGGAGTCTTGCTCTGTCACCAGGCTGGAGTGCACTGGCGCGATCTCGGCTCGCTGCAACCTCTGCCTCCTGGATTCAAGCGATTCTTCCGCCTCAGCCTCCTGAGTAGCTGGGACTACAGGTGCGCACCACCACACCCGGCTAATTTTTGTATTTTTAGTA
>NW_016107367.1:1316054-1317929 GCF_001604975.1 Cebus imitator | reverse complement strand
TGGCACTGTCTTGGCTCACTGCAACCTCCACCACCCGGGTTCAAGCGATTCTCCTGCCTCAGCCTCCTGAGTAGCTGGGATTACAGGTGCCTGCCAACATGCCCAGCTAATTTTTGTATTCTTAGTAGGGATGGGGTTTTGCTATGTCGGCCAGGCTGGTCTCGAACTCCTGATCTCAGGTGATCCACCCGCCTTGGCCTCCCAAAGTACTGGGATTACAGGTGTGAAATACTGCACTTGACCTAATTTTAATTTTTTCAGAGGGACAGGGTCTTGCTTTGTTGCTTAGGCAGTCTCGAACTCCTGGGCTCAAGCAGTCTTGCCTTGGCCTCCCCAAGTGTTGGGATTACAGGCATGAGCCACCATGCCTGGCTCAATTGATTTTTGTGTGTTGAAGTCCTATCCTTTGCTAAAATCACTTCTTCTAGTATTGTTTTGATAGATTCCTTATGAGTTTCCTACCTAGACAACCATGTCATTTATGAAGTCTTTCTCTTGCCCAGTTTGCATATCTTTTCAGCACTCACCACCCTCCTTGGCAGGATGGAACTCGATTATGGAAGGTTTGAAGCAACAATGAATTTTGAAGTGATAGGGTAAGAATCGTGGTCCTTTAAGCAGTGCAAGGACATTTGCAGCATGACATTCACGTGTCATCTGGCCCAACTTCTCACTTGGCTGGGCATCCATCTTCTTGGTGGTCCAGGCGCCAGCACAGGGACTGCTGGGACATAGGTCAGGCGCACAGCTAAGTACCCATCTATTCGCCATCAACTTTCCCAGTAACTCCAGGAGGATGAGTTCATTTGGGAGATGATTTATACAGAGGTCCTACATTGACTGATTCCCTCAACTGCCTATGTTTATTTGAAAGAAATCTCAAGATTTAATATTTTTACTAGACCTGGGAAAAAGCTGACTTTTTACCCTTTTTGCCATTCACTTCCTAGTTCAACACTAAACCTTTCTCCTAGCTGCTAACATCTTTTAGTAAGCAACAAGACTTAAAATAAAATGGGACTTTGGAGTTAAATTTAAATTCAGCCACCAAGACCTTAAGTAATTCCTTCTATTGTCTAAGGGAACTAAGAACTTCTCAGAGGATTTTACGGATTAAATGTGATTGCCATTTGCCAAGCATTCAATACCTGCTTAGCATGAGGGACTGAGACCAAGTCCTCTCCCTGACTGTGCTCTGCCCCCTTAGTCACCAGCACACATCCAAGTCCCCCTCATATCCTATCATTTTTATATATGGCTTTAGGCTCAGAATGCAAATCCTATATGCTATCTAACCAAGTTTTCTTTCTAGAATCAAGACTTTTATTTAGCCATTACCACCCCTAGGACTTTTTGAGACGGAATTTCGCTTGTTGCCCACGCTGGGGTGCAATGGTGCCATCTCGGCTCACTGCAACCTCCGCCTCCTGGGACTACAGGCATGTGCCAACATGCCCAGCTAATTTTGTATTTTTAGTAGATAGCAGTGCTCCATGTTTGTCAGGCTGGTCTCGAACTCCTGACCTCACATGATCCACCCACCTGAGCATCCCAAAGTGCTGGATTATAGAGGTAAGCCACTGTGCCCAGTATTTTTTAAACCTTTGAAGACATGCCAGCTCGTCTTTTCCCTACCAACTTGTTACCTACTGCTCACAGCTGGCTCAAAGGACCAGAAAGTGAGCGACATTAGACACTGCTAACGAAGTTTGACACAAGGCCAAGGAATTGACTACATTTAAGACACAAGGTGGGCCGGGCACGGTGGCTCAAGCCTGTAATCCCAGCACTTTGGGAGGCCAAGGCGGGTGGATCACGAGGTCAAGAGATCGAGACCATCCTGGTCAACATGGTGAAACCCCGTCTCTACTAAAA
>NW_016107367.1:1303376-1315842 GCF_001604975.1 Cebus imitator | reverse complement strand
ACACAAGGTGTTCCATGAAATACCGTCAGAACAATGCACACATGCACATGGGATGCACGTTGCCTGCATTATTTACTGTGCCTACATGTACTCCACCCCACACCCACCAAAAGTGCACATTGGGAAGATCATGTCAAACCTCACAGTGGCCAGTGTTAGTCATCTCCTGCTAGTATCTCATGTTTTACGTTTTGGCACCAACTCTGTCATCCAGAATACTCCCTTTCCCCACCCAAATAAGACACTGTCATGCAACTTCTTTTAACTCATCTGTATTTGTTACAACTTTAAACAGAATGTGACTCGAGCACTACATTTCCATCCACAAGACTGGCTCCGAGTTATTTTTGAACAAGTTATGATATGCTTAGGTAGGCTAATAACTGATCCTCCAAACAATACTTTTCTTTGGAAAACAAGCCCTATGGAGAGTTCCATCAAGTTGCTTCAGTTTAACCTATTTCTAGAGGACTAGTACATGCAGAATTGGCAACTACAGGGGATGAAAGAAAGTAGATCCTACGAGATATAACAAATACTTTTCTTCTAAATATCAAGGTATAGCTTGAGAACACTTCGGTAAGATTTGGTCTACTAAGGAATCCGGCTTGATAGCTACACACTTTAGACCACAAAGTTAACATGTTACATACATCTTACAACACACATTACCTCAATCTGTTCACGTAAGCCAATGTGAAACTAAAAAAGCATTACTAGCTCTGCTTTGCTGCCTAAAGTATCACAGCATCGCTTAGTCGACAGGAATCTTTATCTTCCCCGTAAAGTAGTAGTTGTCATGCCATACAGACTTTTTAATGTTAACAAAAATAAAGAAAAACATCCTTGAAAATATATTATTAGAGGAACTGTAGAGTACTGAACAGGTAAGTCATCCCTCAGCTGGAGCTTAGTCTACTTCTTCCATGCGTGATGTGTCGTCATCTCCTTCGAGGGGTGGCATTTCTTCAGTTACAGCTGCACTGGTATCATCAGCAGTAGGGTCATCTTCATCAATACCTGTTTTCAAAACAAAATCCTCTATTAGAAAGATTTCTTAAAGCCAGCTAATTGGTATAACACACTCCTGGTTTATGCCTGCTTTCAAGACAGTAATACTGGGCAGATGAATCTTCATTTCTTAGCTTTTTTAACACCTTACTTATCTCTATAGAAAGAGATACCTGAATGCTTCCAAGTAGGACAATGTGCTCCAAATTTGGGTAACTGAAAGTTAACCACTTTTTTCACTAGTCATGTGTGTGTGTTTTCTTAACTTGACATAGTTTAAGGCTTACCAAGACCAAGTTTGATCATCCTGTAGATCCTGTTAGCATGTGTCTGGGGATCTTCCAGACTGAAGCCAGAAGACAGGAGCGCAGTTTCATAAAGCAGGATGACCAGATCCTTCACAGACTTGTCGTTCTTATCAGCCTCTGCCTTTTGCCTTAAGGTCTCAATAATGGAATGGTCAGGGTTTATCTCCAGGTGTTTCTTTGCTGCCATGTAACCCATTGTTGAGTTGTCTCTTAGGGCTTGAGCTTTCATGATTCTCTCCATGTTTGCTGTCCAGCCGTATGTGCTTGTGACAATACAGCATGGAGACGTCACCAATCGGTTTGACACAACCACCTGTAATGAAGAAACAACTTAGGAGCCTAGAAAGATTAAAACTTTAATTGTGAAATGAAATCTGGGTTATCTACTATCAAATACAACTTAAGGTTTTATTAGGTATCCTACACCTAACAGCACAGGCTAAAATTGTGTTTTACATACACAACCATAGTTTTCTGTGAAGTTGAGAATAAGGGAAAATAGATTATGTAAGCTTGAAAGCACCTTAGGGGTATCAATAATCAGGAAATGTTGTTTTCACATACCTTTTCAACTTTTTTCTCCAATATGTCTTTCATGATTTTGCAGAGATTCTCAAACTTTGTTTTTTTCTCTTCCTGTTTCTTTTTTTCTTCTTCATCCTCTGGTAGTTCCAAGCCCTCTTTGGTGACTGACACTAAAGTCTTCCCCTCAAATTCCTTCAGCTGTTGGACACAGTACTCATCAATGGGCTCAATCATATAGATCACTTCTAAGCCATGTTTTCGAAGACGTTCCACGAAGGCTGAGTTAGCTACCTGGTCCTTGGTCTCACCTGAGGTATTATAAAAGTTGCTTTTATACCTTTCAACAGTAAGAAATGGCTTCACCTACTTCTGACTTTTCTTAGTAGTCAGAACCTAAAACAGATGACCTAGTTCATTTAAATATCTTGGTTAGATCAACACCAGTTATGCTAACAGTGCTACCTGAAGAGAAAACACATCCAGAGCCTACAAGGTTCCAAGAACAAAGTATCTGAGTGTAATGTACGGTTCCCCTACCTGTGATATAATAGATATGTTTCTGGTTTTCCTTCATTCTGGTGCAGTAGTCCTTGAGAGAAACCATCTCATCACCAGAGGCAGATGTGTAGTATCTCAACAGCTCTGAAAGCTTCTTCCGATTTTGAGAGTCTTCGTGTATTCCAAGCTGAAACAAAGTAAGTTCTTTACAAAAACGTTTTGAGTTTAAAAAAAAAAAAAAAAAATCTACAAAGAGGCCAGTTGTAAAACTACTAATGGTCAAATATTTACACTAACCTTTATGTTTTTAGAGAACTGCTCATAGAACTTCTTGTAGTTCTCTTTATCTTCTGCCAGTTCAGTGAAGAGTTCTAAGCATTTTTTGACCAAATTCTTCCTGATAACTTTCAGAATTTTGCTTTGTTGCAACATCTCACGGGAAATGTTTAGAGGGAGATCCTCTGAGTCTACCACCCCTCTAATGAAATCTGAAAAAAATATAAAAACCAAATGCCAAGTCATTCCAAAGACAAAACTGATGCTAGGTAAACCCCAAAATCAAAGGTAAAAACCTCAAAATATATACATATGTATTTTCTGAGATGGAGTCTGTTTTCCAGGGTAGAGGGCAGTGGCCCAATCTCTGCCCACTGCAACCTCTCTCCCACCCCCCTCTTCCCATTCAAGCTATTCTCAAGCTTCAGCTGGGACTACAGGCACCCACCACCACACCAGGCTAAATCTGTACAGACGGGGTTTCAAATCATTTTGGCTAGACTGGTCATGAATTCCTAACCCTAGGTGATTCACCCACCTACACCTCCCCAAAGTGCTAAGATTACAGGTGTGAGCCACTGTGCCAGCCAGAAAGTATTTCTTTAATCACTGATGGGGATTATTTTCCCTATTCGTACTTACTCAGATATTCAGGGATTAGCTCCTCACAGTTATCCATGATGAAAACTCTGCGTACATACAACTTGATGTTGTTCTTTTTCTTTCTGTTTTCAAACAGGTCAAAAGGAGCACGTCGTGGGACAAATAGAAGGGCTCTGAATTCCAACTGTCCTTCAACTGAAAAATGCTGTAATAAAAGACACACTTAAGTACCAATGAACGATGCATTAGAGAAAGTATCTGTGGTGGTGAAGAAAGATCATCTAAAGACAAGCTCCAGGCACCACTCAGTCACTCACCTTCACTGCCAAGTGATCTTCCCAGTCATTGGTCAAGCTCTTGTAAAATTCTCCATACTCCTCATTAGTAATATCGTCGGGATTTCTGGTCCAGATGGGCTTTGTTTTGTTGAGTTCTTCTTGATCGATGTACTTTTCCTTAATCTTCTTCTTTTTCTTCTTGTCACCATCCTTCTTTTCTTCTTCTTCTTCATCAGAACCAACATCTTCAATTTCCGGCTTGTCTTCAGAGTCTTTCTCTTCTTTTTCTTTTTCTTCTTCTTTATCTTCCTTTTCTTCAGCCTCATCATCACTGACTTCTTTATCACGTTCCTTCTCCACCTGCAAAACACGACATGAAATCACATCACTGCTGCATTCTAGAACTGGTGACACTGAGCAACTATTTTCAACCTAAGGCCAAAGCCTAGTCAGCCAAGCAGAGAAGCAGCCAGGCAGCTTCTCATCAACATATCTTACGAAGTTAGGTAGTAGAGTTTAGGTTCCCCAGACTCCAGACTAGTAAATAACCCAAGTTCAACACATCTAAGGACTAAGGATGTAGCTCAGTCACCCCAGTCATCTCCAGACAGTAATACACCCTACAATTATATAGAAACTTACAAAAAGAGTAATGGGATAGCCAATAAACTGAGAATGTTTCTTCACAATCTCCTTTATTCTGCGTTCCTCCAAGTACTCAGTTTGGTCTTCCTTCAGGTGTAAGATAACCTTTGTTCCACGACCCATAGGTTCACCTGTAGTAGGGAAAATCGACTCAATAATCCAATCAATTTAGCGTTCAACGCCATGCCTAACTCATGTCCACAAAGTGAGATTTGCCATTCCTACAGGTGAAAAGGTTCCCACAGCAGGTCTAAGCGCCTTGCCAGAAAGAAGTAACCAAGTCATGCCGCATTAAGTGCTCTAGCTTGTTCCTGAACGTTGGGCAAACACAAGTTTCTGTAAGCTTCACAGAGGTCCATGGGCTGCAGCACCCCACCCTCCCGCCACTGACTTAACCCGTGCATGCTCGGGCACCTACCTGTGTCTGTCCTCACTGTGAATGATCCCCCTGCTGAGGACTCCCAGGCGTACTGCTCATCATCGTTATGTTTGGTGATCACTGTTACTTTCTCAGCAACCAAATACGCAGAATAAAAACCAACACCAAACTGGCCAATCATAGAGATATCTGCACCAGCCTGCAAAGCTTCCATGAACGCTTTGGTCCCAGACTTGGCAATAGTACCAAGGTTATTGATCAAGTCAGCCTTGGTCATTCCAATTCCAGTATCCACAATAGTGAGGGTTCGATCTTGTTTGTTTGGTATAAGGTTAATATGCAGCTCTTTCCCAGAGTCCAGTTTACTGGGATCCGTCAAGCTCTCATACCGGATTTTGTCCAATGCCTATTAACAAAAATTACAAATTAGGCATACAGCGCCCCCCAACCTCACTGAAACCGAAACCCTAATCTGGGTTAATAAGCGACTTACATCTGAGGAATTTGAAATGAGCTCTCTCAGAAAGATCTCTTTGTTCGAATAGAAAGTATTGATGATCAGTGACATCAACTGGGCAATTTCTGCCTGAAAGGCGAACGTCTCCACCTCCTCCTCCTCCATCGGTTGGTCTTGGGTCTGGGTTTCCTCAGGCATCTGGAAGGACACCGAGCCGGTTTAAAACCCTGCAGGACGTCTACACGGGCAACACGAAATTCCATCGCGTCCTCCAAACGTTTTTAAAGCCCAGCTGGAGATTTGCGGAGTTTAAGTAAACCGAAAATAGAAGGGCGGCTGACAAAGGATGACCTCATTTCGAGCGCGGCAACCACCAGGAGCGTGTGCGCGCTTCCGGGAGGCGGCCGCGGGCCCCGACGGACACCCCGCACCCTCCCGCGCGGGCCGGGGCGCGTGGCGGCTCCTCCCCAGCGGCCGCCTCCGCCGGCGCCCCAGCCGAGCCGGCCGAGGGGTCCCCCGCAGCCGGGGCCCTCCGTTCCGGTGCGGCGCTGCGGGGGCGCCTCGGGGAGCCCGCGGCCGCCGGGCCCATTCCTGACGCGGGCGCGGAGAGCGCAGCCGGCCGGAGGCCTCCGGAGTAGGCAGCGCGGCCTGGCGGATTCCGGGCCCCGGCCCAGCCGCCTCGGCCCCCAATCCCCCTCGAGCCTCCCCCACCGCCCCTCACCTTGGCTAAGGGACCGCACAGGCTCCGCAGCGCAGCAGCACCAGGACGCTGAAGCAACTGGCGCGCCGCCCCCGAGCCTGCCTTATATACCGACGGGCCCGCCCAGCGCGCGGCGCTTTTTCCAGAAGCCTCCCGAACCTTCCGGAAGAACCCTCCCCAACTGCCGCGGCGGCCGCGCGCCTGCGCCTGCGCCCTCGCCGCGGCCCGCCCCTCCCCCTGGCGCGCGCAGGCCCCGCGCGTGGCCCGGCCCCGGCAACCCTCCCTCAACCGCCGCCGCGCGCCCCCTGCACGCCCCCGCGCCAACCTCAGTGCGCCTGCGCGCCGCGGAATTCTCGGGAAGGTCCAGGCCCCTTCCGTGGCCGCCCGCGCCCTCCGCCCTGCGCGCCCTCCGCCCTGCACCCCCACCCGCCGAGCGCGGGCGGACGGCGCGCCCGGACGTGCGGGCCTTTGTGAAATGCGCGAAAGGGAGGTGTCGTTGGTCACCCGTGTGCGGGTGCCGTGAGAGCGCCGCGCGTCTGACAACCCGGCTGAGCAGAGCGCGGGGCCTGGGCGGGAGGCGCGCCTGAAGGGAGGGCCGTGTGTGGACCGGAGCGCCCCGGGTCTCACGCGCCGGGTAGACTGCCCGAGTCGTGGCCGTGCTGCCCCAGAACCCGGCCGCAGGCGGCGCTGGGATCGCGGTGCTCTGCTCACCGGGGGCGGGCCGCGGGCCACCCGCTGCTCACGGAGGACGCCTCTGGCGCGGGGGTGCTCGGCAGCGTTCCCTGCCTTTGGGTTCCCCGAAAGCCATGTCCTTCATATTTCAGGGTCCCTTAATTTGGGGTACAAGTTCATGCTCACCCAGCTGCACCAGGCATGATTTTAAAAAGCGCATTGTTTTGCCGATCGATTTATTTGAGGTCTCCAAGTGAAGTATAAGAATTCTTGGGTGATTAACTTGCCCTAAGAGCCAGGTTTGGGGTTTTTTGCTTGTTTGGACAGGCTCTCCCTGTCGCCCAGGCTGGGGTGCCATGGCGCAGTCTCGGCTCACCTGCAGCATCGACCTCCCGGGCTCAGGTGATTCTCCTGCCTCAACCTCCCGAGTAGCTGGGACCACGGGCGCCGACACCACGCCCGGCTAGTTTTTGTATTTATTTGTAGAGACGGGTTTTCACCATGTTACCCAGGCTGGAAGAGCCAGTTTCTACATGAGAATTTTAGGATATTTTGGCCAGCGCCAGCTGTGAGAACCTTGGAGGCGTTGTGGTTCCTTAGAGCTGGCTCAGGTCATCACCCTGGTTCCCCTGCCTGGCCCCTGTCCTCCTCCTCTTTGTCTCTGGCGCCTCCCATGATGGAGCAGCCTCCTGCCTAGACTCACAGCCATGCCCGGGAATAATCGGGAAGCTCCTCGCCGTGTAAACAAAGGACGGAGCTAATTCCACTTCCTGGTCTCTGGGGAAACCCAACTTGCTCAGGAGCAGGGGTTTTCAGACTGCGGCCTGAGACCCCCCCCAAGAGTGTGTGAAATCAACGGAAAGCGTCTCGCCTGGCATTGCAAAGCGGAGGAAGTGGATGGAAACTAGCAGCCACGTGGCGCGGGCCCCAGCGTTGGGGGCGTGTGCCGAGTCCCCTGGTAGCCGTTCCGCACCCTGGGGGCGCGCCCCCGGCCCAGGCTTTCCCTACAGCCGCCGCCGGGGCAAATGCGGAAGCAGGAGGGGCCCGAGGTCTTCCCTGGAGAGTGACCCTCCACCTGTTTCCTTATGGTCGCCACCAGCCACTGCCCCCTCTCCTCACTTGTAGGAACTCTTCCTAACGCAGTTTCTGCCATTGCTCGGGGGGTTGAGATTTCTTACAGAGGAGCCATCCAGGGGCCTAGCTCTGACATTCTTTGTCCTTTGTTTCTGGGGCCTTCATTTTTCCCCATTCCTCCAGTAAACCTGCCCCAAAGCCCCTCCCTGGGTCTGGGCATCACTGGGAACCACTGTTTCCCGTCGGGCCCCACCATTAATGTCCCTCCCTCCTTCCGCAAATTCCTGTCTTTCCAGCTCTCCTGTCTCAGTTAATAAACAGAACATTGTGGTCCTGTCTCAAGGTGACATTCCACAGTTACCCACAAGTTGAGACCTCTGCCATGGTTTCTATCATCAACACGCCATGGTTTTCCTCTCAGCCCCTGGCTGTTCTCTGTCCTCACACTCACGCCCCTCTCCCTCACACAGCAAGGAGCTCCTTGCCCCCAGGTCTTGTTCCAGCACTCTCACTAATAGGACCTGTGTGCAGATGACTCATGAAGAGCCTGGCCACGACTCCGCTCCAGACCTGGATGCTGAGCTCGTGAGCTTCCCCCACCTCTCTGGCCCTCTTTGAGGGCTCGTTAGCCAGGTGACTGACTGTCTCACGAACCAAGAACCCCAAACTTCCTCACAAAGGATCCGGCACTGAGTCCTGCCACTTCTGTCCACATACACCCCCCAACCCACCCCCCACCCCCGCTTCCACACAACTGTTGGCTCACCTGGAAGGCCTCCATAACCACCTAACTGCTCCCTGGCATCTGGTCTGATCCGTCTCCAACCTGTAGCCCAGGTGAGCTTTGAGAACATACACCTGGCCCTATCTCTTGCCTCCTCCCCACCCGCCGCAAATCTCTTTTTTTAATGATGGAGCAGTACTTTATTTTTACATATTTGGACAAGGAGGTTTTCCATAAACAACCTTTCCAGTGGAGAACAAAGACCATGAAAATCAGCCTCCAGATATCAGTAGCTGTGTCTGCTCAGGGCCGAGGCTCCCCTTTGCCCATGTGGTGAGGTGGAGGGGTGTACTTCCCTTCCTTCATCAGTTTATCCCATTGCCTTCAGATGGTATCCCTGTGTTTCACCGTTTTTTTCCAAGGTATACATTCTATGAAATTATCATATTCTATCTTGCACTCTTTCTCTGCCCAGGTAGTACCGATTCCATGTGCACCTTCTATCCATTCTTTTTCAAAAGCATGGCATTGAGCAGGAAGCTTGTAGGGCTGTTCAGCACTTTGGATTGTCCACCATGGATCTAGGTTAATGCCGAACCTTTTCTGCACGTCACAGAAAGGCATGGCTTTTCTTTGCCTGGATCTGCATATCCATTGCTTCATGGGTGTTTTTATACTGAAATCAAAGGAGGCCTTCAGGCATAGAGAGGCAAGCCCAGGCTATTGCTGTTTTCTGTTTCATGGATCCTGAGGCCCCGACACTCAGTGGAACGGGTCTAGGTATTCTTCCCAACATAGCCTTGCTCCCCCTGGGCAACTCGTAGCTGACTTCCCATCCTTCCCGGAGGAAGATAGAGCTCTTTAGGCCTGTGAGGCCCGGTAAGTCGCTGCTGCCTACCCATACAGCCCCAGTTCCCACTGTGCCCCTATTTTTATACCTGGCACCCTCCCCATGACTCCCCCCACAAGGCTGTGCAAATGCTATTCCCTCTGCCTAGAGCACCATTCCCTCTGTTCTTCTTTAATTAATTTCTACTGGACCTTCTGCTCGCATGTTTTCTTAAGAACCCCTGCCTGCCTCCCACCAGGCCACGTGTCCTGTCATGGAGAGGTTCTCAGAATGTGGTGCCCTCTCCTTCAGAGTACAGACCACATTGCTCTTCTGCTTCCTGTAGCCCTCCAACCCCAGGTTCTTCCACTTCTGCTTGACCTCCTTTTCTGTCCATCCTCCTCCCTGGCTTCCTCAACAACATATTTTTAATAGATCACCAAGCTCTGCAGATTTAGCCTCCTAAGTATTTGTTGACCTCGTCCCACAGTGATCTTGCTGTCAGGGCAATCTGACCATTTTCCTCCTCCATTTGAAAGGTTTCAGTGTCCCTCCATAAAGCTGGAGCATGGATTCCAGATCCAGGCGCCCTGGATTTAGATCCTAGTTCAGCCACTGCCTGTGTAACCCAGAGCAAGTCACTTACCCTTTCTGTGCATCCAGTTCAATATCTGTAGAATGGGCATGAACATGTCTTCTTCATAGAGTGGTTATGAAGCTTAAGTGAGCAGATTCTGGTTTTGGACATGGCTCAGGTGCTAGCCTACCCCACAGCAATTTATGCCCCCTTACATGCTTGCCAGGCAGCAGGCTAGGTACTTTGCATGCAGTGTCTTTTTTTCTTTTCTTTTCTATATTCATTTTCCTCAATATGCAGTGCTGCATGCAGTTTCTTAATCCTCTCAACTCTGAAGTAAGTGGCTTTGGTCCCACTGTACAGATGAGAACACAGAGGCTCAGGAGAGGAGATAAGTCCTTTACTCAGGGTCACCCAGAGCAAGGGCCTCCAGGGCAGTTACACCAGGTCTGGCTCATAATTTTTTTTTTTTTTTCTGAGACACAGTCTCAGTCAGGCGCAGTGGCTCACACCTGTAATTCCAGCACTTTGTGAGGCTGAGGCAGGCGGATCACATGAGGTCAGGAGTTCAAGGCTAGCCTGGCCAACGTGGTGAAACCCCGTCTCTACAAAGAATTTTAAAAAATTAGCTGGGTGTGGCAGTGCACGCCTGTAGTCCCAGCTATTTGGGAGGCAGAGGTTCCAGGGAGTGGAGATTGTGTCACTGTGCTCCTGCCTGGGCAACAGAGCGAGACTCTATCTAAAAAAAAAAAAAAAAAAAAAAAAAAAAAAAAAAAAAAAAAATAAAAAAAAAAAAAAAAAAAGACACAGTCTCACTCTGTTGCCCAGGAGGGAGCACAGTGGCACAGACATGGTTTACTACAGCCTCAACCTCCCAGGCTTAAGCGATCCTTCTGCCTCAGCCTCCTGAGGAGCTAGGACCACAGGTATGTGCCACCATGCCCAGCTAATTTTATTGTTATTTTTTTGTAGAGATGAGGTCTCACTATACTGCCGAGGCTGGTCTTGAACTCCTGGACTCAAGCATTCCTCCCACTGTGGCCTCCCAAAGTGCTGGGATTACAGGCATGAGCCACTGCAACTGCTCTTGGCTCATAAATTTTCATACATTGTTTTTTTTTTCATTTTCATTCAGTTCAAAATATTTTTTAAATTTCCTTTTCTTATTTCTTGACTCATGGGTTATTTATAAATGTTTTACTTAGTTTTCAAATAGAGGTTTTTCAGATATCTTTTTGCTAATTTTTTTTTTTTTGAGACAGCGTCTCGCTCTGTCACCCAGCTGGAGTACAGTGGTATGTTCTTAGCTCGCTGCAACCTCCGCCTCCCAGGTTCAAGCAATTCTCAAGCCTTAGTCTCCAAAGTAGCTGGGATTACAGGCATGCGTCACCACACCGGGCTAACTTTTTTGTATTTTTAGTAGAGATGGGATTTCACCATGTTTGCCAGGCTGGTCTCAAACTCCTGGCCTCAAGTGAACTGCCTGCCTCAGCCTTGCAAAATACTGGGATTACAGGAGTGAGCCATTGTGCTCAGCTGTTACTGATTTCTAGTATTTAATTCCATTGTGGTCAGAGATCATACTTTGCATGATTTCAGTCCTTTTAAATTTATTGAGCCTTGTTTAATGGCCCAGAATATGGTCTATTTTGGTAAATGTTCTTTTTGAAAAATAATTATGCTGAAAGATACCAGTCATTTATACAAAATTTTATAAAATGCAAACTAAGAGGCCTGGTCTGGTGGCTCAAGCTGTAATCCCAGCACTTTGGGAGGCTGAGGGTGGGCTGATCACGAGGTCAGGGTTCATGACCAGCCTGGCCAACATGATGAAACCCCATATTTACTAAAATTACAAAAATTAGCAGAGCGTGGTGGCACGTGCCTGTAGTCCCAGCTACTCGGGAGGCTGAGGCAGGAGAATCGATTGAACCCAGGAGGTGGAGGTTGCAGTGAGCCAAGATCGTGCCATTGCACTCTAGTCTGGGTGACTGAGCGAGACCCTGTCTCAAAAAAAAAAAAAAAAGAAAATACTACAGTATTTCTGCATTCTGAGTTAATCAAGGTTTGAAACATTCACACAAATAAGCATGGTTTGGATGAAAAGTTATTAAAAGTTCATTATAAAAACTAAAAAAAGAAAATGCAAACTAATGTATAGTGACAAGAAGCAGATCACTGGTTTCCTTTAGGAGGTGGGGCAGATGGGGCAGGAGGGAAGGCTCACAGGGACCTGAGGAAACTTCTGGGTGATGAATCTTCACTATCTTGATTGTAGTGATGGTTTCCTAGGAGTATACATATGTTGAAATATATAAAATTGTACTTTAAAGGTAGTTTATTGCTGTTTTTATTTGAATTTTTTTGAGACAGGGTCTGTCACCCAAGCTGGAGTGTAGTGGCAAAATCTCAGCTCACTGCAACCTCTGCCTCCCGGGTTCAAGTGATTCTCATGCTTCAGCCATCTGAGTAGATGAGACTACACACACACACACGCCACCACACCCAGCTATTTTTGCATTTGCATTTTTTTTTGACTTGTATTACAAACGCTTTATTTAAAGGTCCATCTCAATTTACGTGTGGCAGCACAAAATAAAGGACCAGATCATGACACACCATTTCCATCTCAAGTGGTCGAATCCAACATCCAAAACCCAGCGAGCAGCCAAACTCAGCGCAACTTCTGGGCCTCTCACTCAGATTCCAACAGGGTCAGCACGGCGCCCTCGCGCAGGGGGCCTTTTACGTTAGGTTGCGGATGATGGAGTGGCTCGTGTTGTCCATAAATTCCACGTGCACCTGCGTGCACTGTTCTTGAGAACTGGTCCTGCCCAGGACCTTGGTGACCCTGGCCAACTTGATAGGCTGCACACGGCTGGTATCCATGATGGCGGTTCGGCAGCGGTG
>NW_016107367.1:1293141-1302706 GCF_001604975.1 Cebus imitator | reverse complement strand
TTTTTTTACTTTTTTTGTATTTTTAGCAGAGAAGGGGTTTCACTATGTTGGCCAGACTGGTCTCGAACTCCTGACCTCGTGCCTCGTGATCAACCCCTGTTGGCCTCCCAACATGCTGGGATTGCAGGCGTGAGCCCCCGCGCCTGGTCCCAAACTGGTCTTAAACTCCTGGCCTCATGTGATCCGCCTGCCTCTGCCTCGCAAAGTGCTGGAATTATAGGCGTGAGTCACCACCCCCAGCCAACAACTGTTTATTTATTTATTTATTTATTTATTTTTAAGATGGGGTTTCACAATAATGGCCAGCCTGGTCTTGAACTCCTGACCTCATGTGATCCACCCAGCTCGGCCTCCCAAAGTGCTAGGATTACAGGCGTGAGCCACCACCCCCAGCCAGCAGCTGTTTTTCAAAAGTTGATGTTTAGCAAACCTCATAGAAAGTTGAAGAAATGTTCAGGATCAAGCTATAATTACATAGGAAAATTAAGTGGTTCATACTTAGGAAAGAAAAATTGTAAATCAGTGTAGTGAGGGAAAAGTAAATTTTAAAAATGTATATACTTTAAAAAAAAAGAAAGAAAAAGCAGTCATTTCTTGGAAACAGTTTCCAAGAAAGATGGCATCAGTTAAAGCACAGGCTTGGAGCCAGATTGTGAATTCCAGTCCTGCCACTCACTGGCTGTGTGACTCTGAGCAAGCTTCTCAGACTCTCTGTGCTTCAGGCTAAATATCTCTACAATAGGGATAACGATAGAAGGGATGTGAGAGGGCCAGGTACAGTGGCTTACACCTGTAATCCCAGAACTTTGGGAGGCTGAGGCGAGCAGACCACCTGAGGTCAGGAGTTAGAGACCAGCCTGGCCAACGTGGTGAAACCCCCATCTCTACTAAAAATACAAAAAATTAGCCAGGCATGGTGGCACACGGCTGTAGTCCCAGCTACTCAGGAGTCTGAGACAGAATTGCTTGAACCTGGGAAGTGGAGGTTACAGTGAGCCGAGTTCCTGCCACTGCACTCCAGCCTGGCACCTGGCGACAGAGTGAGACTTTGTTTCAAAAAAAAAGAAAAAGAAAAAAAGGGATGTGGGAGGATCCCGGGAGCAGGTGCTGGCCGTGTGTGTTTCAGAGTGGACCCTAAAGTGGATTTCCACAGAGCAAACCAGTTTTTCCATTGACCAACCATAAAATTGCGGCTACTTTGGTACCAAAACTGTTCTTCACCTGGCAAGTTTTAACCCATCCTTCAAACCTTCAAAGCCGGCTTGGGATTGGTCACTCTTGAATTCACCACATGCTGCCGTCAGAAGGGAGCCGGCAAACCCTCCTTCGCTTCCTGCCACTGTTGGCAGCACTGAGTCAAGCTGAGAAAAACAGTCTAGCCATGTTGATAAGCCAGAAGTGGAGTCTTACTGCTCATTACTTGTCTGTTCGTCATTTCATATCTGTGTACCAAAAGCCTGTGTCCAGGCCCTAGGTCAAAGTGGGAGCAAAACTGTGTCCTCCCCATCGTAGTGGAAGCTGACATAAAGCCTCACCACCTAAATATGTGGACTTAGAAACTCTTGAAGAGCGCTGGGATGGCGTGGGGCACCCCGAGCACTGAGGAGGGCAGGTGCTGGCTGCGGGGAGGGACTGTGGGGAAGGGCATGCAGGAGAGGGAGGGAACAGTGTTTGCAAGAGCCCTGAGGGTCTTTGGTGAAATCTAGAAGGAACACTAGGAGATTGCCAGGGAGCAGTGAGAAGGCAAGAAGTAAAAAGAAAATGGAGGCTGGAAAATTCCTTCAGTGCAGTGGGTGGGGGGACACAGAGCCCCTTTTGGGGCAGGGGTTGGCCACTGGAGCTGAAGTCACAGGTAGGCAGGGGCCAAGGGACTGGAAACGTGACCTGGAGATCATAGGAGGCATTGTGGCATCTTCCCAGGAGCTGCAGTCTGGCCCGCATCCACTCTGACTGTGGAGTGGAGGAAGCACGCTTCCTGTGAGACCTGAAGAGGGCCTGTCCCCGAAAAGTTGGTGGGTGGAGCAAGGGCAAACTCCGGAGAGGTCCAGTTAATAGAGTAAATTAACAGGGTGAAGCACAGGAGTCCCAGAGGTTCTGGGGTGGGTGAGGCAGTGCTCGCCAGGAAAACATGGGGCCCAGCAGATGGTGGCAGGTTACCCCTGCCAGTGGTTCAGTGTCACCTTTGTTGGGCGACAGTGTCTATGGCGCATCCACGTGGATGGGCCTCCAGTGAACAGGATGCAGGAATGTGACAGAAGGGTTGGTTTGGGAAGGAAGGGAATGGGCCAGGCATGGATGGGCACAAAGATGATTTCCCATGACGGCAGTCTCAGGCCAAAAAGCCTGGGATCTTGGAGTAAGACAGCCCTGGGGGACAGGAGGCTGTGCCTCTGAGTGGGGTCCAGTCCTGGGGGTGCTTGGGAGTCGGCGTGGGAGAGGGATGGCGGGACTCTTTCCTCCCTATCGCCCCTCACCTGCAGGCCTCCCCAGCCTCCCTCCTGCAGAAGCCTCAGTCCGAGTCCCCTGGCGCCTACTCTGAGTCAGGAAGGGAACAGATGTGCATGAGCCCCTCTGGGTAAAGTAGAAAGAGCTGACAAAGCAGAGTAGCTCCCTCAGGAGCTTACATTCTAGTCAGGGAGGGTCAGGCCAGAAACGCAAACAAGCAGGAAGCATTCTGGCATGCTCCCATCTCAGCAAAACTGGGGGTCCTGGACGTGAATTTGAATTCCTTCCCCAAAGTACTGCCATTTTTCCTTGAACTCACCTTCAAATCTTCTGACATCTTTGACTCATCTCTTGCCTTCAGCCCCCACTTCTGACAGCTGCCAAGTCTGGTGGAGTTTTCCTTTAAAACATTCTTGCCGGGCACAGTGGCTCACGCCTGTAATCCCAGCACTTTGGGAGGCCAAGGTGGGTGGATTGCCTGAGCTCGGGAGTTCGAGACCTGCCTGGGCAACACGGTGAAACCCCGTCTCTACTAAAAATACAAAAAATCAGCTGGGCATGGTGGCACGTGCCTGTAATCCCAGCTACTCAGGTGGCTGAGGCAGGAGAATTGCCTGAACCCAGGAGGCGGAGGTTGCGGTGAGCCGAGATCGCGCCATTGCACTCCAGCCTGGGTAACAAGAGCGAAACTCTGTCTCAAAAACTAAAAAAAATAAAAATAAAGAAACACATTTGGCCGGGCGCGGTGGCTCACGCCTGTAATCCCAGCACTTTGGGAGGCCGAGGTGGGTGGATCACGAGGTCAAGAGATCGAGACCATCCTGGCCAACATGGTGAAACCCCGTCTCTACTAAAAATACAAAAATTAGCCGGGTGTGGTGGTGTGCACCTATAGTCCCGGCTACTCGGGAGGCTGAGGCAAGAGAATTGCTTGAACCCAAGAGACGGAGGTTGCAGTGAGCAAGATTGCACCACCGCATTCCAGCCTGGGTGACACAGCAAGACTCTGTCTCAAAAACAAACAAAAAACGTTCTTTCTCTCTGTGCTTAGGGTCCTGACCTGATCCAGGCCCTCAGGGCCCCCCACCATTTCCACTTCCAGCTGGCTCTTGCTGGGTTTATCTGTTCTATATTCCCGTTTTCATCTGTCGTTTCCCAGTGCAGAAAACCCCTGGGCTCCCAGGACACTGAGCCCATAGTCCCTCTCTAGGCCTTCAAACCGCAGGGCCCGGCTGACCCCGCCTCCCTCTGACTGCTCACTGCTGGGGCATCAACATACACCTTCCTTGGGAGGCCCCCTCCCGTGTCCATCTCCATGTCTCACCTTGGTGCTCTCAGACCTGAAATGCTGGACATGGGCATGTCACCAAGGCACCTCCCCAGGCCTGCTCACAACCCAGCTGAGTTCCCTAAGGCAGCCTAATGGGGCACCATGGTCAGCCCTGACCAGGGGACCTGGTGATTTCAGAAGAATATTCAGAGAAATAGAGAGAGAGGCAAACAGAACGCGAAAGGGTGGTGGGGTGGGGGTGCTGCACCAAGAATATGCGGCCGCACTGTTTTCTGGTTTTGTTCCAGCCTCCCAGTCCTCCTCCTCTGAGTTTACAGCAGCACCATTCTCTCGCCCCTCCCTCCAGCCTCCATGGGCAACACATCCTGCTAAGTGCACTCAGGGCCCCTCACCCTCAAATTCAACATTACGGCACCCCCTTTTATTCACTCCGTTACTGCAGCAGCCCAAGGGGCTGATCATCCTTCCACGCTGGGTTGTTCTCCAAATGCACCTGGAATCTCTTGCAGTGCCCTTCTCCAGGCAAACACGTGTCAGCTGAGTTCGGCTTGGAAATCACCTCCCTGGCCAAATTCACTCTGCGTGCCTCCTCCACAGCTCTTAGCCCCCGGTGCGAATTGGAATCAGACTCTGTCTTTCTCGTCTCAGGACCTGGCACATGGCACGCAGTCATCTACGTGTGCTGAATGGATAACTGACTTGCTTCCCAGCGGGACCAAATGGGAACCCTTCGGCCAAAGGCTGTGATTAACCTTTGGCGCCACCTACTGGCCAGCGCATTGGTTGTGTACGGGGCCTCCCGTAGGAAATGGCTTTGAAGTTTAGGAATTTCATTTTTTCTTTATTCCCTGTGAAGGAAGAATTAGGAAAGTGAGAATTAAGTGACCTCCAGTATAGTTCACCATCATTAATATTTCACTCTGAAAAGTTCATGGCAAAGCTTCTAGCCTTTCATGGCGTAGGAATGAACTGTCTGTATGTGATGGACTCCTGCTGTTGCCCAGGCTGGAGTACAACGGTGCGATCTCGGCCCACTGCAACCTCCACCTTCTGGGTTCAAGTGATTCTCTTGCCTCAGCCTCCCCAGTAGCTGGAAAACCCACTGTGTCGACTAATTTCTGTATTTTTAGTAGAGACGGGGTTTCACCATTTTGCCAGGCTGGTTTCGAACTCCTGACCTCGTGATACACCTGTGTCAGCCTCCCAAAGTGCTGGGATTACAGGCATGAGCCACTGCACCCGGCCTAATTTTCTATTTTTAGTAGAGATAGGGTTTCTCCATGTTGGCCAGGCTGGTCTCGAACTCCTGACCTTGTGATCCACCCACCTCAGCCTCCCAAAGTGCTGGGATTACTGGCATGAGCCACCGAGCCTGGCCTAATTTTGTTTTTTAGTAGAGATGGCATTTCTCCATGTTGGCTAGGCTGGTCTTGAACTCCTGACCTCAGGTGATTTGCCTGCCTTGGCCTCCCAAAGTGCTAGGATTACAGGTGTGTGCCACCATGCCCAGCGAAAGCAATCTTTTTTAAAGAAGAAAGAATGGAGTGTTAAAAAAAAAAAAAAAAAAAAAAGCGGGCCGGGCGCGGTGGCTCACTCCTGTAATCCCAGCACTTTGGGAGGCCGAGGTGGGTGGATCACGAGGTCAAGAGATCGAGACCATCCTGGACAACATAGTGAAACCCCGTCTCTACTAAAAATATAAAAAATTAGCTGGGCATGGTGGCGTGTGCCTGTAATCCCAGTTGCTCAGGAGGCTGAGGCAGGAGAATTGCCTGAACCCGGGAGGCGGAGGTTGCGGTGAGCCGAGATTGTGCCATTGCACTCCAGCCTGGGTAACAAGAGCGAAACTCCGTCTCAAAAAAAAAAAAAAGGCAAAATTTGAAGCAAGCTGAGTCTTAAGGTGGAGAGAGCCAGGGATTGCGGACAGCCCTCCCTGCTTCTCCCGAAACCTCCCAGGATCTCTCTTGCAACCGTAGGGTGGTGGGCACAAACTGGGGGTGCAGGCAGCCAGCTCAGCCCTCCACTGCTGCTCCTGTTCTGGTCTTGGTCAAAGCAAGAGCAGAGGCCTTTAAGACCCACCCAAGGGCAACCTCTGGTTCAGCCAGTGGAAGAACAGGTCTAGCTGGTCCATCTGGTGCCCAGAGGGGCTGTTTATCCTCAGCTATCCCTCAAGGTGGGGTGAGTCAAAATTGAAACTAGAGGAGGAATGAACAGATGAGATGTCCCTGGCTGGCAGGGGAGCTGATAGTTTCTTGGTCTACGCTGAGCAAGGGGTCATCTGGCTGTCAGAAATTGCCTATGTGCCCAATTGACCAGGTTGTGGGTACCCTGATCAGGCCACCTTGTCATGAATGGGTTGTGAGTTTCAGTGCAAACTTCCTTGCAGACTTTTGGGCTGGGCCTACATGTTCTCTATAACCTGGTCCTGTCAGCTTCTGTCCTCATCTCCAAACCCTGCAATAAAAGGCTCCCCCACCCCGGCACCCTGCTAGTTCACACCTCTACATTCATGCTATTCCTCCTGCCTGGAAAACACCCACTCCTTTAGGAGCCAGATCAACACTACTGCTTCAGGATGCCTTCCCTCCCTGCCGCCTCCAGGGAGAGGGAGTGTTGGCTTCTTTGTTCCTCCTTTATTGACCTGGGGGCAAGTCTCTTCTGTTTAAGTCTCAGGGGGGTTTTTTGGTTTTCTTTTTGAGACAGAATCTCACTCTGTCGCCCAGGCTGGAGTGCAGTGGCGTGATCTCTGCTCACTGCAACCTCCGACCCCCTGGTTCAAGTGATTCTCCTGCCTTAGCCTCCCAAGTAGCTGGGATTACAGTCACGCACCACCATGCCTCGCTAATTTTTTTATTTTTAGTAGAGACGGGGGTTTCTCGATGTTGATCAGGCTGGTCTCGAACTCCTAACCTCAGGTGATTCACCCACCTTGGCCTCCCAAAATGCTAGGATTACAGGCGTGAGCCACCGCACCCAGCACACATATAATCTTCATAGTTAGTGGCTCAGAGGAATACTGAATCCAGGGGCAATGTCCCCCTTGAAAGCCCCTTAGGAAAGTAAGCTAAATGCATCAATGACATGAGTTCCCTGTAAGTCACAAACTTCTACACCCTCTAGGAAGAAGCCTGGGCTTCTGAACCACAAAGCCTGGTCTCACATTCAGCCTCTTCCACTCACATGCCTTGTGAGAGGTTCTTATCAAATGGGAATAATAATATCTACTTCCTTTTTTTTTTTTTTAAGACAAATTCTCACTCAGCTGCCCAGGCTGGTGTGCAATGGCATGATCTTGGCTCACTGCAACCACCGTCTTCCAGGTTCAAGCAATTCTCCCGTCTCAGCCTCCTGAGTAGCTGGGATTACAGGTACCCGCCATTATGCCCGGCTATTTTTTGTATTTTAGTAGAGACTGAGTTTCACCATATTGGCCAGGCTGGTCTTGAACTCCTGACCTCAGGTGATCTGCCCATTTCGGGCTCCCAAAGTGGTGAGATTACAGGTGTGAGCAACTACGCCCAACCAATATTATCTACTTCCTATGATTATTCTAGAGACCAAATTTAGATAAAATATGGGGAAATATAGTACATAAAAAGCACTCACGCCTGTAATCCCAACACTTTGGGAGGCCAAGGGAGGTGCATTGCTTAAACCCAGGAGTTGGAGCAAAGCCTGGGCAACACAGTAAGACATCCCCCAAAAATAAATAAATAAAATAAAAAGAAGTGGGGAGCCAGGTGCAGTGGCTCATGCCTGTAATCCCAGCACTTTGGGAGGCCAAGGTGGGCAGATGACCTGAGGTCAGGAGTTTGAGACCAGCCTGACCAACATGGTGAAACTCCATCCCTACTGAAAATAAAAAAAAATTAGCTGGGCTTGGTAGCACATGCCTGTAATCCTACCTACTCAGGAGGCTGAGGCACAAGAATCACTTGAACCCAGGAGGCTGAGGTTGCAGTGGGCCAAGATGGTGCCAATATACTAGAGCCCAGGCAGCAGAGTGAGGCTCAGTCTCAAAAAAAAAAAAGAAGGCCGGTAAGAGTGGCGGCTCACGTCTGTAAACCCAGCACTTTGGGAAGCCAAGGTAAGTGGATCGCTCAAGGTCAGGAGTTCGAGACCAGCCTGGCCAACATGGTGAAACCCCATCTTAAAGAAAAAAGAAAAGAAAGAAGTGGGAGTTGATTTTTTTTTTTTTTTTTTTTTTGAGACAGGGTCTCGGCTGTACTCACTGCAGTGTCAACCTGCTGAGCATAGGCAAACCCCTACATCCACCTCCCAAGTAGCTGGGACTACAGGCACACGCTACCATGCCCAGCTAATTTTAAGAAAAATGTTAGGCCGGGCGCGGTGGCTCAAGCCTGTAATCCCAGCACTTTGGGAGGCCGAGGCGGGTGGATCACGAGGTCAAGAGATCAAGACCATCCTGGTCAACATGGTGAAACCCCGTCTCTACTAAAACTACAAAAAATTAGCTGAGCATGGTGGCGCGTGCCTGTAATCCCAGCTATTCAGGAGGCTGAGGCAGGAGAATTGCCTGAACCCAGGAGGCGGATGTTGCGGTGAGCCGAGATCGGGCCATTGCACTCCAGCCTGGGTAACAAGAGCGAAACTCCGTCCTAAAAAAAAAAAAAAAAGAAAGAAAAATGTTTTGTAGAGGCTGGGTGCATTGGTTCATGCCATAATCCCAGCACTCTGGAAGGCTGAGGTGGATGGATTGCTTGAGTCCAGGAGTTCGAGATGAGCCTGGGCAACATGGCAAAACCTCATCTCGGCTGGGCATGGTGGCTTACACCTGTAATCCTAGCACGTTGGGAGGCTGAGGCAGATGGATCACCTGATGTCAGGAGTTTGAGACCAGCCTGGCCAACATGGTGAAATCCTGTCTCTACTAAAATACAAAAATTAGGGGCATGGTGTCGATGCCTGTAATCCCAACTACTCGGGAATCTGAGGCAGGAGAATCACTTGAACCTAGGAGGTAGAGGTTGCAATGAGCCAAGATCACACCATTGCACTCCAGCCTGGGCAACAAAAGTGAAACTCTGTCTCAGAAACAAAATAAAAAACCCATCTCTACAAAAAATATAAAAATTAGCCGGGTACGGTGGTGTGCTCCTATAGTCCAGCTAGTCAGGAAGCTTAGGCAGGAGAATCACTTGAACCCAGGAGGTGGAGGTTGCAGTGAGCTGAGACTGCACCACTGCACTCTGTCCTGGGTGACAGATTGAGACTCTGTCTCAAGAAAAAAAAAAAAGAAATTGTTAATGTGGGTTTGAGGTTTGGATGAATCTCATCAGCAGCCTTGTTCTAAACAACCTCTTAGGACCCAATGCTTCTGATTGTCAAGGAGTTGGTTTAAAAAAATATATAGATGTAGGCCAGGCACAGTGGCTCATGCCTGTAATCCCAGCACCTTGGGAGGCTGAGGCGGGAGGATCACGAGGTCAGGAGTTCAAGCCAGCCTGACCAACACGGTGAAACCCTGTCTCTACTAAAAATACAAAAATTAGCCAGGCATGGTGGTGCACACCTGTAACCCCAGCTACTCAGGAGGCTGAGGTAGGAAAATCGCTTGAACCTGGGAGGCGGAGGTTGCAGTGAGCCGAGATTGGACCACTTTAGTCCAGCCTGGGTGACAGAGCGAGATTCTGTCTCAAAAAAAAAAATAGATATATAACAGTTATACATATTTTTGGGGTACATGTGATATATATATATATATATATATATATTTTTTTTTTTTTTTTTTTTTTTTTTTTATTTTTTTTTTTTTTTTTTTTTTGAGACGGAGTTTCGCTCTTGTTACCCAGGCTGGAGTGCAATGGC
>NW_016107367.1:1289464-1291731 GCF_001604975.1 Cebus imitator | reverse complement strand
GTTGACCAGGATGGTCTCGATCTCTTGACCTCGTGATCCACCCGCGTCGGCCTCCCACAGTGCTGGGATTACAGGCTTGAGCCACCGCGCCCGGCTGATATATATATTTTTGAGACGGAGTCCCATTCACTGTATTGCCCAGGCTGGAGTGCAGAGGCACAATCTTGGTTCACTGCAACCTCTTCCTCCTGGGTTTAAGCAATTCTCCTGCCTCAGCCTCCTGAGTAGCTGGGATTACAGGTTCCCACCACCATGCGCAGCTAATTTTTGTGTTTTTAGTAGAGATGTGGTTTCACCATGTTGGCCAGGCTGGTCTCAAACTCCTGACCTCAGGTGATCCATCCGCCCCAGCCTCCAAAGTTGTTGGGATTACAGGTATGAGCAATTGTGCCTGGCCTACATGTAACATTTTAAAGCATGTATTTAACGTGCAATGATCAAATCAGGGTAATTAGGATATCCATCCCCTCAATCATTTTTCTCTGTGCTGAGAACATGACAGTTCCTGTCTTGTAACTATTTTGAGACATATAAATTATTAACTGATTTCTCTACTGTATTCTTGAATACTAGAACTTATTCCTTCTATCTAACTGTATTTTTTTTTTTTTTGAGACAGTGTTTCGATTTTGTTGTCCAGGCTGGAGTGCAATGGTGTGATCTTGGCTCACTGCAGCCTCTGATTCCAGGTTCAAGCAATTCTCTTGCCTCAGCCTCCTGAGTAGCTGGGATTACAGGCATATGCTAACAATCCTGGCTAATTTTTGTATTTTTGGTAGAGACAGGATTTCACCATGTTGGTCAGGCTGGTCTTGAACTCCTGACTTCAGGTGATCCACCCACCTTGGCCTCCCAAATTGCTGAGATTACAGTTGTGAGCCACCAAGCCCAGCCCCTCTAATTGTATTTTTATACCTATTAACCAACTTCGACTCATCTTTCCCTCTCCTTTCCCTTTCCAGTCTCTGATAACCACCATTCTATTATCTTTCTTTTTTTTTTTTTTTTTTTTTTNTTTTAGCTCCCACATACGAGTGAGAACATATGGTATTTGTCTTCCTGTACCTGGCTTATTTCACTTAACATAATGACCTCCAATCCTTCCATGTTGCTACAAATGACAAGATTTCATTCTTTTTTTTTTGAGATGGAGTCTCTGTCGCCCAGGCTGGAGCGGAGTGGTGCGATCTCGGCTCACTGCAACGTCCGCCTCCCAGGTTCAAGCGATTCTCCTGCCTCAGCTTCCTGAGTAGCTGGGACTACAGGCGTGCACCACCATGCCTGGCTAATTTTTATATTTTTAGTAGAGATGGCGTTTCACCATGTTGGCCAGGCTGGTCTCAGCCTCCTGACCTTATGATCCGTCTGCCTCGGCCTCCCAAATTGCTAGGATTACAGGCATGAACTACCATGTCCAGCCTCTCTCTCTATATATAGATAGAAAAAGTTTAAGTACAAAAATTTTAATAATAAAAGTCAAAAAATTACTGCTGCTTGTTTGGTTGGTAAAAAAAAAAAAAAAAGTTAAAAAATAACAGATGGTGCCCAGGCGCAGTGGCTCACACCTGTGATCCTAGCACTTTAGGAGGTTCAGGTGGACAGATCACTTGAGGTAAGGAGTTTGAGAACAACCTGGCCAACGTGACAAAAACTCATCTCTACTAAAAATACAAAAAAAAATTGGCCGGGCATGGTGGCATGTGCCTGTAGTCCCAGCTACTTGGGAGGCTAAAGCATGAGAAATGACGTGAATGAGGGAGACAGAGGTTGCAGTGAGCTGAGCTTGCATCACTGCATTTCAGCCTGGGCAACAGAGCAACACTCTGATTCAAAAAAACAACAACAGAAAAGAAAAACAGATGGTGAAGCTGCAGAGAAAAGCGAACACTTATACACTGTTGGTGGGTTTGTAAGTTAGTTCAGCCCCTATGAAAAGCAGTTTGGGGCTGGGCGTGGTGGCTCACACCTGCAATCCCAGCACTTTGGGAGGCCGAGGCAGGTGGATCACGAGGTCAAGAGATCGAGACCATCCTGGCCAACACAGTGAAACCCTGTCTCTATGTTTTTTAAATAAAAATAAAAATAAAAAAAGAAAAGCAGTTTGGAGATTTCTCAAAGAACCAAAAATAAGGCCGGGCGCGGTGGCTTAAGCCTGTAATCCCAGCACTTTGGGAGGCCGAGGCGGGTGGATCACAAGGTCAAGAGATCGAGACCATCCTGGTCAACATGGTGAAACCCCGTCTCTACTAAAACTACAAAAAAATTAG
>NW_016107367.1:1281911-1289247 GCF_001604975.1 Cebus imitator | reverse complement strand
AAAAAAAAAAAAAAAAAAAGAACCAAAAATAAAACTACCAGTCGACCCAGGAATCCTGTGAATCAAAGGAAAATAGATAGTTTTACCAAAAAGACACCTGCATTCACATGTTTATCACGGCACTCACGATAGCAAAGATATGGAATCAACCTAGGTGCCCACCAATGGTGGACCAGATAAAGAAAATATGGTATGTACATACCACTGGATACTATACAGCCATAAAAAAGAACAAAATCATGTCCCTGGCAGCAATGTGAATGCAGCCGGAGGCCATTATCCTGAGTGAATTCACTCAGCCACAGAAAACCAAATACTGCATGTTCTCATGTATAAGTGGGAACTAAACAGCGGGTACATGTGGGTAGAAAGATCTTTCTGATACTGCACAATAAACACTGGGGACTCCAAAAGGGAAGATGGAGGCACGGACTTAAGGTTTGAAAAACAATTAGGCTGGGCATGGTGGCTCACACCTGTAATCCCAGCACTGTGGGAGGCCAGGGAAGGTAGATCACCTGAGGTCAGGAGTTTGAGACTAGCTTAGCCAATTCAGTGAAACGCTGTCTGTACTAAAAATACAAAAATTAGACAGGTATGGTGGCGCATGCCTGTAGTCTCAGCTACTTGGGAGGCTGAGGCAGGAGAATCACCTGGACCTGGGAGGCAGAGATTGCAGTGAGCAGAGATGGAACCACTGCACTCCAGTCTGGGTGACAGAGCGAAACTCCATCTCAAAAAAAAGGAATAAAAGAAAAACTATTGAGTACTATGCTCACTAATTGGGTGATGAGTTCAGTTGAAGCCCAAATCCCAGCATCATGCAATATATCCATGTAAAAATCTGCACATGTACCCACTACATCTAAAATAATAACATAAAACATACAGAATTACAAAGGAAATGGCTGGGTGTGGAGGCTCACACCTGTAATCCCAGTACTTTGGGAGGCCTCTTGATGGGCAGATCACCTGAGGTCAGGAGTTTGAGACCGGCCTGGCCAACATGGCAAAACCGTGTCTCTACTAAAAATACAAAAATTAGCTGGGCGTGCTGGAGCACACCTATAGTCCCAGCTACTTGGGAGGCTGAGGCAGAAGAATCAATTGAACCTAGGAGGTGGAGGTTGCAGTGAGCAGAGATTGAGCCACTGCACACTCCAGCCAGGGTGACAGAGCAAGACTCTGTCTCAAAAAAGAAAAAAAAAAAAAAAGAATTACAACAGAAGAAATGTCTACTCAGGTCTTTTGCCTTTTTTTTTTTTTTTTTTTTTTTTGAGACAGTCTTGCTGGAGTGCAGTGGCACAATCTAAGCTCACTGCAACCTTTCCCTCCCGGGTTTAAGCAATTCTTCTACCTCAGCCTCCCTGAGTAGCTGGGATTATAGGCATGCACTAACATGCTCAGCTAATTTTTGTATTTTTAGTGGAGATAGGATTTTACCATGTTGGTCAGGCTGATCTCAAACTCCTGGCCTCAAGTGATCTGCCAGCCTCAGCCTCCCAAAGTGCTGGGATTACAGGCGTAAGCCTCTGTACCTGGCCTCTTTTGCCCATTTTTCTTTTTTTTTCATTTCTTTTTTTTTTTTTTTTTTTTTTTTTTTTTTTTTTTTTTTTTTTTTTTTTTTTTTTTTTTTTTTTTTTTTTTTTTTTTTTTTTTTTGACAACTCAGCTTTTCAGAGAGCAGAATATGCCCATTTTTCAACTGGATTTTTTTTTGCTTTTGAGTCGAGTTCCTTATATATTCTGGTTACTAATCCCTTATGGGATGGATAGTTTGAAAATATTTGCTGCCATTCTGCAGACTGTCTTTTCACTTTGTTGATTGTTTCCTTCGCTGTGCAGAAGTTTTTTAGCTTAATGTGATTCCACGTGCCTACTTTTGCTTCTGTTGCCTGATTAGGAATAAAGTTGTTATTGTGAAGTAAGCCACTATAAAAAGGCGAACTTCTGGAAAGGAACGAAAAACCGTCTGGAGCAGCCAATGGAGCTTACCTCAGGACTAGAGGAGGAAGGAATGGCCTCTGCTCTAGGGGTCCCAGAGGGATTCTTGGGCAAACGCTGGCTCTTGGCACAGCAAGTGGCTATGGGTCACACATCGGGCAAAAGGTCGGCATGTACCTGGGTCAAAAGAGATGTTCACTGGGGTCCAAGGGAGACTGTTTGGGTGTGAGTGAGCCCTAGGTTTAGTGTGACCACCAATAGAGCATGGCCCCAGGTGGAATGGCGCCTTTGCCACACCCCAAGGAACCACTGTGTATGGGGAGCTGAAGACAGAGCCTTATTCAGCACCCTTGAGCTGTTCCAATGTCTGCAGCATGCTCCATGCTCTGTCCTGCTCCTGCAATCGCTTTGGCATATGGGGCCCTCTCGCCCTCCAATTTCATAGGCTGTTAGCGTTTCAGTGGCAGTGGTGAGACAGTGGAGGAAATGATTGAGGAGAGCAGCCTAGGGGCAGAGCCACCAGCTAGCATGTGGACCGCTGCTGTTTCTGTTGCCCAGGGTTTACTCCTGTCTTTTCTCATAGGGTCAGTACCTTTTGTTTCTCTGTGGCATGCTCCTTACCCATCCTAACCCAATGACTCTGGTGGGGTGATTATCCTTAGTACCTCAAGCCCCTCAAAGGGTGGGCACCTGTCCCAGTGGGGCTAGCTGCTGTCCTCCATCCCTGGCCACAGCAGTATGGGACTGAAACTGGAACAAAGTCCTTTCCTGGGCCTTTTCTACTTAGAGTTGGCAGGAAAGAGCTTTCTTTCCTCTCCAGATTCAAGGTTATAAAGATGTAAGCCTGGAGCTGTTGAGGCTTTAAGTCTGGTGTTATGGGAATGAATCCACCAGAGAGAGAATCAGAGCTAAGAGATGGACAGTGACAAACTTTCAAGACCTAGTGCCATGAAAGCTAAGCTCCTCCCCCTGCATTTCCTATGGTTGGGCCCTGGGAGTCACTGATCGCTTTTTATTTTGGCTAATGAGAGTGGGGTTCCTGTTGCTTGCAACCAAATGTTCTGAATGACATACCATACAAGCATCCTTCAGCATCCCCAGGACTTTGCTGTTGGGTGGATCAAACTCAAAAGAAAAATTAATTTCCTTTCATATAGAGAGGGCTCAGTGTCTTACAAATAAAAGAGATGGAACGTTATTTGCTAGTGAGGCAAGATTCCTGGGTTATATAAGAACCTACTTAATAAATGGTAAGTGCTATTTACATTCAGTGGCAGAAACTCTTTGTTGTCTAATCAGTTATACTCCAATAGCCTCTCCCTGACACTTCCTATGAAGGCTGGAAAGCTGAGCATGGCACTTGCTTTCCCAGCCTCTGAAGCAGTCAGAGGAATCCATGCGATCCAGTCCTGGGCTGTAAGACATAAGCAGGATTCTGTTACTGGTTGGGTGGGGGAAGTAACTTAATACCTTAATTTTTTATTTTATTATAAATTTTCTCACAGAAGGATCACTTGAGGCCAAGAGTTCAAGACCAGCCTGGGCAACAGTGAGATATCCATCTCTAAAAAAATAAACAAATAAAATAAAATGGTGGTGTGCACCTGTAGTTCCAGCTACTCAGGAGGCTGAGAGGAGAATCACTTGAGCACAGGAGCTCGAGACTGCAGTGAATTATGATTTCACCACTGTACTCCAGCCTGGGTGACAGGGCAAGACCTTGTCTCTTAAAAAAGAAAATGCTTTAAATAAATTGTGAAAGGGGCCGGGCGCGGTGGCTCAAGCCTGTAATCCCAGCACTTTGGGAGGCTGAGGCGGGTGGATCACGAGGTCAAGAGATCGAGACCATCCTGGTCAACATGGTGAAACCCCGTCTCTACTAAAAATACAAAAAATTAGCTGGGCATGGTGGCATGTGCCTGTAATCCCAGCTACTCAGGAGGCTGAGGCAGGAGAATTGCCTGAACCCAGGAGGCGGTGAGCCGAGATCGCGCCATTGCACTCCAGCCTGGGTAACAAGAGCGAAACTCCGTCTCAAAAAAAAAATAAAAATAAAAATAAAATAAATTGTGAAAGTTGGTGGAGGTATAAAAATAAATGAAAACATTTAAAAATTGATTTTGTTCTCTAGCCTGGGTGACAGAGTGAGACTCCATTTCAAAATAAATGAATAAATTTAAAAATTGACTTTATATAAAAATGTCTAGTTATTTTCTTTCTGGATAAAAATAAACATCAGAAGATATTTCGAACATTTAAATAGGTTCTTTCTTTTCGATCCGCCATCTGCGCCTCAGGTGGGGCCGCCACCAAAATGCAGATTTTTGTGAAAACCCTTACAGGGAAGACCATCACCCTCGAGGTTGAAACCTTGGAAACGATAGAAGATGTAAAGGCCAAGATCCAGGATAAGGAAGGAATTCTTCCTGATCAGCAAAGACTGATCTTTGCTGGCAGGCAACTGGAAGATGGACGTACTTTGTCTGACTACAGCATTCAGAAGGAGTCTACTCTTCATCTTGTGTTGAGTCTTCGTGGTGGTGCTAAGAAGAGGAAGAAGAAGTCTTACAGCACTCCCGAGAAGAATAAGCACAAGAGAAAGAAGATTAAGCTGGCTGTTCTGAAATAGTATAAGGTGGATGAGAATGGCAAAATTAGTCGCCTTCGTCGAGAGTGCCCTTCTGATCAATGTGGTGCTGGAGTGTTTATGGCAAGCTACTTTGACAGACATTATTGTGGCAAATGTTGTCTGACTTACTGCTTCAACAAACCAGAAGACAAGTAACTGAGTTAAAAAAAAAAAAAAAAAAAAAAAAAAAAAAAAAAAAAAAAAAAAAAAAAAAAAAAAAAAAAAAAAAAAAAAAAAAAAAAAATTAAATATAAGAAAATAATTCAAATATTTCAAAATAATTTGTAAGGCAGATGAGAGAATAGAGAATAGGCATTGCAAATACCTGATGGTCCTTCTAAGAGCAAGAGGTTTCGGCCAGGCGTGGTGGCTCGTGTCAGTAATCCCAGCACTTTGGGAGGCAGAGGAGGGTGGATCACCTGAGTTCAAAACTAGCCTGGCCAACTTGGAGAAGCACCATCTCTACTGAATATATAAAATTAGCTGGGTGTGGTGGCACGTGACTGTAATTCCAGCTACATGAGAGGCTGAGGCAGGAGAATCGCTTGAACCCGGGAGGTGGAGGTTGTAGTGAGCGAAACCATTCCATTGCACTCCAGCCTGGGTAACAAGAGCAAAACTCCATTAAAAAAAAAAAAAAGGTTTCATTTAAACTTCATTCAATAGGCTGGGTGAGTGGCTTACGCCTATAATCCTAGCACTTTGGGAGGCTGACATGGGTGGATCGCTTGAGGTCAAGAGTTTGAAACCAGCCTGGCCAACATGGTAAAACCCATGTCTAATAAAAATACAAAAAAATTAGCTGTGCAAGGTGGCAGGTGCTTGTAATGCCAGCTACTCGGGAGGCTGAGGCAGGAGAATCACTTGAACCCGGGAGGTGGAGGTTGTAGTGAGCCCAGATCATGCACTGCACTCCAGCCTGGATGACAGTGTGAGACTCTTTCAAAAAACAAACAGACAAACTTCATTCAACAAACACTGATCTAGTTTACAATGTGCCAGGGCTTTGCTAGGGCAGGGAATTCAAAGATCCACAAACCTAGTTCCTGGTCTTGGGAGCTCACTGTTGGAAAGACAGATGCAGGAATAGGTACTTGTATACCCTGATGTAAAATAGTCTCAGGGAGTTACGGGGGCACAGGGACAAGAAAAGGCTTCCCAAGGCAAATGGTGTCTGAACTGAGTAGTAAGGAACAACCTGAGGGGTCAGGGTGTAAGAAGTCATGCCAGATGGAGGGGACTGTGTGTGCAAAGGCAAAAAGGTGAGAATCAGCGTGGTGGGTGCCGGGGGTGGGGTGGGGTGGCTAAAGCATAGCTAGTAGTCATGGAGCTGTGCAGAAAGAGGGCTTGCAAGGGAGACAGGGCCTGTTTCTGCACGGTGTGTGCTTGCCAGTGGGGAGTGTGATCTCTGTCCTGTAGGCCACAAGCGGGAACAGGGGAGGTCATTCATTCTGAGACTTGTGTTTTAGGTAGATCTTGGTGACTGTGTAGTTTGGATTTGAGGGTCACAAGTCTGGACACGTGGAGACAATTAGAAAGCTGTTGAGCCAGGCCTGGTGGCTCACACCTATAATCCTAGCACTATGGGAGGCTGAGATGGGTGGATCACCTGAGGTCAGGAGTTCCAGACCAGCCTGGCCAACATGGTGAAATCCTGTCTCTGATAAAAATACAAAAATCAGCTAGGTGTGGTGGCACACACCTGTAGTCCCAGCTGCTTGGGAGGCTGAGGCAGAATTGCTTGAGCCCGGGAGGCGGAGGTTGCAGTGAGCCAAGATTGTGCCACTGCACTCTAGCCTGGACAAAGCAAGACTCCATCTCCAAAAAAAAAAATAAGAAAGTAAAAGAAAAGAAATGGTTGAAATGGTTCAGGCAAAGGAGAAGAGTTCCGTGAAAATAGGTGCCTGGCAATGTAGTTCATTTACGTTTACATTTGGGCGTTGGCAGAGCCTGGCTTTTCCAGTTCTTTGTTCAGAAACAGCTCTCTCAATGATTCTTGACCTCTAAAAGCATCTGTCCACAAAACTATTCATTTACTCCTGAAAGTTCTTCACTATTTTCATAACGATGGATTACAAAATCCATTTTTTGATCAAAGTATTTTGTTAGCTTTTGACTTTCAGTGAGCAGGGAAGAGCCATCATTTAATCAAGAATCTTTTGTTCTGTCAGCTAATATCAACTAGGGAGCTTCTTTAAAAAGAAATCCTGATTATACAATCATGAATAATCATGATGAAGATGAAAAGAGGGAAGCAGTAATGGAAACCAGTGTGCCGGCCTGAGCTCCCTGTTGAGCTAATGTGTTGGGTTTTTTTCTTGTTTTGAGACGGAATCTCACTCTGTCACCCAGGCTGGAGTGCAGTGGTGCGATTCGGCTCACTGCAACCTTCACCTCCCAGGTTCAAGTGATTCTCCTGCCTCAGCCTGCTGGGTAGCTGGGATTGCAGGCACCTGCCACCACGTCCAGCTAATTTTTGTATTTTTAGTAGAGACGGGGTTTCGCCATGTGGCCAGGCTGGTGTTGAAGCCCTGACCTCAGGTGATCTGGCTGCCTCGGCCTCCCAAAGTGCTGGGATCACAGGCTTGAGCCACCGCCTGGCCTGTTGAGCTAATGTTTTGAGAGGATGGACAAAATATAGATGAAAGGAAGTATAATCAGAGATGGATCCTGAAGAATGGGACAATCGTGAAAAATACTGTCAGGAGAACTGTGTTGTAGTTTGCCAGAAATTCTAAGGAAAATAAAAAAGGTCTTTAAAAAA
>NW_016107367.1:1270224-1281901 GCF_001604975.1 Cebus imitator | reverse complement strand
AAAAAAAACATGGGGTTTCACCATGATGGCCAGGCTGGTCTTGAACTCCTGACCTCAGGTGATCCACCCACCTCGGCCTCCCAAAGTGCTAGGATTACAGGCGTGAGCCACCGTGCCCGGCCAAAAAAGGCCTTTAAAGTTATTCTTAGGGCAAGAAGAACAAACAAAGCATATATCTATAGCTTAAGGGATGATATAGAGTGATATGAGAGAAGGCAGAAATGCTCACTTTATAGACAGAAGAAGTGTTGTCATTGACAATAACTTCAGCCAAGCCTATGCCTAGTTTCTCCTGATATCCTGAGCCCTTTAAGCAGGCTAGGGCGGGGAGTCTGGAAGCAGCGGTGCTCCAATTCAGGCCTGCTGCACATCCAGGGAATTCATTTCACCACTTTCCTTGGCTAGAATCCCTGTTTCATAGATCTCATGCTTTCTTCTTTCTTGGTTTAGCAGAAGCACATTTTCCACAAGCACAGAGGATACGTAGGGGATAAGTATGTTGGTGGGTGTGTCAGCCGGTGCAGCTGTTCTGGAGAGCCATCTAGCAGTTTCAGTCAGATGAAGCATCTGTGAATCCTCTGTCCCACCAATCCTGTTCCTGACCACATACCCAAGGGAAATTCCCACATGGATCCATAAGAGGGCATGTATGAAGATGCTCGCAGTAATACTGTTTGTGTCTTTGCGTGCATAAAGGCTTCTGATTTCTATAATTTTATACCCTAGAACTTCACTGAATTCTCCCTTTAGAAATGTATATATTTTTAAAGAATTGGGGCCTTGAAGCCCAGGTGCAGTGGCTCACACTTGTAATACCAGTACTTCAGGAGGCCAAAATAGTAGGATTCCTTGAGACCATTTTGAGACCAACCTGGGCAACATGGCGAGACCATCTCTACAAAAAATTTTGAAAATTACGTAAGTGTCGTGGTACAGGCTGGACTCAGACTCCTGGACCTAAGCAGTCCTCATACCTCAAGCTGGGACTACAGCCTTGTACCATGGTGCCTGGCTTTGAATTCTTTAAAAATTCTTTTATTAATAGCAGTTTTTTAGTTGATTATCTTGAGCCTTCTAAGTACTAATCCTATCATTAACAAATAGTAAAATATTTACCTTCTCTTTTCTAATTTTTACACATCTAATTTTTTTTTCTTTTCTTTTCTTTATTTTTATTTTTATTTTTATTTTTTTGAGACAGAGTTTCGCTCGTTACCCAGGCTGGAGTGCAATGGCCCGATCTCGGCTCACCGCAACCTCCGCCTCCTGGGTTCAGGCAATTCTCCTGCCTCAGCCTCCTGAGTCGCTGGGATTACAGGCACGCACCACCATGCCCGGCTAATTTTTTGAAGTTTTAGTAGAGACGGGGTTTCACCATGTTGACCAGGATGGTCTCGATCTCTTGACTTCGTGATCCACCCGCCTCGGCCTCCCAAAGTGCTGGGATTATAGGCGTGAGCCACCGCGCCTGACCTCTTTTTTTTTTTCTAGAGATGGAGTTTTACTATTGGCCAGCCTGGTCTTGAACTCCTGACCTTGTGATCCGCCCACCTTGGCCTCCCAAAATGCTGGGATTACAGGCATGAGCCACTATACCTGGCTCATTTTTTGGCATTTTTACCAATTTTCTTTGTATTTTTAGTAGAGACGAGGTTTCACTGTGTCAGCCAGGATGGTCTCGATCTTCTGACCTCGTGATCTGCCCGCGTTGGTCTCCCAAAATGCTGGGATTACACGTGTGAGCCACCATGCCTGGCTTGCATTTCATTTATTTTAATTTTTATTGGACAACTGAATATTTTTACTTTTTAAATTAAGGTATAATTTACATAAGGTGCTAAATCCTAAGTATAATACTTGATACACTTTTACACAAGTAACACCCAGCTCAAGATACAGAATTTCCAGCACCCCAGAGGCTCCCTACGTGTCTTCCCTATCAATATCTCCCTTAAAGATAACCATTCTGACACCATTCATTAGTTTTGTCCATTTCTGAACTTCATACAGATGGAATTACACAATATGTACTCTTGTGTCTGGCTTCTTCCACTCAACATTAGGTCTGTGGGATTCATCCATGTTGTATATAACAGTAGTTCCAAGCTGCATATCCCTGATACAGTTTGGGTGTGTTCTCAACAAAATTCCATCTTGAATTGTAACTCCCACAATTCCTACATATTGTGGGAGGGACCTGGTGGAAGGTAATTGAATCACGGGGGTGAGTTTTTCCTGTGCTAGTCTCATGACAGTAAATACGTCTCACAAAATCTGATGGTTTTAAAAATGGGAGTTTCAGGTCAGGTGTCGGGGCTCTTGCCTGTCATCCCAGCACTTTGGGAAGCCAAGACAGGTGGATCACCTAAGATCAGGAGTTCGAGACCAGCCTGGCCAATGTGGTCAAACTCTATGACTATTAAAAATACAAAAATTAGCTGGGTGTGGTGGGCAGGCACCTGTAATCCCAGCGATTCCGGAAGCTGAGGCAGGAGAACTGCTTGAACTCAGGAGGCTGAGATCACGCCATTGCACTCCAGCCTGGGTGACAAGAGCAAAACTCCATCTCAAAGAAAAAAAAAGTAAATAAAAATGGGAGTTTCCCTGCACAAGCTCCTCTTTTTGCCTGCTGCCGTCCATGTAAGACATGACTTGCTACTCCTTGCCTTCTGCCATGATTGTGAGGCTTCCCTGACCACGTAAAACTATAAGACCATTAAACCTATTTTTCTTCCCAGTCTTGGGTATGTCTTTATCAGCAGCATGAAAAGGGACTAATAGTTAATTGGTACCAGTAGAGTGGGGTGCTGCTGAAAAGATACCCAAAAATCTGGAAGCAACTTTGGAATTGGGTAATGGGCAGACATTAGAACAGTTTGGAGGGCTCAGAAGAAGACGGAAAATGTGGGAAAGTTTGGAACTTCCTAGAAACTGGTTGAGTGGCTTTGACCAAAATGCTGATAATGATATGGACAATGAAATCCAGGCTGAGGTGGTCTCAGATGGAGATGAGGAATTGTTAGGAACTGGAGCAAAGGTGACTTTTGTTATTTATTTTTTTGAGACACAGTCTTACTCTGTTGCCCAGGCTGGAGTGCAGTGGTGCAATCTCAGCTCACTGCAAACTCTGCCTCCCAGGTTCATGCAATTCTCCTGCTTCAGCCTCTGAAGTAGCTGGGACTACAGGCACCTGTCACCATGTCTGACTAATTTTTGTATTGCTAGTAAAGATGGGGTTTCACCAAGTTGGCCAGGCTGGGCTCGAACTCCTGACCTTGTGATCTGACTGCCTCAGCCTCCCAAAGTGCTGAGATTACAGGCATGAGCCACTGTGACCAGCCAGTTTTTTTTTTTTTTTTTNCTGCCCAGGCTGGAGTGCAGTGGTGCAATCTTGGCTCACTGCAACCTCCACGTCCTGAGTTCAAGCAATTCTCCTGCCTCAGCCTCCCAAGTAGCTGGGATTACAGGCACATGACCCCACACCCAGCTAATTTTTGTATTTTTAGTAAAGACAGGGTTTCGACATGTTGGCCAGGCTGGTCTTGAACTCCTGACCTCAAGTGATCCACCCACCTCAACCTCCCAAAGTGCTAAGATTACAGGCTTGGGCCCATGCCCAGCTTCTATTTCTGCTTTAAGTAGAGAAGCAGAGCTTATGGAGGAGGAGAGCAAGGGTGCAAAAGGGACCTAGATATCACTGAGAACTGTCATTGTTGTTTGGTTGAGGAAATGAGCCCAGACAGTGGACAGACTTGCGCAAGGAGACAAATGAGGTGGTGTCCAGTGCCACAAACCCAGGTTTCCTAACTTCCAGTTCTGACCACTTTACATCAGTGCCTCCCACCTGTCCCTGCAGGTTCACCTTTTGGTTATGTGGATAAACAGAAATAAATGAAGATCGCAATGTCCCATTTTATCTTCCCCAAGACAAGCTCTGAAACATCAAAGACCACCATGGAAACTGATTACTAGAAAATGTGTGTGGATGGGTTTGGCTTTATTCCTAAGGTGTTCATGCTTACTGTTTTGGACAATATTGTGACAAAATCTAGCAGAAGAAGAAACAGAAGATAAAGAAAATAGCTGTGGGCTGGGTGCAGTGGCTCATGCCTATAATCCCAGCACTTTGGGAGGCCAAGGCTGGCAGATCACTTGAGGTCAGGAGTTCAAGACCAGCCTGGCCAACATGGTGAAACCCCGTTTCTATTAAAAAAATAAAAATTAGCTGGGCGTGGTGGCATGCACCTGTAATCCCAGCTACTTGGGAGCCTGAGGCAGGAGAATTGTTTGAACCTGTGAGATAGAGGTTGCACTGGGCCAAGATCGCGTCGTGGCACTCCAGCCTGGGCAACAAAGCAAGACTCCATCTCAAAAAAAAGAAAAAGAAAATAGCTGTGATTCAGCAATAGTCATTGTCTCTCCTTGTCACTGACAGATGAGGAAGTGCTGGGTTCTGTCAACATAGGCTCTGACTTCTCATGAGGTGCAAGAAAGAAGCAGCATGAACAAAGGCATAAATTTCACACCTGGAAACCTGGATTCTAGTCCCACCTCTGACCCAAACTAGCTGCATGACCTTGGGCAACCCCTAGCGCTCTCTGGGCTTCACTTCCCTTCTGTGTACAATGGAAGGGTAGGGAAGAGGACGGGGCCTAGGATCTCCAAAGTCCCTTCCAACTCTGACATGCTGCCATTCTCTCACCTGCATGGAAACTGAGTGTGCCACGTGGGGTCATGAGACTTCTGACTTCTTTTTTTTTCCTTTTTTTTTTTTTTTTCTGGAGATAGGGTTTTGCTGTCACCAAGGCTAGAGTGCAGTGGTGGCATCATGGCTGATTACAGCCTTGAACTGGGCTCAAGTGATCTTCCTGCAACAGCCTCTTGGGTCGCTGGGACCACAGGTATGTGCCAATATGCCTGGCTAATTAAAAAAATTTTTCATAGAGATGAGGTCAGGTCTCACTGTGTTGCCCAGTCTAGTTCTAAACTCTTGGCCTCCCAAATTGTTGGGATTACAGGTGTGAGCCACTGTGCCCAGTCTATTTCAATTTTCTCTTCCAACTCTTCTAGCATTTTAATTTCTGTTGTTATGTTTTTAATATTCAACAGGTTTTTTATTTTCCTAAGTTTTTTACAAGAATGTCTGACTGTTCTTATTTCATAGATGCGATACTTACTTAAACTACTACCATTAGCACTTGTTTTAAAATCTCATCTCCTTGTATAGCCTTTTATTTTATTTATTTTATTTATTTTATTTATTTATTTTTTTTGAGACAGAGTTTCACTCTTGTTACCCAGGCTGGAGTGCAATGGCGCGATCTCGACTCACCGCAACCTCCGCCTCCTGGGTTCAGGCAATTCTCCTGCCTCAGCCTCCTGAGTAGCTGGGACTACAGGCACGCGCCACCATGCCCAGCTAATTTTTTGTAGTTGTTGTAGAGACGGGGTTTCACCGTGTTGACCAGGATGGTCTTGATCTCTTGACCTTGTGATCCACCCGCCTCAGCCTCCCAAAGTGCTGGGATTACAGGCTTGAGCCACCGCGCCTGGCTATAGCCTTTTATTTTTAAACAATAAAAAATATATTGTTTATTTCAATATTATTATTGTTATGAGACAGAGTCTTGCTCTGTGTCCAGGCTGGAGTGCAATGGAGCAATCTCGACTCACCGCAACCTCCGCCTCCTGGGTTCAGGCAATTCTCCTGCCTCAGCCTCCTGAATAGCTGGGATTACAGGTGTGAGCTGTAAAATTAGCCTGGTTAATTTTTGTATTTTTAGTAGAGATGGGGTTTCTCCACGCTTGTCAGGCCAGTCTTGAACTCCAGACTTCATGATCCGCCTGCCTTGGCCTTCCAAAGTGCTGGGATTACAGGCATGAGCCACCGTGCCTGGCCATTCAGTATTATTTTTTCTGTTCATTTGTGTCATTTATTTTGATTATATTTATTTATTTTTGAGACAGAGTCTCACTCTGTCGCCCAGGCTAGAGTGCACAGTGCCATGGCATGATCTCGGCTCACTGCAACCTCTGCTTCCCAGGTTCAAGCAATTCTCCTGCCTCAGCCTCCCAAGTAACTGGGATTACAGGTGCATGCCACCATGCCTGGCTAATTTTTGTATTTTTAGTGGAGACAGGTTTCACCATGTTGGCCAGGCTGGTCTCGAACTGCTGACCTCAAGTGATCTGCCTGCTTTGGCCTCCCAAAGCGCTGAGATTACGGGTGTGAGCCACTGCACCCGGCCTATTTATTTATTTTTTGATAGAGAGTCTCACTCTGTCCCCAGGCTAGAGAGCAGAGGCTTGATCTCGGCTCACTGCAATGCTGCGCTCTAGTCTCAAGAGATTCTCCTGCCTCAGTCACCCGAGTAGCTGGGACTATAGGCGCCACCACACCCAACTAATTTTTATACTTTTAGTAGAGATGGGGTTTCACCATGTTGGCCAGGCTGGTCTCGAACTCCTGACCTCAAGTGATCCACCCGCCTTGGCCTCTGAAAGTGCTGGGATTGCTGGGATTACAGACATGAGGCATCTGGCCATTTCATTTGTTTTGATCTCTAAGTCACGTTTAGAGGATTTTCTCAGATGTATGATAATCTTTGGTTGTCTGCTTATGATTAAGAAGGGAGGACTAGAAAGCTGTTTGGAAGATTTGAGCACATGGTTTGTAGGATTTTTAGACTTTGAGATTCACTGCCCATGTAATCTACATGGGCAATTTGTTGGAAAACCTCTTAAACCTGTATCTTGGGAAACCTCTTAAACCTATATCTTGGGAATTATCAGATTCTCCAGAAAAGAGTCTTCTAAAATTTCTGCATGGAGAGTAAAGGTTTGGGTGTCAGTGTTGAGATCCTAGTGGAGAGAAAAGGCAGAGGATTATTTCAGCATTCAGTAATCACACACTTACTTAATCCCCATTTTCAAGAGACCATTCATGACTTAATTTGACCTAGTAACCCCTGTACAGAAATTCTTTGTTTTATGGCCGGGTGCGGTGGCTCATGCCTGTAATCTCAGCACTTTGGGAGGCCGAGGCAGGCAGATCACCTGAGGTCAGGAGTTTGAGACCAGCCTTACTAACATAGTGAAACCCCATCTCTACTAAAAATACAAAAATTAGCTAGGTGTGGGGGTGCATGCCTGTAGTACCAGCTACTCAGGAGGCTGAGGCAGGAGGATCCCTTGAACTCGGGAGGTAGAGGATGCAGTGAGCCAAAATCACACCATTGCATTTCAGCCTGGGCAACAGAGCAAGACTCCATCTCAAAAAAAAAACCCAAAAACCAAAAAACAAAAAAACAATCAAACCTCTTACGTTTTACCTTTTCCAAAAAAATAAATGTTAGAATTCTGCTAGGGTGGAAGGAAGAATCTAGGAATCTAGATTGGCAAGGATTTATGTAAGATAACTCCAAGAAGTGAGATTACTGGTTTGAAGAACACATACATTTTAGATTTTGATTAGTTATTGCCAAATTGTTCTCTATTGAGCTTATACCAGTTTACACCACCAGCAGTAATATGCCTGTTTCCTAATTTATCTGATTCTAAAAGAGCTTTTTTGAGATGGTTCTCCCTGTGCTGTCTAGGCTAGCCTAGAACTTCTGGGCTCAAGTGAAGCTCCTGCCTCAGCCTCTTGAGTGGCTGGGATACAGGCACCTGCCATCGAGCCCAGGTTAACCGTTATTTTAATTTGTATTTTTCTTAAGTTTAAGACCGAGCATCTTTTAATGGTTGAGAGACAGTTGTGTTCCTGTTTTGTTCCTAAGTGTTTGCTTATATCCTTTGTCCATTAGATTTTTTAGCCTTTCTTTTATTGATTTCTAGGAGTGCTTTATTCTTTCTCCAGTTTGTTGTTTGCTGATCTTGCTTATGATGGCAGTGGCCACTGCACAAGCCACAGTGGGGAGGTGCAAGCAGTGGTGGCTGGGGCAGCTGCAGGAGCAGCAATGGCTGCAGCGGGTCCCCTGTGCCTCGTGTTCCCGAGGCATCCGACTGTGCTGCCCCACTCCTTGCATGGCCAGACCTGGAGCTTACTGCTCTGGACCTGGGGCCCCACATTGCTGCTCTAGCCTACAGCCACTGAGGAGAGGGTGTCGGGAAGAGGTGGAGCTGTGCCTGGGGCAGTGCCGTGAACCATGGATCCAGCAGGAACCAGGGACAAGCCGGACCCTTCCCAACACTCCCCCCACCCCCCAGGGAGCCCAGCACCGTGGGGGCTGCCACAATGGGGCTGGGCACAGAGAAGCAGCACAGTTGGGCATGGAGGGGCAGGCAGAAAGGGGCCCACTGAGGACCTGGAGCCCCCACCTCTTCCTGCAAGCTTCATGGAGAGGTGGGAGCTCCACCCTACCAGGTATCGGAACTGGGCATCTCTGCACTCTGTGCCCTCAGGGTGCAGGTCTGGGGGCTTGGCCTCTCCTTACTCCTGGTGCTTACTCCAATCTCAGAGTGGCATTGGGGCCCAGCCTAGGTACTGTCACAGCCTGGTTGGATGTGCACCCACTGAGGGCAGTGCTAAAACATGTCAACCCCCACTTTGGAGTTTGGGTAATGAGGAAGATGGAAAGGAGGCTGAGTGGGGAGTTAAGGGCAGCTTGGCACTGGCCTGCAGGCACCCCTCAGCAGGAACGGCCTGGGCACCATCAAAAGTGGTAGGAGGCAGACCAGCTCCAGGGTGGAAAGGTGGGAGTACCCGGTGAGGAGCCACTTTCAGGCTAGGAAAAGCCTGAAGGATGGGGGCCAGGCTGCCAGTCCATGGACTGGAGTGGAGCCTTTTCCAGGCCCACCTATGGCCACTCATGGACCAATCAGTGTGTACTTCCTTCCCTTGGAGGCTCATAAAAGCCCAGAGCTGAGGACAGGATGACCAGCTGCAGAGAGGAGCTACCCTCCATGCTAGCAGCTGAATACTCCTTCGGATGGCCTATGTCGCAGAGAGAAGCTACCCTCTTTGCTAGGTGCTGAACACCAAGGCTGCAGAAAGGAGCTACCTCCTCCAGGTCTCCTCTGAGCTGTTCTACCACTCAGTAAAGCTCTTCTTCATTTCCTCACCCTTCACTTGTCTGCATACCTCATTCTTCCTGTTCACAGGACAAAAACTCAGGACCTGTCAAATGGTGAGACTAAAAGAATTGTAACACAAACGGTTAAAACATGCCCATTGCTCACCATGTTGCAGGGGAAGAGGAGAGAAGAGCTGTGGCCCTTCCGGAAGCCCAGACCTGGGAGCTCCCTGAGCCAAGGCTGTGACTTTCTCTTTGGGGCTCGGCAGTTCCTGGCGTCTCCGAGCTTCTGGGCGTCACTGCATTCCCTGGTGCCAGCTGGGGAAGGTGCTTACCATGTGCCTGGTCCAGCTGTAGCCTTGCAGAGCCCATGCCCGTGCTGGCACCTGGAGCTGCCCACTCTGTGGCAGTAGCTGGTGTGTCTAACTGCATGGTGGCTGGACTACACGCTTGCTCACACACCTCTTGCTGCTCCATGCCTGACTTAGTCTCCCTTGGAAGCATAGGATCCAGGCTGGTAGCATGAGCCAAGCACAGCCTGCCAGGCTGAATAGGCAGAATGAGCCCAGGCAAAACTCAGGCAAAGGCACCACCAGCCACAGAGGTTTCTGCCCAGAAAAGTGACACCCCCTAAGATCCCACAAGACTTATAGGGGTTTATTAGATGAAAAAAACACTTTTTTTTTTTGGAGCTGGAATTTTGCTCTGTTGCCCAGGCTAGACTTCAGTGACTCAATCTCGGCTCACTGCAACCTCTGCTTCCCGGGTTCAAGCGATTTTCCTGCCTCAACCTCCTAAGTAGCTGGGATTACAGGCACCCACCACCAAGCCTGGCTAATTTTTGTGTTTTTGGTAGAGACAGGGTTTCACCATTTTGGCCAGGCTAGTCTCAAACTCCTGACTTAGTGATCCACCTGCCTTGGCCTCCCAAAGTGCTGGGATTACAGGTGTGAGCCACTGCACCCAGCCGAAAAAACACTTTTTAATGTGATAAAAATCTTCTACAGCTTTCAAATTTTGTGTCATATTAGAAAGAACTTCCACACTGTGAGATAAAAAATGTCTCCCCTAGCCGGGTGAGGTGGCTCATGCCTGTGATCCCAGCACTTTGGGAGGCCGAGACGGGTGGATCATGAGGACAAAAGATTGAGACCATCCTGGCTAACATGGTGAAACCCTGTCTCTACTAAAAATACAAAAAGTAGCTGGGCATGGTGGTGCATGCCTGTAGTCCCAGCTACTTGGGAGGCTGAGGCAGGATAGTTGCTTGAACCCAGGAGGTGGAGGTTGCAGTGAGCTGAGACCACACCATTGCACTCCAGCCTGGCGCCTGGTGACGGAGCAACACTCTGTCTCAAAAAAAAAAAATAAAAAACTCCCCTTCATTTTCATTACTTCTATTTATATTGCTTACTTATTTTCTTAATTGAGATGGGGTCTATGTTGCCTAGGCTGATCTTGAACTCCTGGGCTCAAGTGATCCACCCACCTCGGCCTCACAAAGTGCAGGGATTATAGGTGTGGCCCACTATGTCTGGCCACTTTTTGTTTTTTATATTTTAATCTTTCATCCACTTTCCTAGATGAATCTATCGAGTAATCCTAATCCTACAGAATAACATTAATAACATTTAAAAAATCACACACAAGGCTGTGCGCAGTGGCTCACACCTGTAATTCCAACACTTTGGGAGGCCAAGGCAAGTGGATCACGAGGTCAGGAGTTCAAGACCAGCCTGGCTAGCATGGTGAAACCCTGTCTCTACTAAAAATACTAAAAAAAAAAAAAAAAAAATCAGCCTCACATGGTGGCATGTGTCTGTAATCCCAGCTACTCAGGGGCTGAGGCAGGAGAATTGCTTGATCCTGGGAGATGGAAGTTGCAGTGAGCCAACATCGCACCACTGCACTCCAGCATGGGCAACAGAGTGAGATTCCATCTAAAAAAAAAAAAAAAAAAATCACACACAAAATTTTTAGGTATATTTATTTTTGAATTTCTCATTCTGTTCTATTTATCTTCTGTTCATGTGCCTGTGCAACACTATATTATAGCTTTGATATATATTTTAATATTTGATAGAGCTGATTCCCTTATCTCCCCCTCCCCATACATTCTTTTTGGAATTCCTCTGACTCTTCTTGCTTTTCTTTTTGAGACAAGTCTCATTCTGTCATCCAGGCTGCAGTGCAATGTCGTGATCTCGGCTCACTGCAACCGCCACCTCCCACGCTCAAGTGATTTTCCCACCTCAGCCCTGCAAGTAGCTGGGACTACAGGCGCCTGCCACCCCGCCCAGCTAATTTTTGTATTTTTAGTAGAGATGGGGTTTTGTCATGTTGCCCAGGCTGGTTTCAAACTCCTGAGCTCAAGCGATCCACTCTCCTCAGCCTCCCAAAGAGCTGGGATTACGGTGTGAACCACCGCGCCCAGCCTCTGTTCTTGCTTTTCTACTTTTTCCACTTGAACTTTGAAATAATCTTGTCTAGTCTCCAAAGTTAGTTTGTAATTTAATGAAATTACATAAAATTTATAGACTAACTTAGGAAGAACTAACACCTTTGTGACGTTGGGTTTTTCTACTAAAGAACATAGTGTGCCTTTCCATGTATTTAATTGTTCTTCTGAGTCCTTCCATAGCATTTTTTTTTTTTTTTTTTTT
>NW_016107367.1:1264279-1269329 GCF_001604975.1 Cebus imitator | reverse complement strand
GGCCTCCCAAAGTGCTGGGATTACAGGCTTGAGCCACTGCGCCCGGCCCGTAAATACTTTTGCTTGAATATAAATATTTTTTGAGATGAAGTTTCACTCTGTTGCCCAGGCTGGAGTGCAATGGTGTGATCTCGGCTCACTGCAACCTCCACTTTCTGGGTTCAAGTGATTCTCCTGCCTCAGCCTCCTGAGTAGCTGGGATTACAGGCGCCTACCACCACGCCCAGTTAATTTTTGTATTTTTAGTAGACGGTTCCACCAGGTTGACTAGGCTGGTCTCGAATTCCCCACCTCCTGTGATCTGGCTGCCTTGGCCTCCCAAAGTGCTGGAATTACAGGCATGAGCCACTGCGCCTGGCTAGTTTTCCTTTTCTTTATGCATTTTAAAGACTAGAACTCATAACAATAATCCATGGATTGATATTTTGTTTTGTGGGAGTGTCTATACGATCCATAACGTTCTATGCAGAACTTGGTATGCATATACATTTGGGTTGGAGAATAAAATTAAAGCTTTCCTGAGGTTTCCTAAGGGGTATGTTATGCTCTAAAAATTTAAGAATCACCTATCACACCAAAAAGATATTAAGCTTTATGTTATTAAATCAAGTTACAAAGTAATAATTATAGGTCTACTTAGTTTTATTAGAATACAGACTGGGTGCGATGGCTCATACCTGTAATCCTAGCATTTTAGGAGACTGAGCCCAGGAGTTCAAGAACAGGCTGGGCAACAGAGTGGGACCCCATCTCTACAAAAAATAATTAGCCAGGCATGGTGGCATGCGCCTGTAATTCCAGCTATTCAGGAGGCTGAGGTGGGAAGATCACTTGAGCCTGGGAGGCCAAGACTACAGTGAGACATGGTAATGTCACTGCACTTTCTATCCTGGGTGACGAAGTGAGATCCTGTTTCCCCCTCTCCCACAGAAGGAATACAGATGATTATGGGAGTCATTTACATTTAAAGACTTTTGTTTGATTACCATATATTTATGTAATACATTACCATTTACAAAGATATTTTATATATTTTGTCTTTTGAACTTTTGACATATGTTAAGAAATATGTAATACTCTAGGCACAAGAAAATAGATTTAGAGAGGTTACTCTCTAAAGTGAAAGTGTTATTAAGTAATGAAGTCAGTTCTTCAACTCAGAGTTTAATAAGACCTATTTTGTTACATGTATATACAAATTTTACCTTTTCAGGGTGGGCATGATGGCTCATACCTGTAATCCCAGCACTTTGGGAGGCTAAGGTGGGCAGATTACCTGAGGTCAGGAGTTTGAGACCAGCCTGGCCAACATGGCGAAACCCCATCTGTACTAAAAATATAAAAACTAGCTGGATGTTGTAGTAGTCACCTGTAATCCCAGCTACTCGGGAAGCAGAAGCAGGAGGATCGCTTGAACCCAGGAAGCAGAGGTTGCAGTGAGTCGAGATTGCACCACTGCATTCCAGCCTGGGCAACAAGAGCCAGAATCAGTCTCAAAAAAATGTTTTTTATTTTTCCTTTTCAGAAAATGAAATATTATACATACTAATCTGCAACATATATGTGTGTATACGCAGATACACACACACACACACACACACACACACACACACACACACACACACACAGTTGAAACAGGTTCTTGCTCTGTGACCCAGGCTGGAGTGCAGTGGTGTGATCATGGCTCACTGCAGCTTCAGCCTCCTGGGCTTAAATAATGACTGATGCTCCTGCTTCAGCCTCCCAAAGTGCTAGGATTATAGGTGTGAGCCACCACACCAGGACTGTATTTTTCATTTAATATATTTTGGATATCTTTTCATGTCAGTATATATAAGATTATATATTCATTTTTTAACAGCTGTAAAGTATGTCATTTCCATAATTTATTTATCTGATTCACTATTGATGGGTATTTAGATTATTGCCAATTTTTCACAATTTTTTTTTTCATTTTGAGACAGAGTCTAGCTCTATCACCCAGGCTGGAATGCAGTGGCACGATCTCAGCTCACCACAACTTCTGCCTCCTGTGTTCAAGCGATTCTCCTGCCTCAGCCTCCTAAGCAGCTGGGATTACAGGTGCACACCACCATGCCCAGCTAATTTTTCAATTTTTAGTAGAGATGGGGTTTCACATGTTGGCCAGGCTGGTCTCAAACTCCTGACCTTGTGATCTGCCCGCCTTGGCCTCCCAAAATGCTGGGATTACAGGTGTGAGCCACCTTGCCCAGTCAGCAATTTTTCACTATTAAGAACAATGCCTTGGTAAAAATCCTTATACACATAATCTTTGTGCATTTATAAGGGTAAGGTCGTAGAACTTAAGTTGAGTTAAATCACATAACTACAATAAATATTTTGACAGAAACAATCAAATTGCCCTCCAAATAAATAACAGCAACTTACACATTTTCACTAATGGAAAATCAAAATGTCTAAAATGCCTTTTTTTTTTCCTCTCTCTCACCAAGTATGTGAACCCATCCTCTTTCTTTCTTTTACTTTTTTTGAGACGGAGTCTCTGTCGCCTGGGCTGAAGTACAGTGGCACAATCTCGGCTCATTGCAACCTCCACCTCCCGGGTTCAAGCGATTCTCCTGCCTCAGTCTCCCGAGTAGCTAAGATTACAGGTGTCTGCCATGATGCCCAGCTAATTTTTTGTATTTTTAGTAGAGACAGGGTTTCACCATGTTGGCCGGCTGGTCTCGAATTCCTGACCTTGTGATTTGCCCGCCTCCGCCTCCCAAAGTGCTGGGATCATAGGCGTGAGCCACCATGCCTAGCCCCATCCTTAAGAGTTGTGCCAACACTAAAATCTGTGCTAACACTATTATCAATTTTATATTGATAGTTGAGATTTTCCAATGTGATAGTAAAAAATAGTTTCAATTTGCATTTCTTTTGGTATTAGAAACAATGAGCATCCTAGAGTGGGGAAATTCTTTCTAGGTATGACAGGAAATGCAGAAGTCATAAATAAAAATTCTAATGCATGCAACTTTTAGGAATTGCTTGCTTATGTCCTTTGCCTATTTTTTTCTATTGGGTTATTTTGTCTTTCTAATTGCTTGAAATACATTTTTATTATTAGGGATGTTATCCCCTTGCTGTATGTGTTGTGAATATTTTTTCCAAAGTTGTTGTCTTTTCCTATGGTATCTTGTGCCATGAAAGACATAAAATAAAAATATCCTGTGGCTTCTGAATTTTGGGCTATGTTTAGAAAAGCTTTCTTCACTTCAAGATTACAAATATATTTTGTTTCTTTTTGGACTCTTATGGTTTTTTTTTATATTAAAATCTTTGCTCTATCTGGAGTTTATTTTGGAGTGAGGAGGAAAGTAGGAATCCAATTTTAAAATTATAAATGGTTAGTTGGTTCTTCCAATACCTTTTCTTAAATTCATCCTGCCATCTCTTATCATATGTCCATTTTTATTGGGAACTAATTCTGTACTTACTCCATTTTAGGAATAGGACCTGTTTTACATATTAATATCTGGGAGGCAAGTCCCCCCACTCCACCCCCGCCATTACTCTTTTTTTCATAGTGATTCCTCAATGCTTATTCCAAATGAAACTTAGAATAATTCTGACAAACTGTAAATAAAATTCTGTTGATTTTGATTTGGACTAAATTCAATTCAGACACAGATCCAGAAAGAACTGTCATTTTGGCTGGGCATGGTGGCTCATGTCTGTAATCCCAGCACTTTAGGAGGCAGAGGTGGGTGGATCACTGGAGGTCAGGAGTTCAGGACCACCCTGGCCAACATGGTGAAACCCTGTTTCTACTAAAAATTCAAACAATTAGCTGAGCGTTGTGGTGGGCGCCTGCAATCCCAGCTACTCAGGAGGCTCAGGCAGGAGAATCACTTGAACCTAGGAGACGGTAGTGAGCCGAGATCACAACCACTGCATTCCGGTTTGGGTGACAGAGCGAGGCTCCGTCTAAAAAAAGAAAAATAAAAAACCAAAACCTCTGTCATTTATACAATGTTGAGTCTTCTTACCTAAGAACGAGGTGTTTTAATTATTTTGTTTCTTCAGAATTTAACAGTGCTCTTCAAGTAGTTTCTAAAAACATTGTTTTTCTGCAGGGGACAGCATTCACACCGCAGTCAATGCAATTAAAGGCACTCCACTTCTCTGTGAGATGTACACCAGCAACCATGAGCTTCCTTTTTTTTTTTTTTCCTTGAGATAGCAGGGTCTCATTCTGCCATCCAGGCTGGAGTGTAGCAGTGTGAACATGGCACACTGCAACCTCAACCTCCTGGACTCAGGCAATCCTCCCACCTGAGCCTCCCAAGCAGCTGGGACTAAAGGTGTGTGCCACCATACACAGCTAACATTTAAATTTTTTGTAGAGATGAGGTCTCCCTCTGTTGCCAAGGGTGGTCATGAACTCCTGGCCTCCACCTCCCAAAATGCTGGGATTACAGGCGGGAGCTACCTCGTCCAGACTATTTGTCTTATTTTGTTATTGTGAATGTGACATTTTCTTCTATACTTAAATTAGTTACTATTTGACAGAGAAAGTAGAGAAAGTTATTGATGTTTGACTGTTAATTTTTTTTTTGAGATGGAGTTTTGCTCTGTCACCCAGGCTGAAGTACAATGGCATGATCTCAGCTCACTGCAACCTCTGCCTCCCGAGTTCAAATGATTCTCTTGCCTCAGCCTCCCACGTAGCTGGGATTATAGGTGGGCACCACCATGCCTGGCTAGTTTTTGTATTTATTTATTTATTTTTTGAGACGGAGTTTTATTCCTGTTGCCAGACTGGAATGCAATGGCGTGATCTTGGCTGACTGCAACCTCCGGTTCAAGCGATTAACCTACCTCAGCCTGCCGAGTAACTGAGACTACAGGCATGCCCAGCTAATTTTTCTATTTTTAGTAGAGGCGAGGTTTCAACATGTTGGCCTTGGCCTCCCAAAGTGCTGGGATTACAGGTGTGAGCCACTGTGCCTAGCTTGAATCCAAATTGTTATTATTATTATTTTTTTGAGTCTGATCTTATTTGTTTTTTTTTTTTTTTTTT
>NW_016107367.1:1261730-1263461 GCF_001604975.1 Cebus imitator | reverse complement strand
CTGCTTCATGGGGAAACCTTGTTTGTCGTTCCCACCACTGATTCGGACCACATAACCCTTCCATTCTTCACCCAGAGCGTCAGCAGCAACTTCTGTCGCCATACGCTTCTCATAAAATGCACGAAGTTTGCGTTCATCCTCCACTTCAATGAGTGTCTGGCAGCCAGTGGCTGGGAAGGAGATGTTCAGCTTCATCTTGAAGCCTGTTATTATTTTTTTTTTTTGAGACGGGGTCTCACTCTTGTCACCCAGGTTGGAGTCCAGTGGAGTCAATCTCAACTCACTGCAACCTCTGCCCCCCAGATTCAAACAATTCTCCTGCCTCAGCCTCCCGAATAGCAGGGATTACAGGAGTGTGCCATCACTCGGCTTTTTTTTTTTTTTTCTGGAGACAAGAGTCTCGCTCCGTTGCCATGCGGCAGGCTGGAGCGCAGTGGCACAATCTCGGCTCACTGCAACCTCCACCTCTCAGGTTCAAGCAATTCTTCTGCCTCAGCCTCCCGAGTAGCTGGGACCACAGGCACATGCCACCACGCCTGGCTAATTTTTGTATTTTTAGTAGAGACGGGGTTTCACCATGTTGGTCAAGATGGTCTCGATCTCTTGATCTCATGATCCGCCCACCTTGGCCTCCCAAAGTGCTGGATTACAGGTGTAAGCCACCATGCCCATGTCTCTACTAAAAATTTTGTATTTTTAGTAGAGACGGGGTTTCCACCATGTTGGCTGGGCTGGTCTCAAACTCTTGACCTTAAGTGATCTGCGCCTCAGCCTCCCAAAGTGCTGGGATTACAGGCGTGAGCCACTGCACCCAGCCGATAATTTTTAATATCTGCTATATCTGCTATATCACATTGTCTATTCTTTCTTTTTTTCTTTTTTAGAGATGGGAGTCTAGCTACATCCACATACTGGAGTACAGTGGCACTATCATGACTCACAACGTAAACTTGAACTCCTGGGCTCAAGCAATCCTCCTGCCTCAGCCTCCTGATTAGCTGGAATTACATGATATGCTACCACGCTTGGGTTCTTACTGTTTCTTACAGTTTTTCAGTTCATTCTCTTAGATTTCCAACATATAGTCATATATAAATAAGGATAATTTCATTTAAAACCTTTATCTACTATACTGTCACAATATTAAATAATGGAATTATGAATATAATTTATGTCATGTCTTTTGACCTTAAGTTCAGTGCTTTTTGAGTATATATTCAAACCACTAAATAGTTATTGAGCACCAACAATCTATAAAGCATTGCTATAGATGAGAAAGACATGGTAAAAAGAAAAATCATTCAATGTTCACATTCATAATCTTTATTTATTTTTAATTATTTTAAAGGCTTAATGCCAGTTTATTTATTATTATTATTATTATTTTTTTTTTTTCTGAGACAGAGTCTTGCTCTGTTGCTAGACACCAGGCAGGAGTACAGTGGTGTGATCTTGGCTCACTGCAACCTCTGCCCCCCAGCTTCAAGCAATTCTCCTGCCTCAGCCTCCAGAGTAGCTGGGACTACAGGTGTGTGCCACCATGCCAGGCTAATTTTTGTATTTTTTAGTAGAGATGGGGTTTCACCATGTTGACCAGGATGGTCTCAATCTCTTGACCTCATGATCCACCTGCCTCGGCCTCCCAAAATGCTGGGATTACAGGTGTGAGCCACCTTGCCCAGTCAGCAATTTTTCACTATTAAGAACAATGCCTTGGTAAAAATCCTTATA
>NW_016107367.1:1259174-1261170 GCF_001604975.1 Cebus imitator | reverse complement strand
TAGTAGAGACGGGGTTTCACCATGTTGACCAGGATGGTCTCGATCTCTTGACCTCGTGATCCACCCGCCTCGGCCTCCCAAAGTGCTGGGATTACAGGCTTGAGCCACCGCACCCGGCCTAATTTTTTAAATTTTTTGTAGAGATGGGGTTCTTTGTGTTGCCCAGCTTGGTTTCCCACTCCTGGGCTCAAGCGATCCGACTGCCTCAGCCTCCCAAAGTACTGGGATTACAGGCATGAGTCACTGTGCCCAACCTCCTAATCTTTTCTTATCCCAACAACAGATCTAGAGCTACAATAAATATCCAGTTGGTAATCCTTGCAACGTTAAAACCTGTCCAGCAAATTCAATATTCTATCCTATTAAACTCAAATGTGACCATATGCAAAATTATTCTCTGAGGACAGGAATGTTTTGTTTTTGTTATTTTTTAGGAAGAGGGAAGCAGAATGAGTTGGGACTAAGGAAGTGAGTGAACAACGGGCATAGTAAATAGATATTTACCTGAAAGCCAAATACATAAAATAAACAAGGGGCTGAAACTCCCTTCAGAAAGCTAGACGCAGAGCTATCTGAAAGCACAAGTTACATGACCCTAAGGCAGAGTTTAACCGTGGGGGAAGGCATAAGAAAAGAAAGCATTTATGAGCATGTCCTCAAGTGTGTGAACTGCACTCATGTATAGCTAACAAGCTAGTGAGATGAGACAGTAACGTAATAAATCTCATAATAAAGTTAAGTATTAACGCAAGGTGCTAAAAGTTAGAGAATGTTTCTCAAAGGAAGTGAGTCATTCATTTGGCAAGTATGTATTGAGTACCTATCGAATGTCCGGCTGCAATCTACACACAAAATGCCCAACAAAGAAAGGCAGAATCCCTCTTCTCAAAGAGCTCATAGTCTACTGGCAGAGGTGGCTGTAATTTAAGAAAACATAAATATGTGTGTGTGTGTGATGTATATATTATTAGAAATTGTGTTGAGTGCTGTATGGGAAATAATTCTATGAGAAAATAAGGTGATATAACTTACATTTGGGGCTTCAGGAAAAGCCTCTTTGAGAAAGCCGCCTTGAAGCTGAAACCTGAGGGATGAATAAGCAGACAGCATACCAGGCAGGAGTGATTTTTGGAGTGAAGTCTTCTGGGGTGAGCAGCCTTCAGTGATAAGGAATCTCACTTATGCAAAGGCATGAAAGCACAGGTATAACAGGTATGAGGAACTACAAGTTACCATAGCTCAGTTAAGGGGACGCGTGGAAATGGAAACACCAGGAAAAGAGAGAGAAAACCAAAGGCAAAAATATGAAGATGGAAGAGGAACAAACTAGAAATTCAATTCAGTATGTGTTGATTATTTACTATGTGTTTAGCAATATCTTAGTGGATTCTTTTTTTTTTTTTTTGGAGACGGAGTTCGGAGTTTTGCTCTTGTTGCCCAGGCTGGAGTGCAATGGTGTGATCTTGGCTCACTGCAACCTCCGCCTGCCGGGCTCAAGCAATTCTCCTACCTCAGCCTCCAAAGTAGCTGGGAGTACAGGCATGTGCCAACGCCCCTGGCTAATTTTTTGTAGAGACGGGGCTTCTCCATGTTGGCCAGGTTGGTCTCAAACTCCTGACCTCAAGTAATCTGCCCACCTCGACCTCCCAAAGTGCTGGGATTACAGGCATGAGCCACCACCCCCTGCCAGGGGGATTCTTAAAATGTTAAAAGAATGGCTCCTCCGCTCAATAAACTCAGAGTCTAAATGGGTAGATAACAGAAACATTCTCCTTCTAAGATAATCTTTCAGAGAACACTCCCTAATGCAGCCTCAACTACATTCTTTTAATATCATAAACTGTGCTTTTGTTTTCCCAAACGGTAACTCCTAAAATGAATTTTTAAATTAACAAATGAATCTTACTTCCTGCCACAGGCCCCGACTATGACTTTACAGCAATCTATGGCTAAAAATCACTCAGCTTTACTGGCTGCTTCTCAACAGGCCAATAAT
>NW_016107367.1:1257209-1258257 GCF_001604975.1 Cebus imitator | reverse complement strand
AAAAAAAAAAAAAAAAAAGCACACATGGAGGTATATGTATTTGAGGGAGTAGGAGACAGCTGTGACTCTTTGAGGGCTGAAACTGGAGACAGTAAACAATAGGCAGAGATGTTTTGTGAACTCTTGGGCTATAGCTACCCTCTTGCCTTGGCCTCCTAAAGTGCTGGGATTACAGGTGTGAGCCATCACACTGGCTGTGTTTTGTTTTTAATTGAAGAAAGAAGCAATTCTGCTGACAATCATCAACACACTCCCAAACTCTCAGGCAGAAATGACCACTGGTTCCTCTGTGCTGCTCTCTTCTTTGTTCAGCAGGCTTATATATTGCATGGGAGGAGGCAGTGCAGTGTGGGAGTTTGCCTGGGAGAAAAAGTAACTTGCTGCTGGAGCAGGGTGTTCTAGAGACCAGGGATTTGTTACAAGAGCATGGTGGAGAAATTGGTTTTGAAAGGAAGAGGTGGCTGGGTACGGTGGCTCACACTTGTAAACCCAGCACTTTGGGAGGCTGAGGTGGGTGGATCACTTGAGGTCACTAGTTCAAGACCAGCCTGACCAACTTGGTGAAACCCCATCTCTACTAAAAATACAAAAATTAGCCGGATGTGGTGGCGCATGCCTGAAGTCCCAGCTACTCGGGAGACTGAGACAGTTGAGTTGCTTGAACCTGGGAGGTGGAGGTTACAGTGAGCCAAGATCGCACCACTACACTCCAGACTGGGCCACGTAGCGAGACTCCATCTTAGAAAAAAAAAGAGGCCAGGCACAGTGGTTCATGCCTGTAATCTCAGCACTTTGGGGGGCTGAGGCAGGAGGATCACAAGGTCAGGAGATCGAGACCATCCTGGCTAACACAGTGAAACCCCGTCTCCACTAAAAATACAAAAAAAAATTAGCCGGGCGTGGTGACATGCGCCTGTAGTCCCTGTTGCTTGGGAGGCTGAGGCCGGAGAATCGCTTGAACCTGGGAGGCACAGGTTGCAGCGAGTCAAGATTGAGCCACTGCACTCCAGCTTGGGTGATAGAGCAAGACTACGTTGCCAAAAAAAAA
>NW_016107367.1:1254416-1256939 GCF_001604975.1 Cebus imitator | reverse complement strand
AAAAAAAAAAAAAAAAAAAGAAAGAAAGAAAGAAAAGAAGAGAAGACGTACTTCTTTTAACCTAGAAGAGTAATGGGTTCAGATAGAGATAAAAAGGCAGGTATAACTTGGAAGGTAAGACATGAGAAAGGTTTATGCCTTACGGGGATTCCTGTTTTCTTGGTTCTCAGAGCCCGTAGTGTTTCAGAATTTCTTTATAGCACTCCCTGGACCAATAGAAAAATCTAACCATTCCATTTATCAGGTACAGTTCAAACAACCTAATAAGTAGATATGTCTTGATAATTTAGTAGCTGTTTGAAAAATAAATTGAGCACTATAGAGTTGCTCTAGTTTCAAATTTTTTTTTTTTTTTAAGATGGAGTCTCACTCTGTCACCCAGGCTGAGTGCAGTGGCGGAATCTCAGCTCACTGCAACCTCCAACTCCAGGGTTCAAGCAATTGTCCTGCCTCAGCCTCCCCAGTGGCTGGGATTACTACAGGTATGTGCCACCACACCCGCCTGGCTAGTTTTGATTTTTTTCAACTACATACATAATTCACCCAATGACAATTGAGTGGTTTTTTGGTATATTCAGAACTGTGCAACTCTCACCTCTAAAAGAAACCCTGTACTCATTAGCAGTCACTATTCCTTCCCTGTCATTTCCCCATCCCTAGGCTACCACGAATCTGCTTTCTGTCTCTATACTACATTCCCTTCTATCATAACTGATTAATATTCCACTGTATGGATATGCTATCTTTTGTTTATCCATTCATCAGTTGATGAACGTTGGTTTGTTTCCATCTTTTGGCTATTTTCAATAATGCTGCTGTGAACATTTATGTTTTTGTGTGAATATGTTCAAGTTTTTGTGTGAATATGTTTTGATTTATTTTGGGTATATACATATGATTGGAATTGCTGGGTCTGGCACTGAGGAAGGAGAACTGTCCAGACCCCAGGCACAACTAGTGCCTGAAGAATATCTTACAGTGTTATGGCTCAGCTGTTTCCTTTATATAATCCTTCATATATAATCATATAGTGCTTGAAGTGTAACTTACTGCTTACATATATTTAGCATACTTAGTTCTATATAATCTTTCTATATAATCATATAGGTATTGTAGTCGGAGCTGTACTGACACATTTAGTGCTGATTTATATAATCCTTCTATATAACTATATAGTAGTTTGTAGTAGGAGGAATGCCTAGAGCAGTCACAGAACAGAAGCAGTACATGGGAAAAATAGCCAGACCAGGACAAGATCCAAAGATCCAGGCAGTGGTGTCCCTGCCTGAAAGGGCATACGCTGTATCGCAGGCTTGGAGCAAGTGCCTCTCCTCCTGATAAAGGAGTTGTAGTACGTTGCATTCAGTTCCTGTGGAAAGTAGGCCTCAGGCCTGAGATGCTGGAAGTAACCAAGGGAGAAGAACCCCTCTGGTGTGACCAGTCACACCCTGTCAGTCTTTTCTCACTTCTGTGCTAGCTCAAAGAATCCTCTCATAAATATCTTAAGAGAAGACCACAAGCCTGTCAGCTCCCACTGCATTAAGCTTACAGTATCCTTCTATTAGAAGTCTTTTGAAGTCTCCAGTCCCCAGATAAGAAGTGTTGCGCACGACACCTGTTGCACACAGCCCACCTCCTTGCCTCGGTGACCTAATGGGGGTGGACCCCTTTTCTGTACACGACCCTCTACTGCTGTGCACGGCCCACCTCTCTGCCCAGGTGACATAATGGGGTGGTCCCCTCGCTTGTAAGTCACGTGATTACGTATGCCCTATTACTAAGACTATAGATGATGACCTCACTCACGACCCTGCCCCCTGCTTGTACCTAATAAATACAGATGCTCTTGGGCATTTGGACCCGCTGCTGAGCTCCACTCACAGGTGGTATGGCCCCCCGAGTCCTGATGCTCTTTACCAGTTCTTCAGTGTCCTGTCTCTTTACCTCTTGGATCCTGCATCTCAACACAGCATAAAGGACACTCCACGACCCTGTGGGGCCTCCACAGCCCTACATTATGATAACTGTTGAAACTTCTATGGAACTGCCAGACTATTTTCCAAAGTAGCTGTATCATTTTTCCTTCCTACCTGCAGTGTATGGGGGTTTAAATTTCTCTACATTCTTACCAACACTTATTATTTATCTTTTTAAATCATAGCCATCCTAGTGTATATGAAGTGATATCTCCTTGTGGTTTTAATTTGCGTTTACCTGATGGCTAATAAAGTTGTGTATCTTTTTCACGTGCTCACTGGCCATTTGTGTAACTTCTTTGCAGAAATGTCTGTTCAGATCCTTTGTCCATTCTTTTTTTTTTCGACAGGGTCTTGCTCTATTGCTCAGGCTGGTCTGCAGTGGTGTGATCATAGTTTCAGTTTTACAGTTTTAGTTCTTACATTTAAGTCTTTATCCATTTTGAGTTAATTTTAGTTTAGTTTTTTTTTTTTTTGAGATAGATAGGGTCTCCCTCTGTTGCCCAGGCTGGACAGCAGTGGCGCAATCACAGCTTACTATAGTGTA
>NW_016107367.1:1250402-1253791 GCF_001604975.1 Cebus imitator | reverse complement strand
GAGACGGGGTTTCACCATGTTGACCAGGATGGTCTCGATCTCTTGACCTCGTGATCCACCCGCCTCGGCCTCCCAAAGTGCTGGGATTACAGGCTTGAGCCACCGCGCCCGGCTAATCTTCTTTTCAAAACTTGCTCTTCCTCAGCCTTCCTCATCTCCATTAATGGCATTTCCACCATTCACGCTAACGCCTACCTTGGAGTCATTCTTGACTCATTTCTCCCACAAGCCACATCCCATCTGCTGGGAAATCCTACTGGCTTTACCTTCAGGTATATATAGGATTATCTAACCTCTTTAATCTCAATTGCTACCTAGCCCAAGTTTTTGGCACCTTTGGCCTGGATTACTACAGTTAGCTTCCTTAGTGATCTTCCTGTTCTACACTTGCTTTCCTTAAATCTATTCTCAAACCAGCAAACAAATACATTCTTAAACCCTGCAGTGGTTTCCCTGCTCACTCTGCTCCAGCACAATGGCCGTCTTACTGTTCCTTGAAAACACTAGACACACTTCTGCCTTGGGGGCCTCTGCTGTGGTTTTTTCCTGTTCTTGGTCCACTATTTCCTCAGTTCCTCCCATGGCCCACTCCCTTACTTCTGTCAAATCTTTGCAGAAATGTCAGTATCTCAAAGAGGCTTATTTTGGCCACCATATTTGAAACTGCAAATTACCTGACATATTCTCAATCCCTCTTACCCTGACCTACTTCTTTTTTCTAGCGCTAATCACTACACGAGGTACTTAGCTGTGCTTATTGTGTTTCTGTTATTGCTTATCCTCTGTCTTCTCCCTGCAAGAATATGAAATCCATGAGTGAGGAATTTTTGTTTACTGATGCATCCCAACAGTTAGAACAATGTAGCATATGTAGCTACTCAAAAATTTGAGAATATAGGCTGGCTGTGGTAGCTCACACCTGTAATCACAACATTTTGTGAGGCTGAGGCAGGAGGATCAGTTGAGCCCAGGAGTTCAAGATCAGCCTGGGCAACATAGTGAGATTCTGCCTCTATAAAAAAATTTAAAATTAGCTGGGCATGGTGATGTGTTCCTGTAGTCCCAGCTACTCAGGAGGCTGGGGCAGGAGGATGTCTTGAACCTAGAAGGTCAAGGCTGCAATGAGCCAGGCCTGTACCACTGTACTTCCAGCCCAGGCAACATAGTGAGACCCTTTCTCTAAAAAGAGGAAAAAGAAACAAAATTGAGACTACAGAGAATTTTAACAAGGTTACTCCTATGCTTAAGTGTACATACAATCTGGTTAAAATGTAGCATATATGTAAAAAATATAAATATTAACACAAGGGGGCTGGATGTGGTGGCTCACACCTGTAATCTCAGCACTCTGGGAGGCTGAAGCAGACAGATCACCTGAGGTCAGGAGTTTCAGATCAGCTTGGCCAAAATGGAGAAGCCCTGTCTCTACAAAAAATACAAAAAAATTTAACTGGGTGTGGTGGCAGGCGCCTGTAATCACAGCCACTCAGGAGGCTGAGGCAGGAGAATCACTTGAACCTGGGAGGTGGAGGTTGCAGTGAGCTAGGATTGCACCACGGCACTGCAGCCTGGGCTGCAGAGCCAGACTCTCAAAATAAATAAATAAATACAATCTAATTAGCACATGCTGATAAGACTCTAATGATATAATGAATATGCACACAAAAATTTGAACACAATTATAGGGAGTTTAAGCATTCCCTGAAGCCAGATATGGGTCCTGAGTCGAGAATCCTTGGTTTCAAATATGGTTTTATCACTCAGGGTTTGTTAAGGATGGAATTTAAACTAGTTCTTAAATAACAAGCTATAAAGGAGAAAGGTGGGCAGTGGGGGGAAGGTCATCTCAAGCAAGGGACATAGCTAAGATGACAGCAGGTTGGGCCTGGTGCCTCACACCTTGAATTTTGGGAGGCAGAGGTGAGTGGATCGCTTGAGCCCAGGGGTTTGAGATCTGCCTGGGCAACATGGCAAAATCCCATCTCTACAAAAAGTATAAAAATTAGCTGGGCACGGTGGTGCATGCCTGTAGTCCCTGCTACTTGGGAGATTTGCTTGAACCTAAGAGGTGGAGGTTGCAGTGAGCCAAGATCGGGCTACTACACTCCAGCCTGGGTGGCAGAGCAAGGCTCTGCCTCAAAAAAAAAAAAAAAAAAAAAAAAAAAAAAAAAAAAAAAAAAAAAAAAAAAAAAAAAAAAAAAAAAAAAAAAAAAAAAAAAAAAAAAAAAAAAAAAAAAGATGACAGCAGAACCATTTGACTAGAATGGAGGATTTATGCAGTAGGTAAGAAACAGGCTGAGAAGTGCTGATGTATGACTTAAATTGTGTGGATATTTCAAATAATCCAAAGTTTTTGGGCAAAAGAATATGTAATGTCTAAAGCACCGTCTTTAGAAAATTAGTTTGGTAGTTGTTTAGAAGGAAATAATTCACAAAACCATTATAATGATTCAAGTTTGAAATGAAAACTGTTAAGGTTTAGAATGATGAATTTATTTAGAAATACCCGGTTTGAAGCAGAGCATGGTGGCTCATGCCTGTAATCCCAGCACTTTGGGAAACTGAGGTGGATGGATCACCTGAGGTCAGGAGTTTGAGACCAGCCTGGCCTACATGGTGGAACCCCATCTCTACTAAAAATACAAAAATTAGCTGGGTGTGGTGGTGGGTGCCTGCAATCCCAGCTACTGGGGAGGCTGAGGCAGGACAATCACTTGAACCTGGGAGGCGGAGAGCTGAGACTACATCACTTTACTCCAGCCTGGGCAAAAGGTACTCCATCTTAAAAAAAAAAAAAAAAACCAACCCGGTTTGAAATTGAAAGTCAGAAATAAAGTTTAGGTCAGGCCCAGTTGCTTATCTATTTATTTATTTTTCCCCCCAAGATGGAGTCCCACTCTGTTGCCCAGGCTGGAGTGCAGTGGTGTGATCTTGGCTCACTGCAACATCCACCTCCCAGGTTCAAGCGATTCTCCTGCCTCAGCCTTCCAAGTAGCTGGGATTATGGCATGTGCCAACATGCCTAGCTAATTTTTGTATTTTTAGTGAAGACAGGGTTTCATCATGTTGGCCAGGCTGGTCTCAAACTCCTGACCTCATGATCTGCCTGCTTTGGCTTCCCAAGGTGTTGGGATTATAGGCTTGAGCCACTGCACTGGCCATTCAGGCCCAGTTATTTAGATTTGGGTGTTACTTACTGGATCTTTGAGTATAGGGTGAAAGACAAGGTATGAGAGAAAAATAATAAACATAGAGATTATTCAAAGGCTATGCATGAGAGGAGGTGAATAGTCTATTACTGTGATAATAATAAAATGTTGAATTTATATAGGGTAAAATCTTGATAGAATGCTTGAATTATATAGGTATTATGGGAAATAGAATGTTGT
>NW_016107367.1:1242611-1250102 GCF_001604975.1 Cebus imitator | reverse complement strand
TTTTTTTTTGAGACGGAGTTTCACTCTTGTTACCCAAGCTGGAGTGCAAGGGCACGATCTCGGCTCACCCGCAACCTCCGCCTCCTGGGTTCAGGCAACTCTCCTGCCTCAGCCTCCTGAGTAGCTGGGATTACAGGCACACGCCACCATGCCCAGCTAATGTTTTGTATTTTTTTGGTAGAGACGGGGTTTCACCATATTGACCAGGATGGTCTCGATCTCTTGACCTCGTGATCCACCTGCCTCAGCCTCCCAAAGTGCTGGGATTACAGGCTTGAGCCACCGCGCCTGGCCGCTTTTTTTTTGTTTTTTTTTAATAGAAACGGGGTTTCTCCATGTTGGCCAGGCTGGCCTCGAACTCCTGACCTAAGGTGATCCACCCACCTCGGCCTCCCAAAGTGCTGGGATTACAGGCATGAGCCACCACGCCCAGCCCAAATTTTTTTTTAACTTTTGCTTGCTGGGTTTTTTTCCCCAAAAAAGTATAAATACTTTTTTTTCCTCTTGATAACAAGGAAACACAGATAAATTGTTTTTAGATTATTCAAGCTGTCACTATCCCTCAAGTTGATTACTGTAAGATATGTCTTTTCAATGTAAAGTATCACAGTTATGGAGTTTGGGATATAGCCACGGCAACCACAGAATATGTGGTGGGTTTTTTTTTTTTTTTTTGAGACGAGTCTTACTGGGGTGCAGTGGCACAATCTCGGCTCGCTCAACCTTCCGGGTTCAAACGATTCTGCTGCTGCTGCCGCCTCGCCCTTCCGGAGTAGCTGGGACGACAGGCGCGTGCCACCACGACTGGCTAATTTTTTGTATTTTTAGTTGGGACGGGGTTTCACTGTATTAGCCAGGATGGTCTCGATTTCCTGACCTTGTGATCCGCCCACCTCCCAAAGTTCTGGGATTACAGGCGTGAGCCACCACACCTGGCCCATACCCTAGTGTTTTAAGATTTCTGATCTCTACGTGACTTTTAGGGAAAGTCAGACAACACCAAAACAATTGTAACAAAAAAATTTAAGTATTTTTAAGGCTCTATTAATTATGACCTCAGTGCTTTTTTTTTTTTTTTTTTTTTTTTTTTTTTTTTGGCAACACTACAAAGGAGAAAGATATTATCAAATGTATTATTACATCATTGGCACAGTTTCTATTGGTATCTACTTGCTTTGTGGTACAGAAAATGTTTATGATTTAGATTTCTCCTAATTTAGAAATTGCCCCCGTTCACTTCTTTTGTGACCCTCCAGATGTAATCTGAACTTTCAGGAATAGTTCAATCTCAGTGTTACAAATATTGGTTTCCCCCCCTCCCTGGAATTCTATCAGAATGTTTCTGTCACTTTTGAAACTTTCTTATTCTGGTGCAACATGCCAAGAAACCCAAGTATAAAATAGTGACTGTTTAATCTTACTTTGGCACGTGTGCCCGTCCTTATAAATCTAGACCCTGTGCATTACATGCATACCGCTAACCCTACGGATCTCCTAGTAAACAATCTTACAGACCCCACTTGAGGCTTCTGAAAAAGAATCAATTACCTTAAATGTTATTAGAGCTCTTCATAAACTACTGAGCAAGAGAAGCGAATCTTGCAAAGACGCGGTCCGCAGTTCCCAAAGCGCTGCCCCGCCCCGCCCCGCCCCGCCCCGCCCCCTGTCTAGGAACACCTGGTGAGGACAAACCTTCGCTAAGAAGCGGAGGCCGCCAGTGCTCACCACACAGGAATGAGAACATCTGGCTTGAGAATACCCATGCTCTGCCACATTCTTCTCTCTCCCCACCCCGCCTAAAAAAAAAAAAAAACACAGTGAAGCGTAAATCTTGAGTCCTTCAGTACCTTCTCAGAAACGGCGGCTAGGAGGCTTCACAGGGGATTCCTGACAGGGGACCCAGACGGTCGCGCGGGTCCTCAAGCCCTCTAGACGGGACAGTCTCAGTCCCGAAGGGAGGGCCCAGGAGGGCTGGAGCCGTCCCAGCTTCCTGCAGGGGACCCCGCGTGCTGGCCCCGAAGCAGTGGCAGTCGGGGTGGCGCTCTTCTTCCGCTCTTCTCTTCGGGGTCTCGGTGCCCCTCAGAGCAGGGCGGGAGATAGCTGAGGAGGCGCCCTCAAGTTCACCTCAAGGTCCGGACGCCAGCCCCGCCGCGGCTTCCCCAGACCGGCTTTGCGTCGGCCCTGGCGGATGCGGAACGATCAACTTGACCCCCCAAGCAGGAGCCGGCTTCACCTGGGAAGCAGCCCAGCAGCCCGGAGGCCACGCCCAAGGGAGGAGCCTGCGGACGCCCCGCCGCGTGGAGCGAGCCAGGTGAGCACGCCTGCGCAGTCAGGCCGTAAACAAGCCCGCCCCTTCTCTTCGGCCCGCCTTCGTGGGGATGGCCCGCGGGTGGGAGGGGCGAGAAGGAAGAGGCAGGGGGTGGGGGGAGAGCGAGCACCAGGAACAGCGCCTGCGCGGTGGGCGTGATCCGGGCACTTAGGGCAGGATGAACGCTGCTTTCCAAGATGGCGACGGAGGGAGGAGGGAAGGAGATGAACGAGATTAAGACCCAATTCACTACCCGGGAAGGTCTGTACAAGCTGCTGCCGCACTCGGAGTACAGCCGGCCCAACCGGGTGCCCTTCAACTCGCAGGGATCAAACCCTGTCCGCGTCTCCTTCGTAAACCTCAACGACCAGTCTGGCAACGGCGACCGCCTCTGCTTCAATGTGGGCCGGGAGCTCTACTTCTATATCTACAAGGGGGTCCGCAAGGTACCGACCCGGGCGTCACCGGGGCCCGCCAGCAGCGTGGGCAGAGGCCGGGAGCAGGGCGGTGACAGCAGGGCCAGGGTGACCGAGACGGGTGGCCGTCGCTCTTACTTTTGAGTGGGCCGGTAACTCCACTGGGGTGCTCCTGAGGAGAGGGGATTCAGGAGTGAGGAGGGTGGTGGCGGTGGCGTTTCGAAGGAGTGGGGGCTGTGGAAAGGGACCGTGGGGCGCGGGGTTCCGCCTGGGAGTCTCCTGGAGGAGCCGGCTGCGTCCCCTCCAGCCTGGTCCGTCAGGCTCTGACATGGCCAGGGAGCGGGCCTGCGAGTCCCCGGAAGAGGTGGGGTGGCCGTCTTGTCTGCTTCGCTTGCCTAGCCTCCCTGGAGGCTTGGAAGTCCCTCCCTGGGTTAGAGAACAGGGGCGCAAGACGGCTTAGCAAGATCTCAGTAAGGCGGAACCCGGGCCGGGGAGCGGAGGACCGAGACTAGGTCAGAAAGAACCTGCTCGGCACGCAGGGCTACTCCACCTGCTGCCGCACTGACACTTCCTAGGAGCTTCTCCTGGTGTTAACACTTCTATTTCCGAAAACATCCGCGGGAGGACGGCTGTCACTGTCTCCGCCGAGGGGACCTTCTCAAAGATTGTTAAGGAGGGTCATCTTGTCCCTGTAGTATGAGAAGGGCTGAGTACTACAGTTGTTGGCAATAATGTTTCCAGGTTCAGAGGGGTGGTGTGTGAGTGCCCAGATTAATCTTGTCCAACAAGTCAGACTGTGTCCCAAACAGGGAGGAATATGCCTTAAAAGCTGCTTTAAAGGGACCATCCTTTTTGGCGGGTGAGTTACCAGTAATTCTGTGAAGCATGTAAGCATCCTTTAAAAGTATCTCTTTAAAAGCAGCAATTTATTAGAGCTTTTCTTTCATTGGCTATGTAACTATGTTTTCAGTGAGAATTGCTTATTTTTGAGATTGTAGTCTGACTTGATTTCATGGAAGAGTGAGGAAATTAATGCATCCTACACCACCTCCAAATGGGACAAGGTGATAAAAGATTAATTCGTAAATGTATGTTAGTATGAAAATAAATTGTGCATAGTGAAGAGTGAACATTCCCTAGGATTTAAGGATTTTTGCTTGTTAAAAGAGCTGGGGAAATGACAGTGGTATCTAAATGTAGCAAGTTGTTTCTTTCGTTCAGGGTGAATCTTTTTTATTAGCGTTTATGATAAGTGTTTAGGGTATGCTGTTGGAAGTTATTGAAGGTAAATCGCTTGACCTTTTTTTTTTTGTCTTTTGGTATTGCAAAAGCTTGAAGTAGTCTTCAGTCTAGGAGCTGAAGTTTTACTCCTACTTCCAACATTGTCACTTACTTGTTGGGTGACCTTGGATAACTTAGTCAACTTACATTTGCACCTCTTTAAAAAGGGAATGTTACAGTGCACGTGTTGTAATTAATAATATAATAACTGTGGCCAGGCATGGCTCATGCCTGTAATCCCAGCACTTTGGGAGGCCCAGGCGGACGGATCACCTGATGTCGGCAGTTCGAGACCAGCCTGACCAACGTGGAAAAACCCCGACTCTACTAAAAATACAAAATTAGCCGTGCGTGGTGGTGCATGCCTGTAATCCTAGCTGCTTGGGAGGCTGAGGCAGGAGAATCACTTGAACTTGGAAGGCAGAGGTTGCAGTGAGCTGAGATTGCACCATTGCACTCCATCCTGGGCAACAAGAGTGAAGCTTTGTCTCAAAAAAAAAAAAAAAAAAAAAAAAAAAAAAAAATATATATATATATATATATATATATATATATAAAATAACTGTAATGAACTTTAAGGCCCTGAAGCACTCAGTATATGTAAAATATAGTTAAATACTAAGAGTAACTGTCAAATAAGAAGCTGCCATCTTGACGTTGATATTCAGAATGAAAGGATCAATTTTGTCTCTGGAAATTAAATTAGAATTTTAATTTTTAAAAATGCAATGTGCCTAAAAACTAAATTAACTAGCAATTGTTAATGCAGGCATTACTTTAAAAAATTTTTTTCTGGCTGGGTGCGGTGGCTCATACCTGTAATACAAGCACTTTGCAAGGTCAAGGCGGATGGATCATCTGAGGTCAGGAGTTCAAGACCAGCCTAGCCAACACGGTGAAACCCTGTCTCTACTGAAAATGCAAAAATTAGCCAGGCATGATGGCATGCGCCTGTAATCCCAGCTACTCAGGAGGCTGAGGCAGGAGATAGCTCTTGAACCCGGGAGGCAGAGGTTGCGGTGAGCTGAGATTGCGCCACTGCAGCCTGGGTGATAAGAGACTCTGTCCCACCTCCAACAATTTTTTTTTTTTTTTTTTCTTTGAAGGGTTGTTACTTTAGAAGCATCCTAATGGCAAAACTTATCTGGATCCAGTAGCCCTGGTTTACATCATAAAGATAGGTTTCTTGCCTGGAAATATTGTAATAGTGTTCTCTTTTAGTGGGACGCCATTCACTGAAGGGTAAAAGTAGGCAAGGTTTTTAAAACTATACCAAAAAATTATTTTAAATAAGATGAATCTGAAATACATAAATTGCCCTTACCTGCACAATTTGAGTGTTTTAACGTGTTTGAGGGGGGTAAGATTTCATTTTCATGTGGTAGTATCTGGTAGATAAATTTGCATTATGTCGCAGATGTTTCAACTCTTTTTTAATTGTAACTTAAAATTTTTTTCCATGAATGACTTTGCATTTATTTATTGTTATTTCTGAGTATAAGTGACTTTTTGTGACTATTTTTTGATTTAAAATATAGGAAATAAATTTTCCTTAATTGGAAAACCAAAATTTACTTTTTAGAGTTAGTAATGTTTATTTTTGACAGTTGGCCATTAAACATATTTTTATTTTTGTTTTTAGAGACAGGATCATATTCTGTTGCCTAGGCTGGAGTGCGATAGCATGCTTATAGTTCACAACAGCCTCAAACTCCTGGGCTCAAATGATCCTCCCTCTTAAGCCTCCCTAGTGCCTGGAACACAGGCATGCACCACCAAGCCTGGCTAATTTTTTTTTAAAAATTTTGTTTTTAAGAGATGGAGGTCTTGCTGTGTTGCCCAGGCTGGTCTTCTGGCCTCAAGCAGCCTTCCTGCCTCAGCCTGCTAAAGTGCTGAGATTATGTATGTGACTTTACCACGCCCAGCACACAGTTGGCTGTTTTGACTGTTTTTTTTTTTTTTCCTTTGAGGCATGTACAATTTTACAACAATTATTTGGATTATTCAGAAGATCTAATTTTGATGAATAAATTCAACTTAAGTCTGTATGTAAAATGAGTAGAAAATAGGTCTTTTCAAGAACTTAAATCATGAATTATGTGCTGCCATTCCTGAGGGGAAGCATGGGGTCCTGGGGAAATGGAGTGGGTGACGAAGTAGTCTAACATTCACGCTGAGGAGTGCAATCTTGACCCTTTTAAAAAGGTTTACAGATCAGTGTCTGGAGCTAGAAGGAACTTTACCTCCTCAGAGAAAACCAAGGCCAGAGATGGGATGCAAACCTGTATTAGAATTTTTTCTCATAGTAAGGAAAATGAAGCCTAACTGAATCTAAACAACTATCTTAGAAGCGGCTGAGCTTTTTATATCATATACTCCAAGCACTTCAGAATCTACCCCAGCATTTTGCCATATATTATTTTATTGAATCCTTGAGGTAAATTAAAACATCTTTTCACAATCGAGGAGGTTTGAAATCAGGTTTCTTGTATGAGGAGATATAGTTTTGCAAATTTATTGAACTAAAGCCAGTATTAACATTGATTTAATGCTGACACTAATGATTTCACCAGATTTGAGTGACTACTGTGATAGTAATAATACTAGGCAAGATGATGTGAGGTACTCAGAGCCCATAAGACCCTGTCCCTCTCCCCAAAAGACTTTCAGCTACTAGCTCTCAAACATCTTTATTACATACTTTGTTCTCCTTTTTGAAAAAGAGGTTGTATTCGGGTGCAATGGCTCATGCCTGTAATCCCAGCACTTTGGGAGGCTGGGGTGGGAGGATCACTTGAGCCCAGGAGTTTGCGACCAGCCTGTTCAATGTAGCAATACTCTGTGTCTTCTAGAAAACAAAAACAAAAAAAATTAGCTGGACATGGTGGTATGTGCCTGTCCAGCTACTTGGGAAGCTGAGGAGGGAGCATCTCTTGAGTGCAAGAGTTAAGGTTACAGTGAGCCATGGTTGTGCCACTGCACCCCAACCTGGGCAACAGAAGGAGACCCTGTCTTTTAAAAAAAAAATTGCTGGGGACTATGTGCGGTGGCTCATGCCTGTAATCCCAGCACTTTGGGAGGCTGAGGCAGGTAGAGCACCTGAGGTCAGGAGTCCGAGACCAGCCTGGCCAATATGGTGAAACCCTGTCTCTACCAAAAATACAAAAATTAGCTGGGCGCTTGCCTGCAGTCCCAGCTACTTAGGAGGCTGAGGCAGGAGAATCGCTTGAACCCAGGAGGCAGAGGTTGCAGTGAGCCAAGATTGTACCACTGCACTCCAGCCTGGGTGACAGAACTAGACTCTGTCTCACAAAAAAAAAATTGTTTCAGGATGTAGGATATAAAAGATGTCAAAGGTGTAGCTGGGCTTATTGGACCAATCCTCTTATTTCATAGAGATCTGTTTTCACATAAATATGAGTGGCCTCCAGGCCGGGCGCGGTGGCTCAAGCCTGTAATCCCAGCTACTCAGGAGGCTGAGGCAGG
>NW_016107367.1:1235678-1240727 GCF_001604975.1 Cebus imitator | reverse complement strand
AAAAAAAAAAAAAAAAAAAAGCTGGCATGGTGTCATGTGACTCTAGTCCCAGCTACTTGGAAGGATGATGAGGTGGAAGGATCACTTGAACTGGGAGGTTGAGGCTGCAGTGAGCTGTAATTGTGCTACTGCACTCTAGCCTGTGCAACAGAGTGAGAATCTGTTTCAAAACAAACAAAGCAATCAATAATAAACAAAAACTGTACTCAGAATTACTCAACAGTCAAGCCAGAGAACCTTACTACCTATCTCCCCACATCTTAAAATTCAAGACCACAAATGTACTGCCCAGAGAAGTTACTGAAGTGGTAACTACAAGAGGTAGGCAGTATATTTAGAGGGTTCTAAGGCCTTTCCATCTCTAAAGGTTGTGTGATTCTGTGCTTAATTCTTTTTTTAAAATGAAAATGGATTCATCATCCTATTGGGGAGATGTCTTCATCTCTTTGATTTATTGCCTACTTGAATTTGAATTGAGAGGGGTGGGGTGTTTGGGAAAGCAAGCTGAAAACACTGTGATTTCTAGGTCTTTATGCTAGAAGGGCTTTACGTTCTTGATGCTGAGATGAAGCTGGGGCCAGAACAAGAGTCAGTTGATAAAAGCCAAAGTATTTTTTTTTTTTTTTTTTTGAGATGGAGTCTCGCTCTGTCATCAGGCTTGAGTGCAGTGATGCCATCTCGGCTCACTGCATCCTCTGCGTCCCAGATTCAGGTGATTCTCCTGCCTCAGCTTCCTGAGTAGCTGGGACTACAGGCGTGTGCCAGCACGTCCAGCTAATTTTTTGTTTTTTTCTTTTAGTTTTTGGATTGGTGCAAAAGTATAAGTTTTTACGTTTTAATAGAGACAGGGCTTCACCATGTTGGCCAAGGATGGTCTCAATCTCCTGACCCCGTGATCCGTCCGCGTCGTGTTGGCCACCGCGCCTGGCCAAACCAAAGTATTTTAGAGCCTGATTAAAGAAGAAGATAATGGGTTGACTTGAGAGAGAATGAGCGTTCTGTTATGGGAATGCTCATATGGGAAATATTCTGTCTCTTTGTCAAAAACTGCAGGACCACCTGTTGGTGGCATTGGAGGAATTCCTGCTTTGTGTGGGAGGTTGAACCAGAGATGCCTTTAAAAAAATTTTTCCCCCACAGACTGGTTTTAGATACTGTACTGCTTCAGAGAGGGTCGTGTTCACACCCTTCTCCCCATTTGTAATTTTTCATACCTCCCTGGCTCCCCATTTATAATTTAGAAAGAGGTTTAGAAGTCTAGAACTTTTTATATTAGATTTACTTTAAGAAATCTTGTACTTAATTTAGTATGTCACACAGGATTGCTGAATGACTGGAAACCTGTGTTTCTTTTCCACTAAGGACTGTTTACTGGCTTCTGAGATATTGATGATTTATTTGACTTTGGAATGTTGCATACTGAGGGGAAAGCATCTTAGTATTAAAGCTGGAGATATTTCATACTATACCTGGGTTCTCTTGGCCTTGAAGAGGAGGGTGCTGATGAGATTTTGAAAGACTGCATGGGTGGCCTGTAACCCTAGAACTTTGGGAGGCTGAAGTGGGGGTGGATTATCTGGGGTTAGGAGTTCCAGACCAGCCTGGCCAACATGGTGAAACCCCATCTTTACTAAAAATACAAAAATTAGCCGAACATGGTGGTGCATGCCTGTAATCCCAGCTAGTCAGGGGGCAGGAGAATCACTTGAACCCAGGAGGTGGAGGTTGCAGTGAGCTGAGATCGTGTCACTGCACTCCAGCCTGGGCAACAAAGTGAGGACCCCCCCCACCCAAAAAAAAAAGAAGGACTCCATGGGTGGATATGAGCCATGGTGAGAAGCATTCAGAATATGTCATTGAAGTCCATGCGATAGTCGTCAATGCCATTCTTTTGGCAAATATTCATGGAGTGTGCCTACCAGATATGAGGTGCTATCTTAGATACCAGGTATAGTCAAAGTCTCGGCCCTCAAGAAATGTGTCACTTATACAATATTTATCATCGTTGACTTAATATGGCGACTGAAGGGTAGTGTGCTTTGATGGAAAACTTGAGCATGAGCAAGAATCAAAACATAGTAGATTTTGTCACTGAGCGATTTGGCTGTATGGCGAAAGAACCTTATTTTATTTTTATTTTTGGAGACAGTCTCACTCTATTTCCCAGTCTAGAGTGCAATGGCGCAATCTTGGCTCACTGTAACCTCCACCTCTCGGGTTCAGGCCATTCTCGTGCCTTTGTCTCCTGAGTAACTGGGATTACAGGCATCTGCCACCATGCTTGGCTAATTTTGTATTTTTAGTTGAGGTGGGGTTTCCGCATGTTGGCCAGGCTGGTCTTGAATGCCTGACATCGGGTGATCCACCTGCCTGGGCCTCCCCAAGTGCTGGGATTACAAGTGTGAGCTACCTTGCCTGACCAATAACCTTGTTTTAAAAATAGAAAAATTTTTGTAGTCTAGAATTTAGTATCTTAGAGAATAACTCTGTTTCTCAGTGAGGTTAGTTTGTGCAGTAATATGAAATGTGGTCTTGTTTGGTTATTCAGGAGAAGACATTAAAAATAGAAGTAACCTTAATTGTTAGACATTTCCAATTGGTAGAATTCAGTTTTAATTTTCAAGACACTTGAAATTGACAGTATCAATGACAAGTTACCTTGGCTCATACCTATAATCCCAGTATTTTAGGAGGCTGAGGCAGGAGGATCGCTTGAGTCCCAGGAGTTTGAGACCAGCCTGGGTAACATAGTGACATCCCATCTCTACAAGAAAAAATTAACCAGGTGTGGTGGTGCATGCCTGTGGTCCCAGCTACTCAGGTGTCTTAGGTGGGAGAATTGCTGGAGCTTTGGAGGTTGAGGCTGCAGTGAACTGAGATTGTGCCACCGGACTCCAGCTTGGGTGATAGAGCTGAGACTATGTCTCAAAAAAACAATAAAATAAAAATCGTAATCCTCATTCATCAAGCATTTATTGATAACTGGGGTATACAAGGCACTGCTGTCTATTGTGGCCGATGTGAAGTGTATTTTGACACTCCTATCTTTAAAGAGTTTGGCTTTTGTTGTTTTTTTTTGAACAGGGCTTCATTGTGTCACCCAGGCCGGAGGGCAGTGGCGTGATCTTAGCTCACTGCAGCTTCAACTTCCTGGGCTCAAGTGATCCTCCCACCTCAGCCTCCTGAGTAGTTTGGACTATAGGCTTGTGCCACTGCGCCTGGCTAATTTTTTTCTTTTTTGAGACAGAGTTTCACTCTTGTTGCCCAGGCTGGAGTGCAGTGGCGTAATTTCGGGTCACCATAACCTCCACCTCCTGGGTTCAATCAATTCTCCTGCCTCAGTCTCCCGAGTAACTGGGATTACAGATGTGCACCACCACGCCCGGCTAAGTTTTTGTATTTTTAGTAGAGACAGGGTTTTTCCATGTTGGTCAGGCTGTTCTCAAACTCCTTACCTCAGGTGATCCTCCTGCCTCGGCCTCTCAAAGTGCTGGGACTACAGGCGTGAGCCACCATGGCCTGGCTAATTTTTAAAAGTTTTTTTGTAAAGACTGGGTCTTGCTATGTTGCCTAAGCTGGCCTTGAACTAGTGAGCTCAAGTGATCCTTTTGCCTTGTGTTCCCAAAGTGTTGGCATTACAGGTGTGAGCCACTGTGCCCGGCTGATTTGGTATTTTTGTATCGATCATTATAAAGTAGAGGTTTTGTGCTCTGCATGTGACATAGCAATATAAGTATCAAGTGGAATTAAGCAGTAAGGGTGAAGTGGAGTATTTCTCTGCCTAGTAGAAGAATATTGCATTGGGTTTCAAATAGATGATTTGCCCCAAAATGTCATGTGCAGATATTTTTTTGTAAAATTTAAAATTCGTTGCCTTATATTTCTAATTTCAGAAATGCTTTATTTTTATTTCTGATTTTTAGATGTCAATTGCTCTTTTACTGTTTTTCTCAACTTTTCAGCTTCTCTGCCAGTTGGTAATTTGTAAATTGAGAAATTTTTTGGTTGTCAATTTTATTTTGTGATAGATTTTTTTTAAGTAGATATATTATTCTAAAAACATGCCAAATCAGTCTGTTACACCTTATCTTGCTTTGTATCAATAGGAAAATAAACCTAAATCTATAAGTTTTATAACAAAGAAGCAAGTGTCATTCATGAGGAAGGAATTTATAAGAATTTTATATTTACAAAGTAACAGTCAGGCCTGGCATAGTATTGCATCACACCTGTAATCCTAGCATGTTGGGAGGCCAAGGCAGGAGGATTTCTTAAGGCTAGGAGTTGGAAACCAGCCTGGACAACATAGTGAGACCCCATCTCTACAAAAAATTAAAAATTAGCTGAGTGTAGTGGCATGCACCCGTAGTCCCAACTACTCAGGAGGCCAAGGTAAGAGAGACCTTGTCTATGTTAAAAAAATTTTTAAATGAGCTGGACATGGTGGCACACACCTGTGGTTCCACGGGATGCTGAGGTGGGAGGATCTCTTGAGCATAGGAGTTTGAGGTTGCAGTGAGCTGTGATCACGCCACTGCATTCCAGCCTGTGTTATTAGAGCAAGACCCTGTCTCAAGAAAAGAAAAAATCTTTCATATAATACTTATTACTTATTGTCTTAGTCTGTCAGGCTACTGTAACAAAATACCATTGATTAGGTAGCCTGTAAAGAACAGAAATTTATTTCTCCCAGTTCTGAAGTCTGTGAAGTCCAAGATGAAGGTATTGGCAGATTCAGTATCTGATGAGGGCTCTCTTTCTGGTTGTTGTCTACTCACTGTGTCTTCACATGGTGGAAGGGCAAGGTAGCTCTCTGGGACCTCTTTTAGAAGGGCACTAATCCCATCCATGGGAGCCACACCATCATGAACTAATCACCCAGAAGCACTGCCTCCTGATATTATCACATTGGTGATGAGGTTTCAATATATGAATTTTGGGGCGGACACAAACATTCAGACTATAGCACTGGAATTTGTTATGTTTTCTTGTGTATGCATTTATTGTTAGTCTCTTTCACCTTTCTTTTCTTTTTTTTTTTTTTTTTTT
>NW_016107367.1:1229821-1235523 GCF_001604975.1 Cebus imitator | reverse complement strand
ATTTTTGTATTTTTAGTAGAGATGGGGTTTCTCCATGTTGGTCAGGTTGGTCTCGAACTCTTGGCCTCAGGTGATCGCCTGCCTCGGTCCCCCAAAGTGCTGGGATTACCGGTGTGCGCCACCTTGCCCAGCTCTTACACCTTTGTTATTGAACATAAGCTTCCTGAGAGCACGAATAAACCTTTCTGTCTTAATCATCTTTGTATCCCCTGTTCGGTACCTAGAACAGTGTTTGGCTTGTTGCAGGCACAGAAATATTTGTTGAATGAATGAATAAATGATGACTTTGTTGCCTTTTTGTTTGTATGCTGTCCTTTATTATTGGTGAGAATGATAACTTCACAGTTTATAAAAGTGTTTATGTAGAGCACCTTAGTTGAGTTTAATGGGAGGGAAGGTCAGGCAGTCATTTATTGTTATTGTTCCTACTTTACGGAAGAAATAGATTCGAGGACGTGGATAATAATTGATAGGATTATTAATAATTGATAGGACAAAGACTTGTGACTTTGTCCAGCGTTTACTTCCTGCATTAAACTGAAGCTGCTATCCCAGCAGTTCTGAGTTTAAAATAGACCAACTCATGTTTGGAACCTTTTTAAAGGCTGAGATTGCTCCAACAGTGCATATTTTGCCTTTTGTATGATGATCTGTGTGACTTTGAGCAGGTTGCTTAACCTCTCAGAGCCTCAGGTTTCATTTTTGTAAATAGAAATGAGAATATCTGTCTTGTCTGCTTCACTGGTTTTTAGGATTAGTGAGATAATTATATAAAAGCTCTTTCAGAAATGGTAAGGTACTGTCAAATGTAAGATATTTTCTTTAGTTATACAAGGATATATCAAAGGGCTAGAACTGACTCTTTCTGCTATCTCTCACATGTGACTTGCTAATTGACTACTGTTTTCTTTCATCTGGAGCCCTGCAAGGAGAATGGGGAACTGGGTAAGAATAGGGAAAGGAGAGCAGCCTTAGAGACCGGAGAGAGATTACTGGGAGAGCAGTGTGGGGATTTTAAAAGGTTGAAGAGACTCTGGGGAGAAGGGAAAGCAGATAGAAGAGCTCAGCCTTTTCCAACCCTTTGTAGATGTGCAGACTATGTCTGCTCTATTAGACAGCATTCACTGATTAGGGCTCCTTAACCTGACTAGGATTTAGTGGGTAGCCTGAATGGTAAAAATATTTCACTTTTTTTTTTTTTTAAACTAACTTCTGACATTTAACATGTTCTTCAATTATGAATTTAGGCGACATCACAGTACTAACAGAACCTATGGCTATTAATGAAAATCGCAGATACTTTCTTTTTTTTTTTTTGAGACAGAGTCTCCCTGTCATCTAGGCTGGAGTGCAGTGGCATGATGTGGGCTCACTGCAGCGTCCACCCCCCAGGTTCAAATGATCTTCCCGCCTGACCTTCTCAAGTAGGTGGGTCTACATGATGAAGCTTGGCTAATTTTTAAATTTTCTTTCTTTCTTTTCTTTTCTTTTTTTTTCTTTCCTTTTTCTTGTGTGGAGACAAAGTCTCATTATATTGCCCAGGCTGGTGTTGAACTTGAACTCCTGGGCTCATGGGAACCTCCTGCCTTGGCCTCCCACAGTGTTGGAATAAGAGGCATGAGCCAGCACTCCTGGCCCACAGATATTTTCAGATCACATTGTGGTTGTTGCACATGTGTCAGGTATCATTTACACTCATCATTACTTTGACATTACCTTTAGATCTTGTTACTCCATATGTAATTAATAAATTTTTGAAAATTTATAGTTGTTTAGTATAATACAACTGTACTATAATGTAGGTTTTTGTTTGTTTGTTTGTTTGTAACAGGGTCTCATTGCAGTCTTGAACTCTTGGGCTCAAGTGATCTTTCTGCTCTGGCCTCCCAAAGTGATGGGATTATAGGTCTGAGCCACCGTGCCTGGCCACAGATTTCTTTTATAAACTTATGTACTTAAAAACTATTGGAGCCAGGTGTGGTGGCTCACACCTGTAATCCCAGCACTTTGGAAGGCTGAGGTCGGCCAATCATCTGAGGTCAGGAATTCAAGACCATACTGACCAACATGGTGAAACCCCATCTCCACTTAAAATACAAAAATTAGCTGGGTTTGGTTGCAGGCACCTGTAATCCCAGATACTCGGGATGCTGAGGCAGGAGAATCGCTTGAACCCGGAAGGCAGAGGTTGCAGTGAGCTGAGATCGCGCCATTGTGCTCCAGCCTGGGTGATAGAGCAAGACTCTGTCTCTAAATAAATAAATAGAATAAAAATTATTGGGGCCTAAGTGGGAGGGTTGTTTGAGGGTGGGAGTTTGAGACTAGCCTCGGCAACTCTGTGAGAACCCTATCACTGCAAAAAATTTTTAAAAATTGTCTGGGCGTTGTGGCACATGCCTGTTGTCACAGCTACTCAAGAGGCTGAGGTGGGAGGATCACTTGAGCCCAGGAGGTTGTAAAAATCATTGTAAGGAGCCTATGGCACAGAAAGTTTAAGCACCTTGCTTTAGCTAAGTCTTCACTTAACTTCTTTAGTATCACATGTGTGATTGAATATAAGAAGGGTAACTAGTTTCTCATGTCCTGTGAAGTGAAACTTTTAGCTCCATGAAGTGCTCTCTTGTGGTATTTTCACTCAGCAGTTGCTTATCTAGAGTTCTAAGCTGGCCATGCTTTTGCTTCATTTTTCTTCTTCCTGATCTTTTTGCTGCTGTAACTAGAGGGCAGAATACATGAACTACTCTACAAGGTGGACTCGGTTCAGATAATAGGTGATGACAATGTAACGTTTGCCTCAATTGCAGCAGGGACTTAGAGAAGCTTTAATAAGATGTCATTTGAATTCGGATGGTGGATCAGTTGAAAGGGGAGGGGATTCTAAACCTAGAGAATTAGCAGCTCAAGGCCTAAGAATGTGGTATTTGATGGCTCCTTCTGGGAGTATGAGCTGCAGTGTGAGGGCTGAAGCTTGTGCAAGGCTTGGGGAGGGTAGGATTATCTTCCTTAGTGGTGGTCATTTAAATGTTGGCTGTATCCTAGCCTCTTTTAGAATTCCTAGTATGATTTTTAAAATATGTTTTAAATGTATTTTCTTTTGGTACTATTTCCAAGGTAATGTCCTATGTTAGTATATTGTCCTTCCTTAGGGCTGAAGTCATCAGATTCTATCAGTGCTGTCTCTCATGGGGTGCCATCACCTCCCTTCCTTTCTCAATGCTTTCAGCCCTGCCTCACTGCTACTCTTTCACGCTTTACGCCTGTTCCAGTGCAGTAGTCAATCATGATAACTCCCCTTGTATACGGACTTGATCCCAATCTTGGCTAAATTGAATCCTCTGCCTACTGCACATCTGCATGTGCCCCCACATGTGGTTGGAGAATAGCACATCTGTGTTGCCCGAACACCCCTAAGATTCAGAACCATCACCTTGAAGGGGTATATGGCGCTGACAAGCACCACACTCACCCCACCCTTCTAGATGACAATTTTTTTTTTTTTTTTTTTAAGATGGAGTCTCACTTCATTGCCCAGGCTGGAATGCAGTGGTGTGATCTTGGCTCACTGCAACCTCTGTCTCCCAGGTTCAAGCGATTCTCCTACCTCAGCCTCCTGAGTAGCTGGGATTACAGGCATGCACCACCATGCCTGGCTAATTTTTGTATTTTTAGTAGACACTGGATTTCACCATGTTGGTTAGGCTGGTCTGAAGTCCTGACCTCGTGATCTGCCCGCCTTGGCCTCCCAAAGTGCTGAGATTACAGGTGTGAGCTACACATCTAGGTGTGAGCCTAGTTGACAGTTTTACAACTTTGTCCTCAGATCTTCAATAACCTTCTTCCCTATCCCTTATTCTTAGTTGATAACTGTACTTCTTATTTCACTTGGAATATTATAGTCAAAAGAGAATTTCTCCAGATTTCTACCTTGACATCTCAGCTCTGGCATCTGTACCAGATACCTTCCCTTGTATTGCTAAAGAACTCTGCCCCTGTCTAAAGTCACCTCCCCCACTCGCTTGCTAAATCCCACCTCATTTTGCCTAATCAGTATTCTGTTTCCTACACCATCAACTCTTCTCTCCCTACAAATGCGTTGCTGTTTCTCTCATTTTAAAACAGTTGGCGGGGAGAGACTCTTTCTGACACCCACTCATTTTCTTTCTTTTTAAGGCAGGGTCTCTCTCTGTCACCCAGATTGTAGTTTAGTGATGTGATCAGAGCTCACTGCAGCCTTAAACTCCTGCCCTCAAGAGATCCTCCCACCTCAAACTCCTGAGTCGCTGGGACTACAAACACACACCACCACACCCCTGGCAAATTTTTACGTTTTTCGTAGAGATGGAGTCTAACTATGTTGCACAGGCTGGTCTTGAACTCCTGGGCTCCAGTGATCCTCCTGTTTCATCCTCCCAAACTGTTGGGATTATAGGCATGTGCCACCGAGCCCGGCCCACCACTCATTTTCTATGGGTCATGTGCTGTGCCTCCAGTAGCTGCTGCCCCATTTCTTGGCTACTTCTTAGAGCAAAGCACCTCTAGTTGTTTAAATTGTCTCAACCCTCAAAGTGTGATCCACAGACCAGCATCATCAGCGGTCGCCTGGGAGCTTGTTGGAAGTGCAGAATATTGGCTCCATTTACTGAATTAAATCTGCAGTCTAAGATGACCCCCAGGTGATTCATGTACACACTAAAGTTGAAGAGGCACTTGTCTTTAGTAGCTTTCTTTGATTCTTTCACTGCCTCTTAAAACTTAATCCAGCTGGGTTTGGTGGTGCATGCCGGTAATCCCAACACTTTGGGAGGCTGAGGAGGCTCAGGAGTTCGAGATTAGCCTGACAACATAGTGAGACCTCATCTCTATTAAAATTAAAAAAATAATAATAATCTGGGAATAGTGGCATGTGCCTGTAGCTACTTGGAAGGCTGAGGTGGGAGGATCATTTGAGCTGGGGAGGCAGAGGTTGCACTGGACTGAGATCGAGCCACTGCACTCCATCTTGGGTGACAGAGCAAGATCCTGTCTAACCTTGATCCAGTTTTGGGAGGCTGAGGTGGGAAGATCACTTAAGTCCAGGAATTTCAGACCAGCCTGGGTAACATTGCGAGACCCTGTCTTTACAAAAAAATTAAAAATTAGCCAGGCATGGTGGTACATGTCTGTAGTCCTGCTACTTGGGAGGTTGAGGCTATAGGATGGTTTAAGCCTGGGAATTCGAGGCTTCAGTAAGCTATGATCATATCACTGTACTCCAGCCTGAGTAACAGAGCAAAACCCTGTCTCTAAAAACAAAAGGCTGGGCGCGGTGGCTCACACCTGTACTCCCAGCACTTTGGGTTGCCGAGGCGGGTGGATCATGAGGTCAGGAGTTCGAGACCAGCCTGGCCAAGATGGTGAAACCCCATCTCTACTAAAAATAAAAAACAAATTAGCTGGGCGTGGTGGCACGCACCTGTAGTCCCAGCTGCTCAGGAGGGCTGAGGCAGAAGAATTGCCTGAACCCAGGAGGTGGAGGTAGCAGTGAGCCAAGATTGTGCTGCTGCACTCCAGCCTAGGTGACAGAGTGAGACTCCGTCTCAAAAACAAAAACTTGAATGCAGTCAAATTATTTCTTCTTGCTGTTTTAAGTGTACAATTGAATGATTTTTAGTAATTTATTGAGTTGTACAACTATCTCTATAGTTTTAGAGCAGGAGAGATTT
>NW_016107367.1:1225662-1229617 GCF_001604975.1 Cebus imitator | reverse complement strand
GGGTTTCACCATGTTGACCAGGATGGTCTCGATCTCTTGACCTCGTGATCCACCCGCCTCGGCCTCCCAAAGTGCTGGGATTACAGGCGTGAGCCACCGCGCCCGGCCGAGAGATTTGTTTTTAAATTTAATTTTGTATTTCAGTTATGCAGAACATTTACATGGTTCCAGCATATAGAACAAGGTTAAATTCAGAGGTCTGGCTTCTATTCCTGTCCTCCATACCCCTCCTAGCTCCCTTCCTGTAGCTCTAGATAATATTTTATTTGTTTTTGACTTATTCTTTTGTTGTTACAATAATCAGATGACATTTCAACAGAGATTGGAAGGAATTGAGGGAACATACTGTGTATGGTATTTTGCATCTTGTTTTTTCTGAGTAATGATTTGTATTGAAGATCTTTCCATATTAGTGAAAGAGAACTTCTTTACTCTTTCTTGTCAGTGCTTTATACTCGATGCTGTGGATGTGCCATAATTTATTTAACAACATCACTCTTGATTGATGATCCCTTTTAAAAAAAATGTGTATAATGCTGCAGTAAACAACCTCACATATATGATAAATTTCTAGAGGAGGAGGTACTGCTGGGTCAAAGGGTAACTGCATTTATATTTATATATGTATATTTATTTATTTATTTTTGAGATGGAGTTTTGCCCTTGTTGCCCAGGCTGGAGTGCAACCATGTGATTTCAGCTCACAGCAACCTCCGCCTCCCGGGTTCAAGTAATTCTCCTGCTTCAGCCTTCCCGAGTAGCTGGGATTAGAGGCATGCGCCGCCACGCCCAGCTAATTTTGTATTTTTAGCAGAGACAGGGTTTCTCCATGTTGATCAGGCTGGTCTCAAACTCCTGACCCTGTGATCCACCTGCCTTAGCCTCCGAAAGTGCTGGGATTACAGGCATGAGCCGCCACACCCAGCCTGTTGCGTGGTTTAAACTTGTCTTTCCTTTGCTCTTGCTGTATGACTACTATGATTGTCATGCCACCTTTTCACACAGTGTTGGACTTTTTGGTTTGAATCTCTGTTTACCCCACTGGACTGTGAATCTTGAGGGTAGAAACCATATCTTATTGATCCATATCCATCACAGTGCCTGGATGTACTAGGCACATTGTGTTTGTTTTTAAATTGAACAAAATTTGAATGAATTTATTGAAATTATAGTTCTCCATCAAGGACTCTCTTGAATAAATTAGATAATCTTTTTTTTTTTTTTTTTTTTTTTGAGACAGGGTCTTGCTCTGTTGCCCAGGCTGGAGTGCAGTGTGATCTCAGCTCCTGCAACCTCTGCCTCCTGGGCTCAAGCCAACCTCCCACAGTCTCCCAAACAGTGTGACTACAGTTGTGTACCACCATGCCCAGCTAATTTTTGTGTTTTTGTTGTAGAGACAGGGTTTTGCCACATAGCCCAGGCTGGTCTTGAATTACTAGACTCAAGGTATTCACCTGCCTCAGCCTCCTGAAGTGCTGGGATTACAGGTTGTGAGCCACCTTGCCAGGCCCTTAGATAAGCTTTCAAAAGTCCTTTCACAAGCCAGAGTTGTCTGCTAGCTAGTGGAGCTCACAGACATAGTCTTGCTAGTTCTTTTGCATGGATTGAGAGGCTTTTAGAAATTAGTCACTGCACTGGGTGAGGTGGCGCATGCCTGTAATCCCAGCACTTTGGGAGGCCTGAGGTGGGCAGATCACCTGAGGTCGGGAGTTCGAGACCAGCCTAACATGGTGAAACCCTGTCTCTACTTAAAATACGAAAATTAGCCCGGCGTGGTGGTAGGTGCCTGTAATTCCAGCTACTTGGGAGGCTGAGGCAGGGGAATTGCTTGAACCTGGGCGGCAGAGGTTGCAGTGAGCTGAGATCGTACCATTGCACTCCAGCCTGGGTGACAGAGTGAGACTCCATTTCAAAAAAAAAAAGGGAGAAAGAAAACTTAGTCACCACTCTAACTTCATTATCTGTTCCCTCCAAAACTCATTTTAAGATTTAATTGATGTGGGGCCTTTAAGGGCTGATTAGATCGTGAAGGCTCTGTCCTTATTAATGGATTAATGTCAATATTGAGGGAGTGGGTTAGTTATTATGAGACTGGGTTTGTCATAAAAACAAGTTGGCCAATTTCCTCTCTCTATGTTGTGCACTTGATTCTGCCTTCCGCCATGGGATGACCCTCACCAGATGCCAGCGCCATATTCTTGGAGTGCTCAGCCTTCAGAACCATGAGCCAAATAAACTTGTTTATGAATTGCTTAGTCTGTGGTATTCTGTTAGTAGCAGCAGAAAATGGACTGAGACAGTCATAGCCTCAGATCTTACGTCGTTAGGATTCTTTTGGGCTAACCCAGGAAGAAGTTTTATATAGTGTCTCGATTGGCTGAAACTAGCTTTGTTTGGAAGTTTGCCTTTCCTGTCCTGGTGTCCTGGAAAACAATGCTTGCACGTTCCCTTCCAGAAGCAGATGGGTTTGCTGCTATCCATACTTCTTGCCCATTAATTATAGGAATTGCACAACTCCTTACATTGCCTTTTTGACCCCTTTGGATTCTAGAATAGGCATACATGTAGTTAGCAAGACTAAAGACATTATTAGCTCAGCTAATTAAAAAATGATGGGTGTCAGACTCAGGACTTTCCTTGATGTGGCAGCAGTTTGACTTTGCTAGGAAGCTCAGAGAGTGTCTCACAAGTTGAGCTGGAAAGGCTTCACAGAATCCTGCCCGATACACTGGAAGTGCCACATTAGACCAGGCTTTGGTCTGTTTGCCACTTCTGGCATCCCTTTGGAGCCCCCACCCTTAGACTCACGACACCTTTCTCTCTTTTCCTCTTGGCCATATACTGACTTCCTAGCCACTTTTGCTCATTGAAGACCCTAGTGCCTAATTCACAGCCTTCCTTTCCACTCCAGCTCCTGCCATCATCTTGGGTGGTTTCATCCTCGTCACGTGACCCATCAAGTGCCTTGGCTACTAGCTTTTTTGGCTTCCATGTCCACCCCACTAATCTCTTCTACTCCACCTCTGGTATTCTCTCCCACAATGACACGCTGGTCTTGTCATCAGCTGAAAGGGTTTAGCTCCAGTATCACGAATTCAGAAACAGTTAGCCTTCTACTGCAATATGGCCTTGCTTCTCATTGCTCTAATTTCTCCAGGATACTGATTGTTCAACTTCATGTTGCCAGATCCGCTGGATGCTATTTGGCCCACAACTTCCTTACCTCTCAGCAGCATTTGACACAACTGATGGTTTTCTCTTTATTGAAACATTTTTTGTCCTGATATTTTAACCTCAACTTTTTTTTTCTACATTTCTGACCCACTCAGTACTTCACCTCCTTTGCTAGTTCTTTCTACTCTAAAATTTAACGGTTGGGTTTCTTTAATGACTCAGTCCTCTTCCCTTTACCATTATAAGTTTCTACTATATCAGAAGTTGTATTTCCCATTTGTTCTTAAAATTGTTTCTTTATGCCTTCACCACCAAAGGAAAAACTATTTATTGCAGTAAATTAATACAGCAGGTATTCCTGTGAAAGCACAAATCAGTTTGTTAGGGCAATTAAAACTTTTTTTTTTCTTTTATTTCTTCTCTTAGGGCAATTAAAACTTCTACGACATACGCTGTAGCAGAGTTCCGTCTCTGCCACTGGCAGCTTAAGATCTGCCTTCTTGAGAGTGATTTTTGCCAGTTGCTTTTCCCTCTCTGTTGCCGTTTGCTTTCTGGACCACCTGTTTCCAGTCACGCATGTGGTCATTTCTGGGTGGAACTGTTACTCTCCCATCCTCAGCTCCAGAGCTCCTGTGGCACTTTCATTTTTCTACTGCTGCTAGGTGTCTGCTGGGTTTAGTCGCCAGCTTGAGCTTCACTCTTTCCTTCATATTTTATTTTTTTTCTTGAACAGACTTATAAGAGTTTGTCAATTAAAATTTTTTTCAAAGAATCAGCTAGT
>NW_016107367.1:1219705-1224817 GCF_001604975.1 Cebus imitator | reverse complement strand
TTTTTAAGACAGGGTCTCACTCCATTGCCCAGGCTGGAATACAGTGGCATCATCACAACTCACTGCAGCTTTTGCCTCTTGGGCTCAAGTGATTCCTCCTTCCCCCACCCCACTTCTCACCCCTAGGTTGGACTGTAGGCATGTACCACCACGCCTGGCAGAGACCGGGTTTCACCATTGCCCAAGCTGATCCCAGACTCCTGAGCACAAGCAATTCGCCTGTTGCAGCCTCCCCTAAGCAAGCATTTTTAAGTTTCCATTTATGTGGTTTAATTTTTATTTGCATTGTGTGATCATGGAATATGTTTTTATGATACTGGTTATTTGAGATGTAGTGAGTCTTTCTTTGTAACCTAGTTAAAACATTCCATGTCTTTTTAAAAGGATGTATGTTCTCTATTTGTTAGGCTAAAGGTGACATATGTCTGTGCATGCATGTTTGATGAAGTTTGTAATACTGTTCACATGTCCATATCATTACTAATTTTTATGACTGCCCCTTATTTATCAGTTCCTTATAGATGTGTTATAAATATCTCACTGTGATTCTGGATTTGACAGTTTCTCTTTGCCAGTTTTGCTTTATATTAAGTTCAGAATTGTTAGTATGTGCATTTTTTGTGTTGGTATACTATAATCTTCATTATCTCTATTTGTTTTTACCCTAATTCTGTTTTGAGAATTGGACAGTCAGTTTATTTTGGTTACTATTTGTATGGAATGTCTTTGCATTCGTGTATTTGCATGGAATGCCGTACTGTCTTGTCATTCGTGAGACTGTCTTTTCCTTTACCTCATTCCCTCCATCTGCTTTCACTCTATCACCAATTCCTGTTGATTTTTCTGTCTGAAGTATTTATCTTGACAACATCTGCTTCTGTTTTCACTGCCCTCACCCATCTTACCTGGGCATGATACAGTCTCTGACTGGTCTCCTGGTCTACTGTTGCTCCCTTTAATCTATTCTGGAGAGCAGTCAGTGATCTTTAAAAATGTGAATCTGATTGTCACTTCCAGGTTTGAAAATCTTTCAATGGTTCCTGTTGCTTTTAGCATGAAAGGCTAAATAGCCAACACACATTACATGGCCCTGTATGAACTACCCCTTGCCTACCATATCAGGTTTTCTCTTCCCTTTACTATATCTTTCTGACTTGCTGGCTTCCTTTTAATTCCTCTCACAAACCTTAACCGTTTTTGACACAGATTCTTCTTCTTATTTATTTGACACAGGGTCTCACTTCGTCTTCCGGGCTGGAGTGCAGTGGTGCAGTCGTAGCTCACCGTAACCTCAAACTCCTTGGGCTTTAGCTATCCTCCTGCCTTAGCCTGCCGAGTAGCTAGGACTGTAGACATGGACCACCATACTTGGCTAATTTTTTTCCTTCTTATTTTTTTAGAGACAGGATCTCGCCATGTTGGTCAGGCTGGTCTTGAATTCCTCGCCCCAAGTTATCCTCCTGCCTTGGCCTCCCAAAGCACTGGGATTATAGGTGTGAGCCACCGTGTCCAGCCAAGGTTCTTCCTAATATGCTGTTTCTTTTGCCTGGAATGTGCTTCTGTTCCTCACTCTCTGCCTCTTCATCTGTTTAACTCTTACTCCTTCAGATCTTAGCTCATATGTCATTTTGTCCAAGCCTTTTACCCTGACGCTCAGACTAGATCAGGTCTTCCTGTTATCCTCTACCAGGTCGCCTGTCTAGCACATGCCACAGCAGTAATTAAATAAGTAGAAATTGAAATGTAATGTCTCTTTACTTCCTACCCTCCAAACTAGATTACAAAGTACTGAGGGCTGATTTTATCTGATTGATTGCTGAACTGTCTATTCTATATGCTAGCTCAGTGCCTTTGATGCATTATAGGTACTTCATAAATATTTGAATGGATGGATAAAGGTACATTGGGCTTGGCTTTGTCATTTACTTATTGACAGTGGGAAGACTGCTATGGTAAGCATATTGTATGTAGTAGGTATTTGGTTAAATATTTTCAGCAAATCAGTCGTTTGCCTGGTCTTTCTCATCTGTGTTTGGCGACATGCTATATTGAAAGAACAGCAGGTGGTTATTTGTACCCCTTATTTCTCTCTACTGTATTCCTCTCTTCCCCCCATTTCCCATACATCTCCCATATCTTGCCATCGCTCTGGTAGCAAACAGGTACAGGCATGAAAGAAAGACCTGAAAAATCTGCCTAGTTTAGGAGGTTTTTTAAGAAGGCAAGTCTGTTAATCATTGAAATCACTAAATAAATTTGCTGTGTGGGAATCTTTTCTTAATTGGCAGCAGTAAAGAGGAAAGGTTCCCCCCCCCCAACGTTAAAAATAGAGTAGTTTATTGTAGAAAATTGGAAAACTCAAGGAAGGAAAAAAACCTGCATATCCCACAGCTGTTAGTATTTTGGTATTTTCACCTGTCAATCTTTTTTTGGTGTTTAGTTATGTATTTTAAGCATAATTTAGGTCCTTAGTACCTAGTATTGTGCCTGGCATGGTTTAAGTGCTCAGTAGTTAGCGTGTGTTTTTTCAATTTAAAAATGGCTGCAGCTTCCCGGTTTGGTATGTAGGTGAGCATTGCTTTTTCTTGATGGTGTTTATAACCTGTTTTAGAGTAGTTGAACTTTATATGAAGATGTGATTTTTTAAAAATGAGCTTGTTAGATCATTGTAAAAAGTTGCTTGGGTTAAATATTTTGGAGTCACCTATGACTTCTTTTTTTCACAGTCTACTTGCAGCCCTTCAGTAGAGCCTGTTAACTCCTCCTCTATATATACCCAGAATCTGATCGCTTCTGCTTCTGCCACTACCACCCTAGTTTAAGGAAGCACCATCTCTCAGTTGGATTATTACAGAGGCCTCCAACTGGGTGCCTGCCTCTATCCCTGCCTCTTAACAGTTTGTTCTCCTGATGTCATCCAGAGTGATCATTTAAACAGTATAGGTCAGATCATATTCTTCACTCTTAAAACTTTCCATAGCACTTAGAATAAAATCTGAATTGCTTATGTTACAGTGCTTTCTTTCTCCCCAATTCCTATGTGATTTGCTGCCACCACCTCCTTATTTATTCCCTCCATTCCATTCCGTGAAGAGCAGCTGCACCCCTCCCCATCCCACCCATGGAGCCATGGCATGCGCTCTGCTTGGAATCCTTAGTCCATCTGCTTAGAATTCCCTCCCTGGTGGCCATGGGACTGGGTCCCTTACTTCTTCAGGTCTCTGCCCAAATGTGGTTCTGTTAAAGAAGCTTTCTTGTAACCCTACCCAGAAAGACACTGTTACCACCTTTCCACCTCAGTCCTTCCACTCCCCTTTCCTGACCGATTTTTCTTCATGCTCCTTGTTGCTGTCTGATGTTCATTTTGTTGCCTGCTTACTGACTAGTTCCACCTAAAATCTACAAGAGGAGGGATTTATCTTTGTTGCTGAGATCTCAGGGTCTAAAACAGTGCCTGAAACATATAGAATTCTATAAATATTGGTTGAATGGATAGTAGATATTCTCAAGTAACTTAGTGACAAAGTCTGCATTGGGACATAGGTATTATGACATCTCAGGCCTATTTTATTTTTTAATAGGTAATACATTCACATGGTTCACTTTTTGTTGTTGTTTTTGAGACGGAGTCTCGCTCTGTCGCTCAGGCTGGAGTGCTGTGGTGTGATCTCGGCTCACCACAACCTCTGCCTCCCAGGTTCAAGCAGTTCTTCTGCCTCAGCCTCCTAGGTAGCTGGGATTACAGGCATGTGCCACCATGCCTGGCTAATTTTGTATTTTTAGTAGAGACGGGGTTTCACCATATTGATCAGGCTGGTCTCGATCTCCCAACCTCAGGTGATCCACCTGCCTCAGCCTCCCAAAGTGCTGGGATTACAGGCATGAGCCACTGTGCCCGGCCCACATGGTTCAGAATTTAAAGAGCATGCGATGAAGTCTCTCACACTCTGCCCCCAGCCCCACCCTGTCCTCCTCCTCAGAAGTAACCAATATTAGCCAATGGATTAATACACAAAATCACAGAGTTCTTGTGTTAGCCAATGGTTTAATACACAAAATCACAGAGTTCTTCCTCCTTTATACAAATGCACACTTTAGCATCTGCACTTTTAAACCTTGTTTTTGTTTTGTCTTGTATACTTCAGAGATTGTTCTTTGTCAATAAAGACATTATTGTTTAAAAGCATCTATTTAATGCCTGCATAATATCCCATTGTGTGAATTTATCATGATTCTTCTTTTGATGGACATTGATGTTTCTAGTCTTTAGCTCTTACACGCTATACTGCAGTAAATCACTTTGTACATACATCATTTTGCCTTGTTGCTAGTATATCTGAGGAATAAATTCCAGTGAGGAATTGCTGGGTGAAAAGGACATGTGTATTTGTAATTTTAGACACAGTCAAATTGCCTTCTAAAAATTGTACCAGTTTTTACTTCTGGCATAGTATGTTGTTATTTTGATCTTTGCTAACTTGACAGATGAAAAATGGCATGACACTGGAGTTTTTTGGTGTTTCTTATACCATGAATTAAGCATCATTTTGTATATTTAAGAGCCATCTGTATTTTCTATGAGTTGTATGTGTCCTGAACCCACTTTTCTACTAGGATTCTGGTCTTTAAAAAAAAAAAAATTTAACTTGATAGGAGCTCTCGTTTATGTAAATTATTTATTATTTATTTTTTAATTTGTTTAGAGATGGGATCTCACTGTGTTGCCCAGGCTGGTCTGCAGTCCATCCACCTCTGCCTTCTGAGCTACTGAGACTATAGTCACGCACCACCATGCCCAGCTTTTTATGTAAATTAGCCCTTAATCTGTGATCTGAGGCACAGACATTTTGTTCCATTTGCCATTTGTCTTCTGATTTTGCTCATGGTAGTTTTTTCCTACATAGAAAGTTGTGTTTTTTTTTCCCCTTTATCTTTCTTCCTCTTTCTTGGGAAATTTCATTTTTTTTATAGACAAATGTATTAGTCTTCTCTTAGGTTTTGAGTCACACTTAACCCTCCTAATATTAAAAAAAAATACTCATAGTTTCTTATTGTGCTACTACTTCTGTCTTTCTCTCTCCTTTTTTTTTTTTTGAGACAGTCTCTCACTCT
>NW_016107367.1:1209356-1218970 GCF_001604975.1 Cebus imitator | reverse complement strand
GCAATGGCACGATCTTGGATCACTGTAACCTCCGCCTCCCGGGTTCAAGCGATTCTCCTGCCTCAGCCTCCCAAGTAGCTGGGATTACAGGCATATGCCACCACGCCCAGCTAAATTTTTTTGTGTTTTTAGTAGAGACGGGGTTTCACCATTTTTGGCTATAATGGTCTCAACCTCTTGACCTTGTGATCCACCCACCTCGGGCCTCCCAAAGTGCTGGGAATACAGGTGTGAGCCACCTCGAGCGGGACCCTGTGTGCTTTTCAGTTTAAGACATGATTACCTTTATCTTACCAAAGATCTTTTTTTTTTTTTTTTTAAGATGGGGTTTCGCCATGTTGGTCAGGCTGGTCTCGAATTCCTGACCTCAGGTAATCCTCCCACCTCAGCCTCCCAAAGTGTTGGATTACAGGCGTGAGCCACCGTGCCCGGCTTATTTTACCAAAGATTTTATCTTTTGTTGACTTAAAAATAGTGATAGAAATACAGACTAATGGGGAATATTGTTTTAAAAGAAAGAATTTTCAGTTGGTAAATATTGATAAAGATTAGTAATAATAGGTACAATGATGGCTAATTAACTTTGTGCATTATAGTTAAAGAATGTGTTTAGTACATTATATAATACTAAAGAAATAAGGGATTTTTCTATTTATTTATTTATTTATTTTTGAGGCAGTCTCCTTCTGTCACCCAGGCTGGAATGCAGTGACGCAATCTGAGCTCACTGCAACCTTTGCCTCCTCGGTTCAAGTGATTCTCCTGCCTCAGCCTCACGAGTAGTTAAGACTATAGGCATGAGCCACCATGCCTGGCTAATTTTGTATTTTGAGGTCTCACCATGTTTCCCAGGCTGGTCTCAAACTCCTAAACTCAGGCAGTCTACCCACTTTGGCCTCCGAGAGTGCTGGGATTATAGGCTGTGCTACTGCACCCGGCCTGTTTTTTTATTTTTTATTATTTCAATAGGTTTTTGGGAAACAGTTGGTTTTTGGTTACATAGATAAGTTCTTTAGTGGTGATTTCCTAGATTTTGGTGCACCCATCACCTGAGCGGTGTACACTACCCAATGTGCAGTCTTTTATCCCTCACCCACCTTGTACCCTTCCCCCTGAATCCCCAAAGTTCAATATATTATTCTTGTGCTTTTGCATCCTCATAGCTTAGCTGCCACTTATAAGTGAGAGCATAAGATATTTGGTTTTCCGTTCCTGAGTTAGTTACTTCACTTAGAATCATGGTCTACAATTCCATCCAGGTTGCTGGGAATGCCATTATTATTATTACTATTTTTATGACCGAGTAGTATTCCATCAGGTTTTCTTTATCTACCTGATTGGTGGGCATTTGTGGGGGTTCCATATTTTTGCAATTGTGAATTCTGGTGCTATAAATATGCGTGTGCAAGTGTCTTTTTTCATATAGTGACTTATTTTCCTCTGGGTAGATACCCAGAAGTGGGATCACTGGATCAAATGGAAGATCTACTTTTAGTTCTTTAAGGATTCTCCACACTGTTTTCTATAGTGTTATACTAGTTTTACATTCCTACCAGCAGTGTAAAAGTGTTCACTTTTTACCACATCCGTGCCAGCATCTGTTATTTTTTGAGTTTTTAATTATGGCCATTTCTGCAGGAGTGAGGCTGTATCACATTGTGGTTTTGATTTGCATTTCCCTCATAATTAGTGATGTTGAGCATTTTTTCATATGTTTGCTGGCCATTTGTATTATCTTCTTTTGAGAATTGTCTATTCATGTCCTTAGTCCCCTTTTTGCTTTAGGGTTCTTGGTCATGAAGTCTTTGCCTAAGCCAATGCCTAGAAGGATTTCTCCAATATTATCTTCTAGAATTTTTATGGTTTTAGGTGTTAGATTTAAGTCTTTGATTCATCTGAGTTGATTTTTTTAATAAGGTGAGAGATGAGGATCCAATTTCATTCTTCTACTTGTGGCTTGACAATTATCCCAGCACCATTTGTTGAATAGGGTGTCTTTCCCCCAGTTTATGTTTTTGTTTGCTTTGTCAAAGTTCAGTTGGCTGTAAATATTTGGCATTATTTCTGGATTCTCTGTTCTGTTCCGTTGTTCTGTGTACCTGTTTTTATACCAGTACTATGCTGTTTTGGCAACTGTAGCCTTACAGTACAGTTTGAAGCTGGGTAATATGATGCCACCAGATTTGCTCTTTTTTCTTAGTCTTGCTTTGGCTGTGTGGGCTCTTTTTTGTTTCCATATGAATTTTAGGATTGTTTTTCCTAGTTCCGTGAAGAATGATGATGGTATTTTGATAGGAATTCCATTGAATTTGTAGATTGCTTTTGGCAATATGGTCATTTTTCACAATATTGATTCTACACATCTGTGGTGTGGGATGTGTTCTCATTTGTTTGTGTAATCTATGATTTCTTTCAGCAGTGTTTTGTAGTTTTCCTTGTAGAGGTCTTTTACATCCTTGGTTAGATATATTCCTAAATTTTTTTTTTTTTACAGCTATTGTAAAAGGAGTTAAGTCCTTGATTTGATTCTCAGCTTGGTTGCTGTTGGTGTATAGCAGTGCCACTGATGTGTGTACGTTGCTTTTGTATTCTGAAACTTTACTGAATTCGTTTATCAGATCTAGGAGCTTTTCAGATGAGTCTTTAGGGTTTGCTAGGTATATAATTATATCATCAGCAAACAGCAGCAGTTTGACTTCCTCTACTGATTTGGATGTCCTTTAATTCTTTCTCTTATCTGATTGCTCTGGCTAGGACTTCCAGAACTACATTGAAATAAAAGTGAAAGTGGGGCTGGCAAAGTGGCTCACACCTGTAATCCCATCACTTTGGGAGGCCACGGCAGGCAGATCATGAGGTCAAGAGATGGAGACCATCCTGGCCAACATGGTAAAACCCTGTCTCTACTAAAAATACAAAAATTAGCTGGACATGGTGGTGTGTACCTGTACTCCCAGGTACTCAGGAGGCTGAGGCAGGAGAATCACATGAACCCAGGAGGTGGAGGTTAAAAAAAAAAAAAAAAAAAAGAAGTGAAAGTGGGCATCTTTGTCTTGTTCTAGTTCTCAGGGGGAATGCTTTTAACTTTTCCCCGTCCAATATAATGTTGGCTGTGGATTCATCATAGATGGCTTTTATTACCTTACATTGTGTCCGTTCTCTGCTGATTTTGCTGGGGATTTTCTTTTTTTTCCAGACAGAGTCTTGTTCTGTTGCCCAGGCTGGAGTACAGTGGCGTGATCTTGGCTCACTGCAACGTCCACCTCTGGGGTTCAAGCGATTCTCCTGCCTCAGCCTCCTGAGTAGCTGGGACTACAGGTACATGCCACCACACCCAGCTAATTTTTGTTTTTAGTAGAGGTGAGGCTTCACCATGTTAGCCAGGATGGTCTTAATCTCTTGATCTTGTATGTGATCCACCTGCCTCAGACTCCCAAAGTGCTGGAATTACAGGCATGGGCCACCACACTTGGCCTGCTGAGGGTTTTAATCATAAAGAGATGCTGGATTTTGTCAGATGCTTTTTCCGCATCTATTGAGATGATCATGTGATTTTTTTGTTTTTGATTCCGTTTGTGTGGTATATCATATTTATTGACTTGTGTATGTTAAGCCATCCCTGAATCCCTGGGATGAAACCTACTTGGTCATTGTAGATTTTCTTTTTGACATGCTGTTGGATTTGGTTAGCTAGTATTTTGTTGAGGATTTTTTTTTTTTTTTTTTAAATACAGAGTCTCACTCTGTCTCCCAGGCTCGAGTGCATTCTGCTCACCGAAACCACCACCTTCCGGGTTCAAGCAATTCTCCCTGCCTCAGCCTCCCCAGTAGCTGGGATTACAGGTGCCTGCCACCATATTTTTAGTAGAGATGGGGTTTCACCGTGTTGGCCAGGCTCCTGTCAAACTCCTGACCTCAGGTAATGCACCTGCCTCGGCCTCCCAGAGTGCTGGAATTATAGGCATGAGCACCCAGTCAAGGATTTTTGTATCTACATTCATCAGGGATATTGGTCTGTTCCCTCCCTCCCTCCCTTCCTCCCTCCCTCCCTGGTTTTTGGTATTAGGGTGATACTGGCTTCATAGAATTATTTAGAGAGGATTCCCTCTTTATCTTTTGCAATAGTTTCAATAGGATTGGTATCAGTTCTTTGAATGTCTGATAGAATTCAGCTGTGAATCCATCTGGTCCTAGAGCTTTTTTCGTTAGTAATTTTTTTTATTATTACTGTTTCAGTCTTGCTGCTTGTTATTGGTCTGTTCAGAGTGAGTTTTTATTTCTTCGTGGTTTACTCTAGGAGGTTCATATATTTTCGGGAATTTATCTGTCTCTTTTAGGTTTTCTTTTTTTTTGTTTGTTTTTTTTTTTGAAACGGAGTTTCACTCTTGTTACCCAGGCTGGAGTGCAATGGCGTGATCTCGGCTCACCGCAACCTCCGCCTCCTGGGTTCAGGCAATTCTCCTGCCTCAACCTCCTGAGTAGCTGGGATTACAGGCATGCGCCACCATGCCCAGCTAATGTTTTTTTTGTATTTTTAGTAGAGACGGGGTTTCACCATGTTGACCAGGATGGTCTCGATCTCTCGACCTTGTGATCCACCCATCTCAGCCTCCCAAAGTGCTGGGATTACAGGCTTGAGCCACCGTGCCCGGCTCTTTTAGGTTTTCTAGTTTGTGTGCATAAAGATGTTCATAGTAGCCTTGAATGATCTTTTTTATTTCTGTGGTATTGGTTGTAATATCTCCCATTTCATTTTTAATTGAGCTTATTTGAATTTTCTGTTAGATTTTCCTGTTTTTGAGTGAATTATGTTTGAGATCTCTTAGCTCCCTTGATTAACCCATTTATCCCAGACATTGCAAATTTTTTTGTGAAAAATCAGACCTTAGGCTGAGTGTGGTGGCTCACACCTGTAATCCCAGCACTTTGGGAGGCTGAGGCAGGCAGATCACCTGAAGTCAGGAGTTTGAGACCAGCTTGGCCAACATTGTGAAACCCCGTCTCTACTAAAAATACAAAAATTAGCTGGGCGTGGTGGCAAGTGCCTGTAATCCCAGCTACTAAGGTGGCTGAGGCAGGAGAATTGCTTGAACCTGGGAGGTGGAGGTTGCAGTGAGCTTAGACTGTGCCATTGCACTGGGCAACAAGAGTGAACTCCGTCTCAAAAAAAAAAAAAAAATCAGAATCAGACCTTGGCAATGATCTTGAGCAGTAGGATGTAAATTATGCCCAGAAGCTTAGTGTTCCAATAATAGAACACTAGGCATAAATGGGTTAATGCCTGGTAACATCAAGTTAATATACATTGGAGTGAAAATGAAGCTTGATTCTCATCTGGCTATATTTCTTATAGCCAATAGACTCCCCTCAATGGGCCGTTATCTTGCGGAATGGAAGTTTCCACAGTTCTTGACTCTAGTAATAAGTGGGTATTTTTGTGCCATCTGCATGAGAATCAGTGATGGTTTTTCACTGCCTTTTTTTTTTGCCATTTTCTTCATATTTCCATGCCAGTTAGCATGGCCTTACCTATTCTTTGTTTGCAGTTGCCATTTCTTTTTCTTTCTTTTTTTGCTTTTTTGAGACGGAGTTTCACTCTTTTTGCCCAGGCTGGAGTGCCAATGGTGGGATCTTGGCTCACTGCAACCTCTGTCTCCGGATTCAAGCTATTCTCCTGCCTCAGCTTCCTCCTGAGTAGCTGGCAGTCATGCACCACCACACCCAGCTGATTTATGTATTTTTAGTAAAGGTGGGGTTTCTCCATGTTGGTCAGGATGGTGTTGAACTCTCAACCTCAGGTGATCCACCTGCATGGGCCTCCTAAAGTGCTGGGATTATAGACGTGAGCCACCACACCTGGCCTTGCAGTTGCCATCTCTACCATGTGGCTAACTTCTCTGAGATTTGTAATGGTTCACTTTACTGATGACGTGAAATCCAAGCTGAAGCTAGTAAGTTAGCCTATCTGTGCCTCTTCATAATTTCTTTATCATCGTTTCTCCTGATGAGATTCTCTCATTCAGATGTTGAATTAGCTGATCTGACACCACTGTTTTCACACATTTGTTTATCTGTCTCACTTTTCTCACGTGCCTTCCCACATATTTCTACTTGCCAATGCCATTACCCAAATACCTAACTTCTTACATTTACAAAAACTGTGAGACTGCAGGAACTTTGAAAAACATCAGTGTTTATCCCAGTGTCACTAAGCAAAAGGAGCTTGCCGCCCAGTGTACCAGAAGCCTGTACTATGACATTATGAGAAAATTTTCTCCGAAACTCAGTGAAGGGAGTCTCCTAGCTATGAGAAATATAGCTAATGAGAATCAAGCCACTGGGTTTTTGAGTATTTTCTCAAAAACCAAGTGTCGTACTATTGGCTTTCTTTTTATTGCAAGTCTACTCACAAGGAGACAGGAGGTCAGCTCAAATCTATCTCTCTGTGCTGGCTTTACTGCAGTAACTTTATTAGAAAAGCTTTAGGGGGTGGATTCTGGGGTTAGCAGGTGATTGGTGTAAGGAAAGGAGAGGTCTGGAAAGTCCTCAGGCCTACACATTTATCTCTTCATGCCTCCTCATAGGTCCCACGTTCAAATTTGGGGGAAGTTAGTGTGAACCATGTGGTAGAAATTTAAGCTGTGACATCACCAGGCTTGTACTGCACAAACTCCAGTCAGCTATATTGATTCCAGCCAATTTTACCCAGTTGTGTTATCTTTCTTACAAGTGGGTGTTTCAGTTAAGTTGTTTCTTTTCTTATCTGCCATCCTGCAAACTCAAAAATTTGTTAGTCATTGGTGTCTTTAACTCTTGGGGTCATGGTCTCCACCAGTCCTGAAGGATCCCTGAGCCTTGGCATCCTCATTTTTTATAACATGATTTTGTATCTTTTGTAGGGTAGTGGAGTTGGGATCTGTATATTTGGGGTTGAATTGTTATGTGGCTAGGTGCTGTGGCTCACGCCTGTAATCCCAGCACTTTGGGAGGCTGAGATGAGTGGATCACTTGAGGTTAGGAGTTCAAGACTAGTCTGGCCAACATGGTGAAAACCCATCTCTACCAGAAATACAAAAATTAGCCAGGTGTGGTGGCATGAGCCTGTAGTACCAGCTATTCAGGAGGCTGAGGCATGAGAATTGCTCGAACCCCAGAGGCAGAGGTTGCAGTGAGCCGAGATCATGCCACTGCATCCTAGCCTGGGCAACAGAGCGAGACTCTGTCTCAAAAAATATATATATTTTTTTGTTTGGTATATGTGTTTTCCAGATCTTCAGTGAGTTCCTTGTAGGAATGGACCGTGTTTGTGACCTCTTCTTTCTCTGTGCCCTTACAGCAGTGGTTCTCTTATGCATGGTTCCTGACCAGCAGTATCAGTGCCCCTCAGAACTTGTGGAAATGAAGATTCTGGGCCCCTGCACTTGGAACACAGGAATATGAGACCGGGGCCCAGCAATCTGTGCGGTAACTAGCATGCCAGATGATTCTGATGGGCTAGTTTGAGAACCACTGCCTTATAGGAGCTAATAATAGGTTTACCTCTCAGCGAACACTCAGCTCACTGACTATTTAATTTGTAGACTATACTAATCACTGCTGATTCGTATCTTCTCATCATAGCTCCCATTTACTGAATAGCTACACTGGGCTAGGCACTGAACTAGGTGCTGTCACATGCATTGTCCCTTATGATTTCACAGATACTTTGCAGAAGATGGAGTGGCGCTTCCCACTTTATATAGAGATGAGAGGGGAGTCTCTTAGGGATATAGTGACTTGCCAAGACTGCACAGCTGGTTAAGTGGCAGCAGGAGATTTCAGCAAGGCTGTCAGACTCCAAAGCCTGTGTTCTTTCTAGCAACCCACCCTGCTTTTCATGTAAACTCTTGCTCCCAGGGAATACATGTGCCTGTGTCATGTGGTTTTATAATAAATGGTTGTAATACCTGTATTTCTAGATTTCTGTCATCATATACTTAACCACCCACTAAGCAGCAACCTTTCAGCTTTTAAAAAAAACAGACTATTTTCCATTTAATAATATTCATTTATTTAAAGTGTGTCAGAGAATCAGGAAGTATTATAAAAGAGGCCTTTGAGATCATATTGTAACCTTTGTATTTTCACCTGTGGAGCTATCATATTATATGTGTTACTCTATTTTTGTCTCAGAAATTAAATTTCCATTGATGTGTAAATTGGTATACTACACAGTTCTGACCTCTGAACTTCTAACGTTTTTTTAAAAAAATTTTTTTTTCTAAAAGAAAAATAGAATGGGATTTCAATATGTTGCCCAGGTTGGTCTTGAACTCCTTGCCCCAAGCACTCCTCCCATCTCGGCCTCCCAAAGTGCTAAGGTTACAAATGTGGGCTACCACGCCTGGCCTGAATTTATAACTTAAAAAAATTATGCTACATCAAATCCAGTAAAATCTCAATTGATTGGAAAAAGTAATTTCACTGGTTTAACCTTGCCTTTCCTCACCCCCGTCACTTTCACATCCCTCCCCTCATATTTGTACCTACGTTTTCCAACAGGTGGCTAAATACATTTATTTTTAAAATGCCTTGTAAGGAATCAATTGCTTATTTCCATGCTAACTCACTGTAGTTCTTGGTTTGAATGCATTTAAAAAATGTAAATTGTTACTATTTACATAATAATAACAGGCTGGGCACAGTGGCTCATGCCCAGCACTTTGTGAGGCCCAGTCAGGTGGATCACTTGAGGTCAGGAATTCAAGACCAGCCTGACCAACATGGTGAAACCCTGTCTCTACTAAAAATGAAAACTAGCCAGGCATGGTGGCAAGTGCCTGTAATCCCAGCTACTTGGGAGGCTGAGGCAGGAAAATCACGTGAACCTGGGAGGCAGAGGTTTCAGTGAGCTGAGATTGCACCACTGCAATCCAGCCTTGGTGACAGAGCAAGACTGTCTCAAAAACAAACAAAAAATAATAATGATAACAGCTAATACTTACATGCATTTACTTTGTGCCTGGTATGATTCTGATCACTTTACATATTTTAACTCCTTTAATCATCGAACACTGTCTATAGCAGGGGCATTATTTTTTTATCCCCATTTTCCCCATTTTGTGAAAATGGTGGCACATAAAGGCAAATTGCTTGTTCAAGCTCACAGAACAGAACATGAAGGCATCCTGGCTCCAGAGTCTTTGTTCTTAACCACTCTTTAGAGTGTCTTGCACGTTTTCAACCAGAGCTTTCTCTATATAACATGTCACTTTCTCTATATAACATGTCACTATTTGAAATAGAATACTATTTATTGCAACTCCTGGGTTCAAGGGATCCTCCCAACTTAGCCTCCGCAGTAGCTGAGATTACTGCTTGGGGTCAAGAATTTTGAAAGAATTTTGTGAGAACAGCGCAAGTACTCAGGCTTGCAGTGGGCAACAAGAAAAGTGGGGACGTTGTGTTATTTTGGGTCTCTTCATATTTAAAGACAAATCTAGTTGCAGTACTCCACATGGAGGAGAGAATAGACCTTTCTGTGTCACTTTAGAGATTCCCTTTTCGTTTGTAGCCACAGCTGCTATGAGACCTGGTGGTATTTGGAGCTTTACCCTTTTTTTTTTTTTTTTTTT
>NW_016107367.1:1199046-1209246 GCF_001604975.1 Cebus imitator | reverse complement strand
GATTACAGGCACGCACCACCATGCCCAGCTAATTTTTTGTATTTTTAGTAGAGACGGGGTTTCACCATGTTGACCAGGATGGTCTCGATCTCTTGACCTCATGATCCACCCGCCTCAGCCTCCCAAAGTGCTGGGATTACAAGCTTGAGCCACCGCGCCCGGCCTGGAGCTTTACCCTTTGACATAACCATGTGTACTGGCAAGCTGGGGGGCTGGCCTGCATTTCTTCGCTTTGCTTATCTATATACCCTACTTTAAAATTGCTATCTGTTTCTGCCACCCTTGTATTTGCATGCAGAATTTTGCATACATCCTTGCTGACCAGAGTTTTATTGATGAGCATTTGGCTGCATGGCAAAGGGATGATTTTCCTGAAGGTGGCCAAAAACTTTGGAAAGAGTTGTGGATGTGGGCTTTGGCATTAGTTGATCAGGACACATTCAGCTTGAGAACTTTGAATTATCAGGAAGCAAGCAACTCATGTCTCCCTGTACAGTTGCTATCTCCTAAAGAAGGCTGGCAGCATTTGGAACATAACTTGTGAACTTTACCCAAATTAGTGTCATTTGGTTTATCCTAAATTTAATGAGTTTGGGAAAATCTTCTGTAGTTCATTGCTCTGTGTTATAAATAATACAGTAGTTTCAGGTTCTGTCTGGTAGTTACTGTTTGATGTGGAAGCAAGAAGACCACAGGTGAGAGGAGAAAGGAGACTGAGAAATGAGGGCTTTGGGTTAGGTTACTACCTTAGTGTTTTTCCTAGTTTTATGGGCATGATGCACTTAGAATGAATGAGACCAGAGCTCTGAGTTTAGCTGCTGTGTTAACTGGTTGTATGATTTTAGGCAGTTTTCTTCTTTGGTCTGAGTTGCAGCATCTTTTTTTTTTTTTCTTTCTGAGATGGAGTCTCACTCTGTCACCTAGGCTGGAGTGCAGTGACGCAATCTCAGCTCACTGCAACCTCTGCCTCCTGGGTTCAAGCGATTCTCCTGTGTCAGCCTCCTGAGTAGCTGGGATTACAGGCACCTGCCACCATGACCAGCTAATTTTTGTGTTTTTAGTAGAGATGGGGTTTCACCATGTTGGTCAGGCTGATCTCGAACCCATGACCTCATAATCTGCCAACCTCGGCCTCCCAAACTGCTGGGATTATAAGCGTGAGCCACTGTGCCCGGTGAGTTGCAGCATCTTGAGGGCAAATGTGACTTTTTATAAAAATAACCATTCACCTGAGGTGCCTTTTTTTTTTTTTAAGTTCCACTCCAGCTTTGTTGTTCTCAGATCCCCTGATGTAAGACTTAGATTATCTACATTCATATAAGACCCTTGTATATTGTAAATATGTTATAGAATTATTCACACTGGGAAATGGGCTGCTTCTGCAATCTGCTTCTTTGGGAAAGCTTTGTAGTTAGCATTTAAGCAAGTAGTTGCAATATTTTAATTCCATGTATTATATTATATGAGACTTCGGTGCTTTATATGAGATCATGAGTGGTAAGCTTAGCTTAGAGCATAGCCATAGCACATGTGGAATTGTTGACAAGTGTTAACTTTTGGATTATGGTTAATTTCAGCCTTCAGTGTGGAGCTTCCTATTCAGTTCTAAGTGGGTTGGCCTGCTAACCTACATTTTAAATACAGCACTGTCCCTTATTGCAACTATGAGTACACCTTCTTTCCTTTTCAACATAATATTTTTATTTCAGATCTCAAGATTTTAACTTCTAAATGCTAAAAATATTACTGAATACTTGAAAACAATTTAACTGTGTAACCCTGTTAGCTGTTTCTTCTGGATTAAGGGTAGTGTAGGATTCAGTTTTCCTAGAATCTTTAGAAGACTGTAAAATTGGTGATAAATTCTCAGCTCAGTTCTTGTGAAAAAGATGTGGATTTACATTTTAAATATATATTAGAGAAAAAATAGGTAAACTTGGAACAGATTGGATTTCCCAAAGAGGACTCTGGGGAAAGCTATCTTTATTTGCCACTGTAGCAAATAAGAGCACCCAGTGAACTGTTCTACACTGAGTGCTATTTGAAGAGTAAAACAAAAGAATCCACTATGGCTTCCTCATCTATTGCCTGAATGGTTGGCTTCTTTAAATAATTTTCCTGGTCTTTCTCCTGTCATTGAGTGACGTCACTGATGCCACAGTAACAGGAGTGATAGACTCCTGTGGTCTTAATTGGTGTGAAACTTAATGATTTGGCCTGTTTGAAATATATTACACCTGCTGGTGATATATCATTCCCATTCATGCATTTGTTCAGTGTTACAGTATGCTTCCTTTTATTGTGAATTTTACTGTTTGTCAAGTCATGTATTTTTCTATGACCCTAATACCAGGCCATGACATACTTTTAAACTACTAGAATAATTTTGAAATAGTTTTAGTAGGTTTTTGGCTATTTTTTCTTTTTTTCTATTAAAAATTATATAAGTAGTATTTGATTATTGACAAAAAGGCAGGCCTCAAAAACATAGTAAGACCTGAATTCTTAAAGAAGTTTATATTTGAACATAGACTGTTCCTTGACAGATTTGTAAATATCTTTATGGTTGATTTCTTGACTTATGAAGGTCTTTTTTCTTGTATTTAATCTAGTTTTAACTTTTTTTTTTCTTTTTAAATATTATTTTGTATTTTGTAAAGACCCTTTCTCACTATGTTGCCCAGGCTGGTCTTGAACTCCTGGACTCAATTGATCCTCCTGTCTTGGTGTCCCAAAGCACTGGCATTACAGGCATGAGCCACCGTGCTCAGCCCTTTAAAAATGAACAGGCCGGGGTGGTGGCTCATGCCTGTAACCCCAGCACTTTAGGAGGCCAAGGCAGTCAGATTACTTGAGGTCAGGAGTTTGAGACCAGCAAGGCCAACATGGTGTCTTTACTAAAAATATAAAAATTAGCCAGACGTGGTGGCACATGCCTGTAATCCCAGCTACTTGGGAGGCTGAGGCAGGAGAATCACTTGACCCTGGGAGACAAGAGATTGCAGTAAGCCGAGATTGTGCCACTGTACTCCAGCCTAGGTGACAGAGCAAGACTCCATCTCAAAAAAAAAAATAAGTAAATAAAAAATAAACAGAAAAACCATCATGAGTTCATATTAGTCTTTCTTATTCCAAATTTAAGATTAAGATTAATGGTTCATTTATACCTCTTTTATGTAGAAAACCTCAGTATTTGACATTCATAGAATTAACCTTTTCACTTTGTTCAACAAGATATATTTAAAATAACAATACACTGATTACTAACAATATGATTACAATATGAATAGTTTTATGATTTGTAATTTTTTATCCTTAGAATCTTATTTTTTATTTTTGTAGTTTTCACTTAATAATGTAGCAGATAACATCGCTCTTTGCTAATAAATAAACATCTTCATTTTAAATGGCCACATAATGTATTTACCCATTGCCTTTCTGAAGAAACATGTCGAATGTTAGCAGTGTTTCTTGCCTGTGTTTGCTCATTAATTTAAAAAAAATTCAGAATAACATGTAAACTAGAGTGTGTGTAAATGTAAAGCTTGATTAATTTTCACAAAGTAGAATCAACCACAGATAAAGGAACAGCATTTCATCCACCCAGAACCAACCCCCCACCATGGCCTGCTCCCCTCATCCTTCAAGGGGAATCACTGACCTCACTTCTAGAATCACAGATTAGTTTTCCGTAGTTTTGAATTCAGTTTAATTTAGTTGTCTATTTTGTTTAATTTTAATTTTTTAATTTTTTTCTGAGACAGGATCTCACTGTTACCCAGACTGGTCTCGAACTCCTGGGCTCAGGAGTGAATGGTATGATCGTAGCTCATTATATCCTTAAAGTCCTGGGCTCAAGTGATCCTCCTGCCGTAGCCTCCTAAGTAGATGGGACTACAGGCATGTACCACCACATCCAGTTAACTTAAATTTTTGGTAGAGACAAGGTCTTGCTATATTTCCTAGGATGGTCTTGAACTCCTGGGCTCAGGCAGTCCTCCTGCCTTAGCACCCCAAAGTGCTGAGATTACAGGCGTGAGCCACCATGCCCACCCTAAGGTATGTTTAATGTTCTCTCACTCTAGCTCTTTTGCTTCCTGTTTGAAACACAGCAGTATATTAGGTCCAAAATACTGTCATTTGATGAAAAATTACTGGTATACATGTGTCGTTTATTGAAATTTTATACATTACAGATTGAGTAGTTGATCGTTCCAGCTGAAGTTGGGTGATTGAAAAGGGAGCAACAGCTAGATGTGGTTAAAAGTGAAGTTGTAAGCATTGCGAACCATGGACAGATCCCCTTCCTGGGCCTCGGTTTCTTTGTAGGATGAGGAAATGGAAGTTTGTAGAGTTTCTGCATAATTGGGGACTTAGGGCCTTTTCACTTAGGATGGGTTTGCTGCTTATCTAACTCAGCGGCTTGAATTGGAAATTTAAAATCACTTATGTGTTCTGCCAAATAGAAGAAGCCCATGGATGGTCTAAAGGTTAGAAAAACAACAGTGGAGTAGTTAGGCAGCGCACAGGAATTACTCTCTGCTCTGTGATGCTCTTTAAATTACCAGTGTTGTCTCAGCACTATCAGGAAGGCATAGAATTCTCCCTCCTATCACCCTTTAAAAATTTTTTTTCTAAGAATTTGAAATCATCTTTTGCAGAAATGAATGCATCTTGCCTTTTCTTCATTGTGAGATACTGGTATTCCCTTTGGAATGGGAATGCATATCCTGTACATATTTAACAGAAGGGTTCAATAAAAATAGGTCATTTGAATATGTCAGCATTTTAATGTGATAAGATCTGGTGTTAGGATATGTACAAATTGACTTTATCTTGATGTTTATTCATAGCTTTTCTTTAATAAAGAAATTAGTATTGCATTAGCCTAAGGAAGCCTCATGACAGCCATTTGTGGTGACTTGCCTCGCGATAGGAGACCTAACCTTACGTGGAGTACAGCATCAGAGAATGAATAGCTGGTAAAGATGTTGCAGTGTAGACTATTTTTAAGTTCATTTTTAAGAAGCTACTCTGAAGGAAGAGAAGTAGATTTTAATGGCTAGCTGCCTTGAGAAAAAGTGACATGTGAGAACAAAAGCTTATTATTTCAGCAGATGCTTGACTGAGGGTGCTGTGTCAGGGAAGATGCTGCCACAGACTATCCGCCCTCTGCTTGCCCCTGCTTTCCCCCAGTGGCCACCCTCTTTCCACCCAAAGCAAAGCTCCAAATGAGGAGCTTTTGCTGGCCCCTGGGAGAAGCCTTCTGGTGAGCTGCAAGCAATTCCAGAGATTGTCACTGTGAAATTTTTACTTACCGCACGTTACGCACTTTGTGACTGCATGCCTCCTCTCATTTTGGAATGTCATGAAGGTGATGTTCCACACATCTTACATCTCGCTATTTGCTGACATTTAACTCATTGCCCTGCCCAACTCCCTTCTGTCTAGTTCTCTGTGCTGCCTCTCAAAGCCTTGCTGCAGCTGAACACAGTCCCTTGAATGTGGCTGGCCGGGGCTCTTTTGGGGTCAGAGCCCATCAGAAGCATGCTAGAGACAACACACCAGTGGTTGGTCTTTAGTGAAGGGGATGGGTCTGGGGTGCCAAGCAATTACAGGCTTTACTGGTATGTTTGAAAATGAAGGAGGAATGGAAACCAGGAAAGAGAAGCTACTGTTTTCCTTCTGATGATTACATTGGAAGGAAAACCTGCTAAAAGTAGGCTTCCACTGCTGGTGTCCTCCAGGAAATTTAGGGCAGAAGGAAACATCTCTGTTTTTCCTTATGTCTGTTTCTTTGAAGGCATTAATGAATGATGAGAATTTTCAAAGCCTGTACGATAAGTAGCAAGTCCTTATGTATTCAGAAGGAAACTAATGTTTCCTGAGTGCCTTTTAAGTGCCAGGGATTCTGGTCGGACTCACATTATTCCATTTTAATAAAATAAAGCTGTGAGGCAAATGATTAAAAAAGTAGATCTGGAATCTGGTCCAAAGTGAGAAAGGCTGGAACATTTGAGTCCCACTACCACAAGCCTGGGAACATGGAGTCACACAGTGATAGAACTGGAGAACTAGGTGCCACCTCAGATGTCTGCTGCACCACCCCAGCAGTAGGAGGCACACAGGCTGGAATTTAGATGGCCAGTCTCCACCACTGGGTTCCTCTGGGTGGCTGATTCTGTTTTCTTGATTATAAACTGTAAAGTGCTGTACTAATATTTACAGATGAAGACCATTTGCTTTCACAGATGGGCACCCAAGAAGGCATTTTTTTGTTAGGATTTTGGTCAGCAAAAGAATTATATATTTGCAAATATTATGTATTTGCCCTACAGCAAATACAGCAAAAGAATTATATATTTTCAAAATTCAGCAAAAGAATTATATATTTGCAAATATTATGTATTTGCTCTACAGCAAATACAGTAGGTCTCTTGGTTTGTTTCACTTTACTGTTCTTTCCCTCTATTTTCAGAATTGTTTCCTTTCTCTGACAGATAATCAGTGATAACCTTCTGTTTGCCAGGCTCTCTATTAGATGTTGGAGACAGGGAGGTGAATAACAGATAAATTCTTGTCCTTTTTGAAGCACTGAAACTGTACAATTGATTACTGTTTGTTTTTCCTGTGGGCATAAGTGATCCCAGCCTAACTGACTTACATTTCGGATATATTTATTTTACTTTTATTTTTTTTTTTGAGGCAGGCTCTCACTCTGTTGTCCAGGCTGGAGTGCAGTGGCGCAATCTCGGCTCACTCCCCCTCCTGAGTTCAAGCAGTTCTCTGCCTCAGCCTCCCAATTAGCTGGGATTATAGGTGCTGCCACCACACCCAACTAATTTTTGTATTTTCAGTGGAGATAGGGTTTCACCATCTTGACCAGGCTGGTCTTGAACTCCTGACCTCATGATCCACCTGCCTCAGCCTCCCAAAGTGCTGGGATTACAGGCATGAGCCACTGTCCCCAGCTGACATAGAGATATTTTAAACAAGTGTTAGACCTGGTTTTGTTGCCACTTCAAGGATGCAGTGGGACTGTGGAATTGGCGTCTGTGTGGTGCTGTGCAGCTGATTGTTAAACTGTTCACCTCACATGAAGTGTGGGCAGTTGAAGATGTCTGAAAATCACTGTGTGGTATTTTTGCTATTAAACCCACCCATTTATTTCCAATTATGTTGAAGACAATTTTGGTTAAATAGTTGAGCTTTGTTCAAAAAGTGAATATCAGCTCTGAGTGGCCAGGGTCTCTTTTCCTCTTCAGTGTGCCCTTGGTTTCACCAGGATGACAAGCAGGTATAGTCCAGTCCCAGGCCCTGGACTGTAGACTAATCCCTAACGGGCATTAGCAGTCCCAAACCTGACTAGCTTAAAAGTTCCACCAAGAAAACCCGTGGAACGATCTTTGCAATGTGGTTTATTTTGAATCTCAAGTTTTAAGATAGGGCCCTTGTTGTTCCGCTTGTTTTCTAGTAGGTGATCCTTTCTGGCCCTTGGAAGTAATTCCTTGGTCACTTTTGGTCCCTGTTTTGGTTGTATGAGATGTGGTCAAGAGGAATGATAAAAGCTCCACTATCTGATTCTCTTCAGATTTTCAAAACGGCTTATGGCAACCTTTGATGCTACTTGAACTGCTCCAGTGAGTTTTGATCAATTCCTTCAGGTTGTCAGTGACTCAGCAGCCTCCTGGCTTCTTTCTTGTTTTTAAAAGGAGCCGGACTTTCACAATATATGGAATATAGTTAACATATTGCAGCTAATAAGTGTGGCACATAGTGATAGGCATCAGTGAAGGGAGCTAGAAGAATGTCACAGACAGGCAAGGGAGGTCAGGAGGACATGACATCTCTGCTGCCGTGAACATGAGGGTAGAGAATGTTTTCTGGGTGTAAAAAGGAATCCAGGAGGGCCGGGCGTGGTGGCTCACGCCTGTAATCCCAGCACTTTGGGAGGCCGAGGCAGGTGGATCACGAGGTCAAGAGATCGAGACCATCCTGTTCAACGTGGTGAAACCCCGTCTCTACTAAAAATACAAAAATCAGCTGGGCATGGTGGCACGTGCCTGTAATCCCAGCTACTCAGGAGGCTGAGGCAGGAGAATTGCCTGAACCCAGGAGATGGAGGTTGCGGTGAGCCGAGACCGTGCCATTGCACCCCAGCCTGGGTAACGAGAGCGAAACTCCGTCTCAAAAAAAAAAAAAGAAAAACAAAAGGAATCCAGGAAAGGCAAGGTGTCAGAGCACAGGCAGCAGCAGCTTAGGGTCTTTGGGGTAATGTGTGTGGAGGGGCGGGGATGATAAGGCCACATTAGACAGCCTGTGAGTGCTAAGCTATAGGCCCTGTAGTGCTGTGGCTATGGTGGAGTGAGAGAGTGACCTAAGGCTTCCCAAAGATGTATCTGGCAGAGCATAGGATGAATTGCCCGGAATTGGAAATGGGTGGAAGGAGACTGGTGCAGAGCTAGAGACGCTGAGCTAGGCTGGGTAACCCAGGCTGGATGAGGGCTCTGAAGCTGTCCTTTGGGCAGGGTTGCCAGGTTAGTTGAGGTGGGGCTTAAGGATGGGAGGAGTGGGCTTAGGAGGTAGAGTGCTTTTGGCTGTACGTGAGGTGAGTTTCTGGTCTGCCTGCATTAGGCATTTGGCAGCTGTTAGCTGTGCCAGTAAAAGGCTTTTTACTTTTCTAGCAAGACTCTGCAAGACCGGTTCTCTCTTCGGTGATTCCCAGGTGGGGATGGGTAGGGAAGATGTGAAATTTAGGGAGAATAAAACTACCTTCATTACCTACACTCTTTCCCCATGATTCATTTAAAATTATGTCTAAGATCATAATTTGACACACATTTTTCAGAAGAGCTCTGAGATATGTTTCATACCACAGCACATGCTTTTGGGCACTCAGAAGTTTTATCAAGTAGCTGGTTACCATGAAGAAAGGGAACCAGCACCAGGCCCATGTGATGTGACATGGCCGTTGCCTGTGACGCCATGGGCTTCCCAAAGCCCTGCTGAGGCCCACTGAGTTTGGTAGGAACCAGGCTACAAGTTCTTCGCCTTTGGTGGGATAGCCCCTCACAGGTTCAAGTCCTTCCACATTTCTGTTCACTCAGCAGCATTCCCGAGGGAAGGGTGGGCAGGCAGGGCTATGGTGAAGGCATGAAGTAGAACTGGAGAGTTTTTGTGGTATAGGAAAGAAATTCAAGGACCTATAGCTTCATTAGTGCCGAGCCAAACCAATGCATCTGACTCTGAATTTCAGTAGTATTCCTCCAGAAAAGAATTTCAGCTAGGTGTGGTGACTCACATCTGTAATCCCAGTACTTTGGGAGGCTGAGATGGGAGGGTTCTTGGAGCCTAGGAGTTCGAGACTAGCCTGGGCAACATGGTGAGACCCGGTCTCTACAGAAAATTAAAAAAAAAAAAAATTAGCTGGGCATGGTGGCATGCACCTGTGTTCCAGCTACCTGAGAGACTGAGGCAGGAGGATCAGTTGAGCTCAGGAGGTTGAGGCTGCAGTGAGCTGTATTTGCATCACTGTACTCCAGCCTGGGCAACAGAGCAAGACCCTGTCTCAAAAAAAAAAAAAAAAAAAAAAAAAAAACACCATAAAAAAAAAAAAAAAAAAAAAAAAAAATCCAGAGACTTTTAAGGATGAAAAGTCCAGGGAAGGCCAGGTGTGATGGCTCACACCTGTAATCCCAGCACTTTGGGAGGCCAAAGCAGGCAGATCACTTGAGGTCAGGAGTTTGAGACCAGACTGTCCAACATGATGAAACCCCATCTCTACAAAAAATACAAAAATTAGCCAGGCACAGTGTCGCACACCTGTAATCCCAGCTACTCGGGAGGCTGAGGCAGGAGAATTACTTGAACCCAAGAGGCAGAGGTTGCATTGAGCTGAGATCATGCCACTACACTCCAGCCTAGGTGATAGAGAGAGACTGTGTCTCAAAAAATAATAATTATTATTATTTTAATGAAAAAGTCCAAAGAAAAGAGAAGTATTACATTTAAAAACGTTTACTGGTTCGGGCGCGGTGGCTCACGCCTGTAATCCCAACACTTTGGGAGGCCGAGGCAGGTGGATCACAAGGTCAAGAGATCAAGACCATCCTGGTCAACATGGTGAAACCCCGTCTCTACTAAAAATACAAAAAATTAGCTGGGCATGGTGGCATGTGCCTGTAATCCCAGCCACTCAGG
>NW_016107367.1:1161201-1198626 GCF_001604975.1 Cebus imitator | reverse complement strand
AAAAAAAAAAAAATTTTTTTTTAAAACTCTCACTTAAAATTTTTCTATTAAGTTGAGAACTTAGTAAGTATGAGACTGTCAAATTATTTGTAATCAGTAACTATGCAAACTCATGAGCATTATGATAAAATTTAAACTTGCCATAGAAAAAATTTAGAAACAGTTATGGTTTAATGTATTCTACAAATACTTAGTGTCTGTGGCAACCTGGATACTCTGCTGGGGCTGGAGACCAAATACCCAATTCTTAAAGTGGATAAGAATGTTTAATGAATTGATTCTGCTATAAATTCATGTTTATCTGTCAGAATCTGAGTGGAAAAAAACTCTTGTTGAAGAATTTAGATAATTGGTAATAATTAGGATGCAAACCATTTTTTGAAATCCCAAAGTATGGGCCTGGAGTGGTGGCTTCCGCCTGAAATCCCAGCGCTTTGGGAGGCCAAGGTGGGCAGATCACATGACCAGCCTGGCCAATGTGGGGGAACCCCGTCTCTACTAAAAATACAAAAATTAGCCAGATGTGGTGATGTGCGCCTGTAATCCCAGCTACTCAGGAGGCTGAGGCAGGAGAATCACTTGCACCGGGAGGCAGAGGTTACAGTGAGCCAGGATCCCACCACTGCACTCCAGCCTGAGCAACAGAGCAAGACTCCATCAAAAAACAAAAAGAAAAGAAAGAAATCCCTAAGTGTGTAGAATCCAACAGAAAACTGAAAAACAAAGCTAATGCAGTGGTAACTTTTAATAAAGTTCTGCTCCTTAAAGGAGTTTTTAATTGATTATAACAGACCTAAAACAAACCTGAAATTATATAAGTGAGTAAATACTAAATGTTGTAGGATGAAATAAGTACTTGAGAATTGAGATAAAGGAGCAGCATGAAGAATGATTGGGAAAATTCTTGCTGTGGGCAGTGGGACTTGAACTGACCGGCAAGATTCCTGAGGAAGTGAGCAGAGGAGACTCCCTACCAAGAGGGTGAGTGACTTAATGAATCCAAGAAAGAGGGGCTCTCTGCCGTGGCCAGTGCTCATGATGTGTGTGGAGGGCAGTGAAGGGTGGAGAGGCAAGACAGTGTAGAGCTGTGAAGAGCCTAGCCTGGTGACCCCGAACTCCCTTCCAGGTTCCTCATCTGTGTAATGTGGATATATTAGTACAGCTTTGAGGGGTGGCTAGGATTGGATGGGACGATGAGTGACAAGTTCCTGGTGTAGGCCTGGCACATAAAATATTGACTAGGCTGGGTACAGTGGCTCATACCTGTAATCCCAACACTTTGGGAGACCAAGGCAGAAGGATCACCTGAGGTCAGGAGTTCAAGACCAGCCTGGCCAACATGGTGAAACTTGGTCTCTACTAAAAATACCAAAAATAAAATAAAATAAATAAAAAATAAAAGTAGCCGGGTGGTCACCTGTAATCCCAGCTACTCAGGAGGCTGAGGCAGGAGAAACACTTGAACCCGGGAGGTGGAGGTTGCAGTAAGCCACGATCACACCATTGCATTCCAGCCTGGACAGCAAGAGTGAAACTTCATCTCAAAAAAAAAAAAAAAAGAAGGTGATATTGCTCCTGGGGAGGATGGGGCTGAACCCTGAAGGGCAGGGCTGCTAGGTACTTTTTCCTACTTTGACTTGATAGAAATGAAGAGGCCACAGGCCAGGTGCGGTGGCTCATGCCTGTAACCCCAGCACTTTGGGAGGCTGAGGCGGGCGGATCACTTGAGGCCAGGAATTTGAGACCAGCATGGCCAACATGGTGAAACCCTGTCTCTACTAAAAATACAAAAATTAGCTGGGCGTGTTGGTGCTCACCTATAATCCCAGCTTCAGGAGGCTGAGGCACAAGAAGCGCTTGAACCTAGGAAGTGGTGGTTACAGTGAGCTGAAATATGGCACTGCACTGCACTCCAGCCTGGGCAACAGAGTAAGACTGTCTCCCCCCACCCCCCACCCCAAAAAAAATTAGAAGGTGTTTTGATTAGAGGTAAAATGTGGCTGAAATGAATGAATATGGTAGCTACCCAAATACTTGTGTGTGTGCTGTGCTTTCTGTTATCTGCAGCCTCCACCATTGCCCTGCAGGGGAGGGGCCTTTGGATTCCGAGGCTCAGTGAGAGGAAATTTGCACTTTGCACTGGGCCTCCTGGCTACCAAGAGAGAAGTCAGGGTTTGAACATAGGCTTGCCTGGTTCCGAAATCTGGAATCTTTCTCTCTCTGCCAGACTGCCCCTGCCTGGAAAGCCATCTGCCAGGGGCTGATGACCCCATGGAGAAGAGGAATAGCTGGCTCGGGTTGGTTACTGCTGCTCCTAAAATGGTGTGTGAGCTCAGGGCACATTTTGGCAGGCACTGGGAGACCTGGCTTTCCTCTGTCCGTTGGGGCTTCAAAAAGCTCAGGCCAAGAATGGAGTCCATGGATTTTTCAGAAATACAAATGTTTTATGGGCACATAACCTTACTTGATAATTCTTACTTGGTAAACGTGACATGTTTCCTGACTGGACTTCTGCTGTTCCAATTTGGTCAATGCCACTGACAAGAGATTGGGGAGGGAGGATTGACCTTAGGTGAGAGATTCTAAGTGTTCCTTGGAGCCAGCCAGGTCTACTTTTGTGTCCTCTAGGACAGTGCCACTCACACTAGTGTTGATGGACCAACTTTAAAAATATTTGTAAGTGGGGATTTATACTTCTATAAAATAAAAAGAACAGGAAAAGAAACTGAAAAAGCCATGCAGAATACAAACTCTAATTTTTCATCATTAGATTCAACAGATACAAAATTACTTTGTCAGTTCCCATAAAAGTTTATAAACTCTTGGCGGGGGCACAGTGGCTCACATCTGTGATCCCAGCAGTTTGGTAGGCTGAGGTGGGTAGATCATGAGGTCAGGAGATGGAGAGAGATCATCCTGGCTAACATGGTGAAACCCTATCTCTACTAAAAATACAAAAAGAAAAAAAAATTTTTTTGAGATGGAGTTTTGCTCTTGTTGCCCAGGCTGGAGTGCAGTGGCAGGATCTCAGCTCACTGTAACCTCTGCCTCCTGGATTCAAGTGATTCTTCTGCATCAGCCTCCAAAGTAGCTGGGATTACAGGTATGTGCCACCATGCCTGGCTAATTTTGTATTTTTAATAGAGACAGGGTTTCTTCATGTTGGTCAGGCTGGTCTCAAACTCCAGACATCAGGTGATCTGCCCGCCTCAGCCTCCCAAAGTGCTGGGATTACAGGTGTGAGCCACCTCACCCGGCAAAATACAAAAATTACCTGGGCGTGGTGGCGCGTGCCTGTAATCCCAGCTATTTGGGAGGCTGAGACAGAAGAATCGCTTGAACCAGGGAGTTGGAGGTTGCAGGGAGCCAAGATCATGCCACAGCACTCCAGTCTGGCAACAGAGCAAGACTCTGTCTCCAAAAAAAAAAAAAAAAAAGTTTCTAAACTCTTATTCTCAATTTCTGTACTGCAGGCAATGCATTTGACTGCAGACTTAGTCTAGTCCTGGACTGGTACTCTTCAAGAGCAGTGATCTAGGAAGAAAGTTTGTTAAGCAAATTAGTAGAATAAACAAGATATTTTTAGAATATTTACCTGATTTTTTTTCTTTTTCTTTTTCTTTCTTTTTTTTTTTTTTTGAGACGGAGTCTTGCTCTGTTACCCAGGCTGGAGTGCAGTGGCTCAATCTCGGCTCACTGCAACTTCTGCCTCCTGGGTTCAAGTAGCTGGCATTACAGGTGCCCACCACCATGCCTGGCTAATTTTTGTATTTTTATTAGAGACGGGGTTTCACCATATTGGGCAGGCTGGTGTTGAACTCCTGACCTCAGGTGATCCACCTGCCTCAGCCTCCCAAAGTGCTGGGATTACAGGTGAGAACCACCATGCCCAGCCCATTTTACCTGATTTAAGAGTAAAAATAATTTCTTTGCATTTAAAATGCTTCACATCTTTTCAGTAAAGTTCCATATTGGCAGGCAGGGATGTAAAAATATACCGATAACTGAAGCCAGTATAGTTGTGAGGGGTCCCTAAGTCTAACCCTAAACTGGTGGCAGTACTTGGAAAAATAGGTGCTTTTACTTCCTTTATTGTTTCTGAGAAGCATTACATAGTCTACTGATTTAATTTACATTAGATTATTTTCTCTGTTAATTTCTGGCTAGCCTTTGAATTGATCTGTATATTTCAGGGCATAATTTTAGGTGCATTCTTTTAGAGGGAAGTTCCCTAAGAGGTTGTGGTTGTGGTTGTGGTTGTGGTCATTGTCATTGTTTTGTTTTGTTTTTCTTGCTCTGTCATCTAGCCTGAAGTGCAGTGGTGCAATCCCAGTTAACTGTCACCTTGAACTCCTGGGCTCAAGCAGTCTTCTCACCTCAGCCTCCTGGATAACTGGGACCACAGGCATGCACCACCACACCTAGCTGATTTTTTATTTTTCCTAAGCAAACTAAAAAAACAGAAAAAGTCTCAAGAGTTGACTATGCTGATAGTAATTATGTGTAATTTAATTGCTGATATTTCAAAATTGGATTTTTGTTCTCTAGCTGCCAGTTATATCTTATATTTGTGGCTTTTTTTTGGCAGGGGGGTTGTCTTCCTTGTTCTGAGATGACTGGCGTGTGCTGTTCTGTCAGGCCAGGGTTCTCTTTCCCTGCCGTCCGAGCCCACTCAGAAGCTGCCTTTCTCAGACAGCCTGTCCGAGGCCACCGCCCCGGGCCCTGCTACTCACTCACAGCACTCAGCCGAGCTGCCTTCAGCCCACCTTGCTGCATAGCAGCTCCTCCCCTCCACTGGCCCCCTTTCTCCTCACTTCAAAGTCAGGACTCCCTTTTGTTTTGTATGGTGCTTTGTATTACACTTTTCAAGGCTCTTTCATGTATATATTCTCTTATTTCATCCTCCAGACAATCCCATGAGGTTGGTAGAACAGAGATTTTCATCTCCGTTTTAACTGAGGTGAGGCTGGGAGAGTGTCCGCATGGCATGTACCCTCATTCCTTTGCCCTGGGGCTCCCAGAGCTGCTTGTTACCACTCAGGTCCAGACTTCCACATGTGCAAGGTTTTGAGTTTGCTCAAACATGCCTATAATTTTGAGGTCCTCTTTTCTACTCATTATTTATATTTGTTATTGCAAAGTCAAACATTAGACTACTTGGTTCAGTGTCACAGGCCTCTTTGGAAGAAAGAAATCTTCAGAACCTGAGGGGGCGGTCAGTAGAGAACTAGAGCCGGGAGCCCCAGAGGGCCACGCAGGGTAAACTGGGTGTCTTGAGGGGCAAGTTCTGTTTCAGGGTTAGTTGTCTCCACCAGAGATTTTCAGACAAGAGTGGGAGGGGATGGGTTTCCCTTATTTCACCGATAAAAGCCCAGCATATTGGGATGACACAGAACATTTCTCATGAAGAAAAGAATTATTCTTGAAAGGAGGGAGGGCACATTGAAAAATTGCTTTACACTCAAGTGAGAAATCATTTGCTTTTGACTCTCTTTCCCCATCCCCTTAATGGTCAAACAGACCTGGGTTCCAAATCCAGTCCTGCCGCTTACTAGGTAGGTATGGTGACGTTGGTCAAGTTATTAAACTTCCCTAAACTTGTTTTCTCATCTGTAAAATGGGTAAAATATTGTCCACTTTGGAGCATTATTTTTAGGATTAAAGATGATGCATGTAAAGCACCTTGATTATGACCTCGATAAGTGAGTGTTCCCTGAAACCTAATTCAGAAGAGGGATTTTGACCCAGGAGGAGCCAGTGTATAGCATGGGCTCCAGCAGTGGTTCTTAGACTTGAGCAGGCATCAGAATCACCTGGAAGGCTCTTTAAACTACAGTTTGCTGGCCCTACTCCCTCCTGTAGTTTCTGATTCATTTAGTCTGGAGTAAGGTTTGCGATTTTGCATTTCTAAGTTCCCACATGCTGCTGCTGCTGCTTCTGGTTTGGGGACTACACTTTGAGAACCACAGGGCTACAGGTAACTGACCAGTGGACATTTAGGTGCTGTAGACGCATTTGAAAGCTGAGCTTTTATGTGGCTCCTCTGTTAGATACTGATTGAAATGCATTTTGAAAATACGGAATTTAGTATCTCAAGGGTATTTTCTGCTGAAGTGTTACATATATTTGAGGGAGAATAAGTTGTGAAAGTAACAGTTATATTATAGCTAGTCTAATAATATCTAGTTGGCTAAGGTATGTGAAAGTGCTTTTATAAAATGTAAGATGAATGTTAAGTCACAACTGAAAAAATATTTTAAATAACTTCATTTTTAAGATTAAACACCATATTGGAGTATAAAATATTATAACTTAGATTTCTCATCTCAATGTGCTGTTTACTATATGTATTTTTCTCTTTCTCCTCCAGGCTGCTGACTTGAGTAAACCAATAGATAAAAGGATATACAAAGGAACACAGCCTACTTGTCATGACTTCAACCACCTAACAGCCACAGCAGAAAGTGTCTCTCTCCTAGTGGGCTTTTCTGCAGGCCAAGTCCAGCTTATAGACCCAATCAAAAAAGAAACTAGCAAACTTTTTAATGAGGAAGTAAGTAGCACCCTGTCTTAGCTGTGAAGAATCCCTTTAAGAATTGGTGCGTTCTTACCAAGGGTAGTGGGCCTTATTTGGCAGTTCAGGCTAAGCCCATTTTTTATTCGCTCAGCCCTCCTCCCTAGTACACCCAGGTTTAAATGTGGTGGATTAATTTGTTGACCTTACCTGTTCCCTTGGGGTAACTGTTTTGTGCATTTTTATGGAGCGTGCTCAGGTGTCTGTAACAGGTGTTTTAAAACTCTTCTGTAGTGGTGATAGGGACAGTACTGTAACTTGGTATTTATAATTTAAGAAAATGTAGAATTCCAGTCTTGCTTCACATCACCGAACATTTCATGCAGATCAAAGAACTTGATAACATTTCCTTAGGCTGCTTAAATTGTAGCTAAAGCTTCTGTATGTATGTTTGACAGGCATTTGGCTAAGGAGTACTTCACTTGCTCTTGAAAATAGTTGCTGTAAACTCACCTTTGACGTAGTTACTAATCCTGGCACTTAAATTTGGGTCACATGACATAGCTTTTGCCAGTGTTGTAGTATGTACTGGGGTTTCTGGTATCTTCAGTTTCATTCTGGAAAGAGCTTGAGATAGCTGAGCTGTCTGTTCAGGAACATGTCAGGACTATTAAATGTGGCATATAGAAATTGCCAAATAGATTATGTTTTTCAAAGCTATTGGAGCATCTTTTAGCCTCAGGTATTGCTATTTCATATTTAATGTTCTTCCTCCTCTGTTTCAGTATGACTTTTCTACCAAATGGAAAAGATAAGGTAGGCTTGCTGATTTAGAAGCCCTGGGTTCCAATCTCTACTTGGGACCTCACCCCTGATGTGCAAGGGTCAGGCTATGTAGGACCCCTCCCTTAGAAAGGATAAGTGCTTTTGCATTGTTGCAGGATTTTAACATCATTAACTTGGAACAAAAACACATTATAGAGTATGGTTTTTAAGAAATAATTTTGTTTGGGGAAGAAAATTCAACTTGACAAATGGCAGTTAAAATTTGGATTCTTTGGTGGTCATGCTATTTGCTATTCATGCAAATTCAGTATCCATCCAGGGTGCTCCTGTTTGACATTGCCAGTGGATTTGATGAGATCTATGAGCCATACTGTCTCTTCTAGTTTCCCCTGAGTTGACTGGAAACAAAACTTGTCATCTGGACTGACAGACTATAGAGGAAAAGTATTTAATTCCATTTTCCATTTAAAAATGTTAAGCAGAAAATATTTTATTTACCTAGATGTTTTATTAATATCATCTGAGGAAGTGATTCTTAAATAGCTGGATGATTATTTTTTTGATGCTGGGTCACGGGAACAGCACACAAAATTGACCTCCTCTGCACTGTTAGCAGAAATTGTGAATTTGGCATTGTTGTGTTTTTGTTGTTTAGGTAGGGGAGAGTGTGATTGAGGGGGCAGGGATTGGAGCCATGGAAAGGGCTGTTAGTAAACAAGACCCGGAGGCAACCCTGGCCCGGGATGGTACAGAATGCCGCTTAGAGAACAAGAAAGGTTTGTGTGTAATGGCAGGGGGAGGGCCAGGAGTTGGAGACCACATGTCACTGGAATCTCAGGGCTCTGGGAGCACTCAGGCTGCATCAGCCAGACCATCCCTGCCCTGGTGACTGAGAGTTGCAGGCTGGAAGGCAGCTTCTCATTCTTCATGATTTAAGTATGAGTTATCTCATACTCATTTTACATTTTATTTGAAAAATGGCTATTTAGAATGCTAGGACTATGTGTGGTTTAATGCCAGCTTGACATTTACAGCTTGAAGCTGAAATTGATTGCTCTTCATGGTAAGGAAATTCTTTAGCAGTGTGGATACATTTTTATCAGATTTTGGTCAGAATGTCTAAGGTGAGCAAGGGTCACCAGAGGTTTGTTCCCTGGAGAGTGCCAGGCATGGTGGTAAAGTACTCATCGTGCTGTGCCTTGCTGTGGTGTGAGATACAGAGGTTTTACCTATGGCCTCTCCAGGGAGGGTGGGCGGTTCTTCCCATTTCACAGATGAGGAAATAGTCAAAGATCAGGCAAGTGAATTCTCCAGATGAGGTAGCAAGTTGATGATAGAGTTGGAACCAGAAGTTAATTCCAGAAACTCTTATTGGTTATAGGCCCCACCATGCATGGTTGCCAGATCAGCGCTTGCCCTTCTGGGAGCTCACAGTGCAGGAAGGATGGACAGAGATTACTGGGCATGTGTATGCATAGTGATATGAACAAAATACCAAGGCATAGCTGCCGCGGGAGTTCTGTAGTGTGTGTCACATATCATAAAGTTTTTAAAAATGTTAAGGTCGCTGGGGGAGTTCCAAGAAATGCTTTCAGAAAGTGATGTTTGATCTGCATCTTAAAGGGTCCATAGTTGTTAGAGGAGAGTAAGGAAGGCCTTCAAAGCTTGAGAAACAACTAGGCATGTGAAAGAGCATCCAGTAACAGCATGGGCACCTCACACAGTGTAGGATTTGGAGTGGCAGGGTTCGAAGCTGGAAAGATGCGTTAGAGCCAGCTTGTGTTATAAAAGCCCTTTGTGTCCTGCAAAGAAATTTGGAGCTGACACTGGAGGATGTGGGGGAAACTTTGGCCTCTTAATCAAGGGAGTGACAGGATCAAATATGTTTTTTTAGAACTCTTGTCAGCACTTGTGGAAGGTGGATTGGAATGAAGAAAGACAGAATGAAGGTAGCAAGACCAGTGAGGAGGCTCTAGTAACTGTCCAGGTGAGAGCTGAGGGCTTGAACTAGAGTTGTGACCGTTGTTTCATTTATTCAGGACTTTGACTACCTACCACATGCCCAGCACTGGGCCTGCAGCAGCAGGCAAAACCTGCCCACCTGTGACCTTTGTCAGGAGGGAAGAAAGGTATAATAGCACCACCCAGGCACACTGGGGTGTGCCATGTCACAGATGGTGACACTTTGTGATGTAAAAAGCAAGAGAGCAGGTCTGAGAAAGGGAGAGAATCACAGAGGTCTACTTTATTTATCTATTTATTTATTTATTTGACAGAGTCTTAATCTGTCATCTAGGCTGGAGTGCAGTGGCACGATCTGGGCTCACTGCAACCTCCACCTCCCAGGTTCAAGCTGCTCTTGTGTATTACCTACCCAAGTAGCTGGGATTACAGGCATGTGCCACGACGCCCAACTAATTTTTGTATTTTTAGCAGAGACAGGGCTTCACTATGTTGGCCAGGCTGCTCTGGAACTCCTGGCTTCAAGTGATCTGCCCACCTCAGCTTCCCAAGGTGCTGGAATTACAGGCGTGAGCCACCACGGCTGGCCAACACAGAAGTCTACTTTAAATTGGGAGGCAGAGAACATCTCTCAGAGGAAGTGGTATGCTTTAAGCTGAGCCTCATGTGAGAAGAAGGCCAACCAGGTAAGAAACTGGAGATGGAGCATTCCTGCAAAAGGAATAGCAGGCGAGGGCCCTTGAGACCAAGGAAACTGGAAGAAGGACAGTTTACCTGGGAAAAGCGGCATGAAGTAAGGGCATGAGATTGGAGGGCCACAGCACTTAGGGCCTGATCCAAAATTGTTTCTTAACCCAAAGTATCAGACCCCTTAAAAGGGAGCAGGTGCACAAGGCAGACAGATTGGTGTTTTTGAAAGGTACCCTGGCTGCTTCTTGGAGACTGAATTGGAGAGATATATTAATAAATCCTAGGTTTCTGGCTGCCTCTTGCTGCATTGGGTGAGACTGGGAAGGGAGCAGTTGTCAGGGAATGGAGGGGAAGATCAGAGGTTCTGGTCTGTGCTTGCCAAGCTTGAGAGACCTGTAGATAGTGGGACGTATGGATCTGGAGTACAAAACTAGTGGTAACAATTTGGCAGTTGTCAGCATAGAAGTAATAATCACATCCTTGAGATAGATGAAAGGGTCTTTGGAGAGAGGATGGTGAGAACAAAGAACGCATGGGACTGAGCCCTGGTTATGCTCCAAGATTCTGGCCATCTCATCTACTGCTTTCAAAGGAGCACTTACCACATAGTTCATTACCATGACATTTACAGCTTCACAGCCCAGAATGCTGAGGGCTTGGCCACCAGCTCGGCCACTTTCTGCTTGCAGGATGTGGGTCTTACCTCTCCTCCTCGGTTGGAAAATGGGTGGGAACAGCACCCACCTGAGAGGTTTGTGGTGAGGCTCAGATGAATTGGTTCAGGCAAGGTGTTTGTGAAGGGCCTGAAGAGCAAGCCTTGGCAAATGCTCAGCAACGTGGAGGTTGAGAGAAACTCAGAGGCTTCCTTTCCTGGGAGGGGTGGCACTGGAAGGAAAGACTTCTGTGGGAGGTGAGATACCAACAGTTTTGAAAGATAAATAGTTTTCTAGGACAAACAGGTAGGATCACAGCAACCCAGACAGAGGATCAACATGTGTGAAGCTGAGAGTCGGCCTGCTGGTCACAGTTACAGCCATGTGGCCTTTCAGTCTTCCTCACCAGAACACCTCTCAGACCCACCTGTTACCACGTGACTGTGCACATACCTGCACACACCGAATCCCAGCATCAGTTATTTTGCCTCCTTTCTAGTGCCTGGTACATGAAAAAATAATTGTTGGGATGGATAGATGAATGAAATAGAATTAGAAATTTCAGAAATCTACCTGAGATAAACACAGATAAAAAATTCCCATCTGCGAACAAGTGTGTGTGTGTGTGTGTGTGTATTTTTTTTTTCTTTTCTTTTTTGAGACTGAGTCTTGCTGTGTCACCAGGCTGGAGTGCAGTGGTGCATCTTGGCTCACTGCAACCTCCGCCTCCTGGGTTCAAGCAATTCTTCTGCCTCAGCTTCCCAAGCAGCTGGGACCACAGGTGAGTGTCACCATGCCTGGCTAATTTTTGTATTTTTAGTAGAGACAGGGTTTCACCATGTTGGCCAGGATGGTCTCGATCTCTTGATCTTGTGATCCACCCACCTCGGCCTCCCAAAGTGCTGGGATTACAGGCATGAGCCACCGCACCCGGCCGAACAAGTGTATTTTAAAAGGTGATTTTCCCCCTGTCATTTAAAAGTTGTGTGCATTTAAAATGCTTGTTGATGAAAAATTGGAAAATAGAGAAATACAAAGAAGGTAGGAAAGCATCATCTCTAAACCCCAGTGCTCACTGTTGACTTTCACAGTCTATGATAGTTTTCAATGAGGTGAGACCATAGGGCTCACGCCTTCCATTGTAGGTGAAGGCAAACTAAGTCTGACCACTGATCAGGTCAGCCCAGTGAGTATGGGCAGGCCCTGCTCTCTTCCCGCTCTCTGGGACTGTCCCCAGTCACACTGGACGTCCCTGCTGGTGCACCTGTTCAAGACCCACAGAAAGTCGAATGCCCAGTCCTTTCCAGCCTCTCTCAGGAAGTCACATCCCCAGCTCCCTGGAGTCTCTGCTTTCCCCAGCCTTTCAGAGTAGACTTTGGGTTTCTATTTGTAGCCATCTGTACGTATGATGCTCTTGAAAATGTCTAATGGGCCATAATTGAAAGTATCTTGGTGCACAGTTCATCTGACAGGCTCCCAGACCAGGGAGCCCATCCTCGTCATCAGAGCTGCCCACAGAGGAGAGTTACCCGGCTCACACTCAACCTGCTGTGAAGCACCCCAGAGGGGCAAGGAGTTTACTTTTTTGGTGTTTGTGTGTATGTATGTGTGTGTGTTTTGTGTAATGTGTGTGTGTAATTTGTGTGTGTGTGTGTGTGTGTGTGTGTGTGTGTTTTCACTCTACCCTGTTCTGATGTTTACTTTTTATAACTAGCAATGATATATTTGGGGAGAAAGAGTTAAAAAGGGACAATTCTTGTATAGTGATGAAAGCAACCTTGTCTTTGTAAAAATCCTGATTTTGGAGTGTATTCACAGAATAGTAACTTCAAAGGATTTTCGAGTATGTGTTCATTATTGGCTGAAATAGAAAATGTAAAAGAGTTTGGCATTTGCCTTTTTCTGACATGACTCTGCTCTTGCCCTTCTCCTCCGCAAGGTTGTAAGGCTGAGGCAGACACACTGGGTAGGCACCGCATCTCCTGGTGCAATTTCAATCCAGTCTTGCTGAAGAGGAGATGGCCCTGACTCCTGGAGTATGGAGGGACACTGCTGCCAGCCTAAGCTGGTGGCATATCCCGCCAGCTCTCGGTGCCTCCCAGGTGTGGGAGCTTAGCGATGTTCTGTCTATTTTGACACAAAAGAATGGTCTGCACATTTTGTTAGTTTTGTTTTCGTTGCTTTTCTAATCGAAGGAAGGAAATGAGCCCGTAATGATCTATTCCTTAAAGCTTGAACATAGATAAAATGATATCCGATCCTTTCTTCACATGGCTTTGAAATACCCTTTCCTGATACTTCCTGAGCCCTCTTCAAAAGACTTGACATAATCAGAGCCTTTAGTTGCTGTTTTTGCTTGTGGTTGCATTATGGTTTTCTAGCAGCTGCTGTGGTTTTTGAATTGTTTCAGTATTTTTGTTATAAATTAATATCTGCGTTTTGAAATGCAGATCCCCCAATCTAATTTTTGGTTTTTGCTTATCTTATTGATAGTAGTGGAGAAAAAGAAAAAGAAAATGAAGTGCCTTAGAAAGCATCAGTGTTAGTTGCTTTCACAGTGACACTTTAATGTGGTTATAGACTTATTTTTATTCTTGTTTCCTTTTAACTAGTGTAGTGTATTTAGAAAATCTTATCAGTTGATGGCATTTGGGATGGTAGTGTTTTCGTTGTTCCTGTGATTTTTCTTTTTATTCATATATGAAGTGGCACGATCTATTTGGATTTCAGAGCTGGAAGCATGGGGAGGGCTGGGCTGAGTGCTTGGTGGGGTCATGTTGGGGCCTGGATCTCCAGAGCACTGGCCCAGAGCATGTGTCTTGATGTACACAGAAATGTGTCCATATTTTGTTTTGCTTTTTGTGTGTGAGACAGAGTTTCACTCTTGTTACTCAGGCCGGAGTGCAATGGTGTAACCTCAGCTCACCACAATCTCCACCTCCCGAGTTCAAAGGATTCTCTTGCATCAGCCTCCTGAGTAGCTGGGATTACAGGTGCCTGCCACCATGCCCAGCTAATTTTGTATTTTTAGTAGAGATGGGGTTTCTCCATGTTAGTCAGGCTGCTGGTCTCGAGTTCCCGACCTCATGTGATCCTCCCGCCTCGGCCTCCCAAAGTGCTGGGATTACAGGCATGAGCCACTGCGCCCGGCCTTGTTTTGCTTTTAAGGTTTATTTGTGTTTTGGGTGTTCTGTTTTTATGAAAGTGGTTATTAAGCATGGGCCTTGGGGCATTTTGGAGTTGGACTCTAAAGGAGAGCCCTGTGGCCAGACCAGCGGCTCTGCTAGCGCCTCTGTTGCTTCCCCTGCCTTCTCTTCTGCTCGTCGCTGAGTACCTGCCCTGCCCATCACTCAGTACCCCTGCCCTGGAAGGGCTGCAACTGGGACTGCCGCTCTCCTCCACTGCTTCCCACCAGAGCCCTCCTGCCTCTGCTTCTCCCTGTTCCCCAGAGCCTCCTTTCTGGCCCAGGGAGCAGGTCCCTCCCCTGTCTCTCTCTCCTGGACCTCACTTTCCTCCACCAGGCCCCTGCCCTGCACCCTCCTCCCCTACGGTGTCCCTTTGCTCTCAGCACCTTCTCTGCTCCTCACTCTGCTTCCCTGTGCTCTCTCCTAAGGACCCCACCTCCCTGCGCACTCCATCCCTCTAGGGCTCAGCTTCCTCAAGTCTCAGAGGCCTGTTCTCTGAGCCTCTGGCCCTTTGTGGCAGCTCCTTCCTCTTCTGCCTGCCCTCCTCGCGGCACTTCTGGGTCGTTTGCTTAGATTTTTCTTCTGCTTTCCTGGTTTTTGTCCTGTGCCCTGTACAGAGGTTTTTTCCAGGAGTCTCACCTTATCTTCCTCCTCCTTGTGCACCTGCTTCCTTGGAAATCTTTATTTATTTATTTTAGACTCAGGGTCTCGCTCTGTCACCTAGGCTGGAGTACAGTGGTGAAATTGTAACTCACTGCAGCCTTGACCTGAGCTTAAGTGATCCTCCTTGGAGACCTCAGGATGGTGCTCCTCACAGCCAATGTCTGTGACACTCCTGGTCATACTTGTTAGTTGCAGACCTTTCTAGCTGCATACTGAACAAAACCCAGGGGTGTTTACACACTCCTGCTTTCCTCCTGCCCCATACCCAGCCATATTCTGCCACGCTGCTCCTGGTCAAGTTTAAGACCTCTTTGTCCATGGCATGGACAGATGTCGTAGCCTCCTAACTGGTTCCTCTTCACCACCACCCCCACCTTGCATTCTGCACCTACCGCTCGGGGATTTCATGGGATTCTGCCACTTCCCTTTCTAGAAACTGTCTGTGCCCCCACTGTCTGCAGCAGCATCCCCAGTAGAAACACAGTGCCAGCCATGTGTGCAAGTTTAAATTTTCTAATAACCACGTTAAAAAAGTAAAAACTAGGTGAAATTTTAAGAAAATATTTTATTATATCTATATATCCAAAATACTATTTCAGCATATAACCAATATAAAAACTATAAATGAGATCATTGACATTTAGAACCCTGTGTGTATTTACACTGACAGCACCTTCCACTTCAGACCAGTGCTGCCGGACTGGACAGTGCAAGCACCAGCGTCCCAGCTGAAGCCCCTGAGCTTGGGACCTCACAGCCTGAGTCCCAGCTCACAAGTCCAGACCAAATCCCTTCCCTGTTCATGTGCTGCAGCGAAGACAGGTGCCACACATGGCCCCGCTGGCCTGCTCTGCTCCGAGCTTTGGCTGGCCTCTTCCTCAGAGCATGGCCCCTTGTGGTCCTGCCTCTCTTACTTCCCTGCCCACCACAAAAACCCCATCGCTCAGAGGGACCAGGGTTTTGCCCTGGGTGTTTTTTCAACATCCTCATCCAGATCAAAGCCCCATTGACACCTGAGAATTCAGGCCCAACAGAGAATCCTGTTACTTAACATTGAGCACTATTTTTTAACTAGACTTTTTCTGAAACAAAAATATACCCTTATGGTGCAGAAACTGGGCTGCATAGTTTTTATTTTTGCATTTATTTAATTAAATGTTCTAGGTATTTCTGTTTCTTAATTTGAAAGACAGGAGAAAAATAAGTTCTGTTCTCTTCCTCTTTTGTTAAGCCCAATCCAAATAAGCCACAGTCATGTAAGTTAAATGACTGTGCTTCCCAGATTGGCCTGGGATCCGAGACAGGCTGGTGCCCTGTCCTGAGAACGCTTGGGAGTGGCCATGCAGGCTGGTCTTCAGAGTTAGGTGATATGCGTGTGGAACGGGAGACAGCGTGCTTGCTCTGGGGTCTGATGGGCCCCTCTGTTTCCTGGCGCTGGCTCTGCTGCGTCTCTACTTGGTGTGCTTCCCTCCGCCTTGGAGCCCTTGAAGTTGTTCTCTGTGGGGATACACTTCCCCAAGCATCCTCTCAGCCTGATACTTGCTGAGGAAGAGACCTTTCTTGGCCATCCTTTTTTTTTTTTTTTTTTTTTTTAATTTTTTTTATAAGAGACGGGGTTTCACCATGTTGGTCAGGCTGATCTTGAACTCCTAACCTCATGATCCTCCCGCCTCGGCCTCCCAAAGTGCTGGGATTACAGGGGAGAGCCACCGCGCCTGGCGGCCATCCTATTTGACATTGAAATCACTACAGTCCCCTCCTCCCCAGCACTTTCTCTTCTCTCCCTGGTTTGTTTTTCTCCATAGCACTTATCATCATCAGATCACATACTTTCACTTACCTTCTCATCCCACTTGAACCTAAATTTCATGAGGGAACGATGCCTGTTTTAATTTGTGCTGTATCAGTGTCTGACATATGGTATGTACTCAATACTGAATGAATGAATGAGACTTTGGGCAAGTTTCTTGACCTCTCTAAGCTTCTGTTTTCTCATGGATAATATGACAACAATACCTACCTTCCTGTAGGGAAACAGGCATGATTGCATTTTCCATTTTCCATGGAGGCAGTTTGGTAATATCTGTAAAAATATTTGGCTCAGTTACTCCACTGGAAGTTTACCCTGTAGGTGCATTACTCACACATGTGAAAACTGCATGTGTGCAAGGGCATTCATTGCTGCATAGGTGTCCATCAGTGGGGCACTTCCTAAACCACAGTTTGTCCAGACAGTTGAATACTCTGCAGCTTTAGAAAAGAGTGAGGATGCTGTCTTTGTGCCCATACAGACTGATGTACAAGATGTACCAGGAGGCTGGGTATGGTGGCTCACACCTTTAATCCTAGCACTTTGGGAGGCCAAGGCAGGAGGATTGCTTTGCTCCTGCAGCCAGGAGTTTGAGACCAGCCTGGACAACATAGTGACACCCCCTATTTACAAAAACAATTTTTTTTTAATGAGTCAGGTGTGGTGACACTCACCTGTAGCCCCAGCTACTCCGGAGGCTGAAGTGGGAGGATTGCTTCAGCTTGGGAGGTCAAGTCTGCAGTAAACTATGATTGTACCACTGCACTCCAGCCTGGGTGACAGAGTGAGACCCTGTCTCAAAAAAAATAAAAAAAGATATTGAATGAGAAAGCAGAGGTGAGACAGTGCATAGTGTGCCTCCTTTAGTATGAAAACGAAGAGTGAATAAATACGTATTCGTATCTGCCTTGCAATGAACAAAGACAAAGACATTCTGGAGAGACGTGAGAAGCTAGTAACAGTGACTCAGGACAGAGGCTCTGGAATGGAGGAGAAGAATGTGAGCGAGGCTTTCTACTGTGTACTTTTATGTGAATTATTAATATATTACCTATTCACACAAAAAACTTACTTTGCAGGGTTATTGTGAGGCTTAGAGAGCATGGGTGTAAGCCTCTACCAGTGCCCATCACCCACAGTAGACACTCCGATCAGAAGTGAGGGCCAGCACTGCTGCTGTTGATGCTGCTCGTAGACATTGATGCCTGGCTGCCACTCACCCTGATAACGGCTGAGACACAGGGTACCCCCAACAAAGCACACGTTTTCCCTGCTGTTAAGCACACGGTCTGATAGGGAGAAACAACGGGTCAGGCACGTAAGAGACCCTTACCACAATACAGTTGCATCCAAGGTCTTTTTTTTTTTTTTTTTTGGGTCTGCTGTTGCTTAAACTGGTGTGCTCAGTCCCCCATTGCCAGTGTGTTACAGTCACGTTTGATTAGGTCCCCAGAGAGAGATTGAAGTAGATGGGCGCAGGATATTATCCATAAGTTACATCCGCATGTCTACTTAGGATAGTCTCAGTGCAACTTTTTTTTTTGGAGATGGAATCTCACTTTGCCACCTAGGCTAGAGTGCAGTGGCGTGGTCTCAGCTTGCTGCATGCTACCTTCACCTCCCGGCTTCAAGTGATTCTCCTGCCTCAGTCTCTGGAGCAGCTGGGATTACAGGTGTACGCTACCACGCCCAGCTGATTTTTTTATGTTTAGTAGAAATGGGGTTTCACCACGTTGGCCAGGCTAGTCTCAAACTCGACCTCAAGTGATCCACCCTCCTTGGCCTCCCAAAGTGCTAGGATTATAGGCATGAGCCATTGTGCCCAGCCATAGTGCAACTTTTTAATATGGGAGTAAAGATTTTTAATGTGTTTTGTCATTGCAATAACTTTTTTTTTTTTTTTTTTTTTTGAGACGGAGTTTCACTCATGTTACCCAGGCTGGAGTGCAATGGCGTGATCTCAGCTCACCGCAACCTCCGCCTCCTGGGTTCAGGCAATTCTCCCGCCTCAGCCTCCTGAGTAGCTGGGATTACAGGCACGCACCACCATGCCCAGCTAATGTTTTGTATTTTTAGTAGAGACGGGGTTTCACCATGTTGACCAAGATGGTCTCGATCTCTTGACCTCATGATCCACCCGCCTCGGCCTCCCAAAGTGCTGGGATTACAGGCTTGAGCCACCACGCCCGGCCGACTTTTTTTTTTTGATACGGAGTTTTCCTCCTGCTGCCTAGGCTGGAGTGCAATGGCACGATCTCGGCTCACTGCAACCTCCGCCCCCGATGTTCAAGTGATTCTCCTGCCTCAGCCTCCCAAGTAGCTGGAACTACAGGCCATTGCTACGCCCGGCTTAATTTTGTATTTTTAGTAGAGACAGAGTTTCTCCATGTTGGTCAGGCTGGTCTCGAGTTCCCAACCTCAGGTGATCCACCTATCTCGGCCTCCCAAAGTGCTGGGATTACAGGCATGAGCCACCATGCCCAGCCTGCAGTAACATTTTTAATGGTCCTATATAACTATATTCATACCTCACTATTGCAAAGCAGTACTGTTTGATAGTATTAGTTGTTGAGTTCTAATGCTGTTTTTTGGTGTGTGTGTGTGTGTGTGTGTGTGTGCGCGCGCGTTTAAGATGGAGTCTCACTCTGTCACCCAGGCTGGAGTACAGTGGCACGATCTCAGGTTACTGCAACGTTGGCCTCCCAGGTTCAAGCAGTTTTCCGCCTCAGCCTCCCAAGTAGCTGGGATTACAGTTGCCCGCCACCATGCCTGGCTAATTTTTTGTATTTTTAGTAGAGACGGGGTTTCACCATGTTGGCCAGGGTGGTCTTGAACTCCTGACCTCAGGTGATCCGTCCACCTTGGCCTCCCAAAGTGCTGGGATTACAGGTGTGAACAACCATGCCTGGCCTTTTGTTGTGTTTTTTTTAAGGCCCAAAATAAAATTTACTTCTAACTGTGCTGCTAGAAGTTTTTATGTCCTTAAATTTCTCCACACATGGTAAATAGAGTAACAACAATGAACTGATCCTGGGAAAATTGGGATTTGATTTGATTCTGGTGAAATGTAAGGTGCAGGAACTGAGAGCCACTGTGCCAGAATCAGGACAGCAGTCTGACTTCCCGGCCCTGAATTAGCTGGTATAGGCCTGCTTGACAAGGCCAGTGATGGGGTGAGCTGTGGACACCCTTAGGTCCTGGGCCATCAGGTACAGTTGTGTTTGTGGGATCAGGAGTGCCGGGGCAGCCTGGGCCCAGTGGGACAGCAAGGTTTGGCAGAGCTATGACAGGGGAGGGGGAGCCTCTTAACCCACCGTTCACCATCAGCATCATCCTATCTCCTCCCTCCTCCACAAAAGAAAAGCCCTTGTCTGGCCATGTAAATTGTCTCTCTAACCCCTTGCTGAAAAAATTGCACGAAGGTCTGATGGAAATCCTGGCAGAATAGCGCTAGGTTTTTAGGTTGCTGGCATTGGTGCAGGTCAGATGCTGTTTATAGGTAGGTCACCAGACAAGGGAGGTAAAGAGGTGGGGGATGAAAATATTGGCTGTGTCCCCAAGGCTGGCTTGCCACGTGCCTGTTAATTTAAGAGGGCCAGCAATGTCATTTACAGTAGTAAAATGTTGCTGCTGAGTAATCCTTGCCCGACGCGTGGTCCCTGGCCCTGGGCCTGCATGCTGTGCGGCGTTCAAGCTTCCACTCTTCCTGCTTGGGGTCATTTGTTAGCAACCTCCCTTCCAGGATCTAATGTTCATGCAGTGAGCTTGCATGGCTCATTAATTTCTTTTCCAGCTGTTCTTTTAAAAATCAAGTCATCCTGTTTCTATAATTGTCTGTAAAGATATAGCACACATAGCAAGCACATGGTCCCAAAGCCACCCAGGCAGAAGCTGGCATGATTCTTGGCAGAATCTGCTCCAATGTGCCCAGTACCCCTCTGTGACTTGAGTTGGGGAATTCCCACCTGTTAGGTGAAGTGGTGCTGTTCAACTTACTGGGGCTGCTGGGCTCCTAAAGGGACACTGTTCCTGGGGCAACGGTGCAGTGGAGAGCATTTGGCAGTAGAAGTTTCTAGGTAGACTTGGGAGTCTTGGAACTTCTGGATGCATTTTGGTGATGTGATCTGGCGCTCAGATGGTCTAGAAAGGGTATGCCCTTGTGGAAGCTGTTGTGCTGGCAATCCCCACTGCACGATCAGCTGGCAACCAGGGAAGGAGACTTGTGCCTTTGGTTGAGGGGGGCGGTATTTTTGCCTTTCGTTCTTTGGGTTTTAAAGGCAAGACTACTGACATATGCCTGTTAAAGAAACATGTCAGTTATGGGTCCAGAGTTAGCATGGAGTAGAGTGATGATGAGACACACACTCCTGAATGAATCATCAACATATTTCTCTAACCACCACCAGAGAGGGTTTTGAGGAAATGCTGATGAAGATGTCTATGGGGCAGTGCATGTGAGTGAGGAAGCCTTGGGGAACCCAGGGCTGAGGTAGCGCCCAGCGGTGTACTTTGGAGTCACGTGGGCTGCAGATTTCACTCCCCACCTTTGAGCCGTCAGAGCGGAGGGGCAGATCGAACCAGCCCATAACTTACAGTGACAATAAATGCAGAGAAACCCTTGAGGTGAGGCAGAGCTCTCCTGGCTGTGAAGACTCAGAGACTTTACCTGTGGGTCCTCATAGAGGGGATGCCACATGTAGATGCAGTGACCCCCAGATTCAGACGCTCCTACCATTAAAGAAAGAATCCCAGCAGGGCTGTTCCCTCCGTGGAGAATCCTGTGCCTGGCATAGCATCTGGCACTTTGTGGCCCCTCTGCAAATATTTGTTCGCTGCCTGACTCCCTCAATGAAAGCCAGTAGCCTAACACTGATTTTAGAAAGTAATTCTACAAGGGGTCAGAATGCTCCTTGCTGTCCTGGCTGACTGCAGGATAAAACGTGGATGGACTTGCCCCTTCCCACCAGGAAATACACAAGTTTGCTTGCTGGAAAAGTAGACCTTTGAGACTTCTCCGTTGTGCTAACTTGTTCTCCTTTGTCTTCACAGAGACTAATAGACAAGTCACGAGTTACCTGTGTCAAATGGGTTCCCGGTTCGGAAAGCCTTTTCCTAGTAGCCCACTCAAGTGGGAACATGTACTTATATAACGTGGAGCACACTTGTGGCACCACAGCCCCCCACTACCAGCTTCTGAAGCAGGGAGAGAGCTTTGCCGTGCACACTTGCAAGAGCAAATCCACGAGGAACCCTCTCCTTAAGTGGACGGTGGGCGAGGGGGCCCTCAACGAGTTTGCTTTCTCCCCAGATGGCAAGTTCTTAGCGTGCGTGAGCCAGGACGGGTTTCTGCGGGTATTCAGCTTTGACTCAGTGGAGCTGCACGGTACGATGAAAAGCTACTTTGGGGGCTTGCTGTGTGTGTGCTGGAGCCCGGATGGCAAGTACATTGTGACAGGTGGAGAGGATGACTTGGTGACAGTCTGGTCCTTTGTAGACTGCCGAGTAATAGCCAGAGGCCATGGGCACAAGTCCTGGGTCAGTGTCGTAGCGTTTGACCCCTATACCACTAGTGTAGAAGAAAGTGACCCTATGGAGTTTAGTGGCAGCGATGAGGACTTCCAAGACCTTCTTCATTTTGGCAGAGATCGAGCAAATAGTACACAGTCCAGGCTCTCCAAACGGAACTCTACAGACAGCCGCCCTGTAAGTGTCACATATCGATTTGGTTCCGTGGGCCAGGACACACAGCTGTGTTTATGGGACCTTACAGAAGATATCCTTTTCCCTCACCAACCCCTCTCAAGAGCAAGGACGCACACAAATGTCATGAATGCCACGAGTCCTCCTGCTGGAAGCAATGGGAACAGTGTTACAACGCCTGGGAACTCTGTGCCCCCTCCTCTGCCACGGTCCAACAGCCTTCCACATTCAGCAGTCTCAAATGCTGGCAGCAAAAGCAGTGTCATGGACGGGGCCATTGCTTCTGGGGTCAGCAAATTTGCAACACTTTCACTACATGACCGGAAGGAGAGGCACCACGAGAAAGATCACAAGCGAAATCATAGCATGGGACACATTTCTAGCAAGAGCAGTGACAAACTGAATCTAGTTACCAAAACCAAAACGGACCCTGCTAAAACTTTGGGAACGCCCCTGTGTCCCCGAATGGAAGACGTTCCCTTGTTAGAGCCGCTGATATGTAAAAAGATAGCACATGAGAGACTGACTGTATTAATTTTTCTCGAAGACTGTATAGTCACTGCTTGTCAGGAGGGATTTATTTGCACATGGGGAAGGCCTGGTAAAGTGGTAAGTTTTAATCCTTAATGCTGCACCAGATCTAGAACTTGAATAGGTAGTGACTTTTTTTTTGTGGGAGGGGCGGGGTGTACAATGAATGTGAATGACACTTCTTATTCTTAATGTAAATCTAAATGCATCAGAGCCATAATTTTGGATACTGCATGCCATGTAATTCTGAATCATTTGATAATTTACCTTAGAGCATTTAAAAAAATATAATCAAAGTAATTGCCAGCCAAGTCAGTCATCCTGGGAGCATATAGAGTCCCGAGGTCAGCGTTCCTGTATTAGACTATTTCAGTTTTAGGGAAATCATGACAGTGTGGGAAACAATGACTTTAAAATGCTACGATTACAATTCATGCTTTAACTGGGATATTTTTGCTTAACTACTCAATTAGAATATTGTACACCTGATCAGTGTGTGTTCAGCACAGATGGCCATGAATTGTCATTTATAGTCCAATTTTTTATCTTAATCACAAAATGTTTAGGAATCTATGAAATTTAACCTTAGGAACAAAACGTTTAGCAGGGTTGATTGATATTATTTTTACATTGTTCTGGCAATCCACAGAAAGAGAAGAGCCTTAATTTTTAAAACCCATTTTAGTCATTTTATGACAATTAAAGTTGTTTAATAAACATCTTTTTTCAAAGAAGCAGTTTGTAGCACTTTGATTGAGATTCTGTGCACTAAAATACCCACCTTACTCAGAGCCTGGACAGTTCATGGAAACTGCGGGCTGAGGACACCAACAGCATTGCAGAAGTGCCTCTTGCCGCATAAGCGAAGACCTTTTAGGTCAGATGCGCTTTGCTTATGTGTTTTCCCAACAAGGGAAAAGGAGTTTTTTGGGTTTTTCCTGGGGGGAGGCAGGGGGGGTGGTCAGAAAGGCACGTGCGACTCCGCTTTTCTTCGTAAAGCCAAAGCCGGAGACTCCCCAAGACTTCTGACTTCTCCTTGACATGGCCCTTGTTTGGGCTTAACCCCCCCCAGAGGAAGCAGAAGTGCAGGTTTCCCCTTTCCTTGTTCTTGGATGGCGGCTGTGGCTCAGGGATTACTCTTGGGATGCTGGCGCTGGCCATGCCCTTGGACCTCATCCTCAGTGGCTCCCACCCTGGAGCCTCAGCCTGGGCCCTGGTGGCCAGTGGCCTCCTCAGCAGTGGGAGGCTGTGCTGTTCCCCCGGTGACCGCAGTCCTTCATCCTCACTCTCTCTGTTGCTGCACAAGGAGCTGCTTTTCAAATTCTAGCTTTCACATTGGGTGAGATGGCCCCTTGAGCTGCATATGGCATGTCAAGATGGTGGTTATCTTACTTGTTAACTCATTTTGGGCATTTAGGTTTTTCTGTTTTGCACACCTTTGTAATTAAATATAGAGATAACGATCACTGATACTGGTTTGCTTAGTGAACATGATTCAGCAGGGTGAAGAGCTGGCTGACTTTTCTTTCTCTGCAGTGTAAAGACCCTGGTAGGTGGAGCCGCAGCTGCCTGCGCTCTTAAAGGACCTCCCAGGAAAGCCGGGCCAGGTCCCCAGGCCTGCTTCCCATCTCCAAACATGTCACGGTGGAGCCGCCCACCCTGTGCCCAGCGTGGGTCCTAACCCAGTGCTCTCTCTTCAGTGTGGTGGCAGGGCAGCACGTGGCCACGGGGACCACAGCAACCTTCAGGGGCGTTTCACCTGTCTGTGCCTTTAGCATCCCTGAGCACTGCTTCATGGGAATGTCCGTGTCCTCTCCAACTGTGCCATACGGGCCTCTGTTCCTAAAGGTGAACTGATCTAAGGTAGCCATGACAGCCATCCTTGTGGACAGTTTCAGCTTTGGAGGTCACATTGGGTCATGTGGAGAGACGAGTAATGAACACTCGGTGTGCGATTTTATGCACCTACATAGTTGTAAATGTTCAGTTTCAAATGCTTCTGAGGCATTGAGTATGCAGTTTCAAAATTCAGGACTCAGTATTCGGCCTACATAGAGAGGGGCTGGTCCCAGGTAAGTAGCATTTATGGTGACACTTCTGGTGACCTTGTAGTTCTGAAATGTTGCCCGTGACAGGGAGTCAAGGGCGTGTGCCCGAGTACCAGCATGGCCGACTGGGTGCGCTCTGATCTCTCCCCACTCTCCAGCTCTCAGTTGCAGTGGCGGGATGGAAGAGGGAGTGCAGGGGCTTGCTGCCAGGTGACTTAGGAGTCAGCTGAAAGGAACCGGGAGCGGGAGAGGCAAGAGGAGATCGTTTCCTTTAAAAACAACTCTGAAACGTGCTGTGCAGTACGGAGGCCTGCCTGTGTCTTTCTCCCCACACCTCAAGTGTTAAACACCATGATATTGTCAGCTTTGGATTTGGGGCTCAATCACCATCTTTTTCTGCCAATTTTTGCCAAGGAGTACTGTCCTTAATGTCTTTCTGGTACCTTGTCTGGTGGGGCCCCCTCATTGTGTCTCCATGCCCTCCCCAAGACTCCTCTTGCTGGGTTCAGGGTCCAGTGGGGAGTGCTGTGCCCGCCTGGGGGGGGTTGCCTTTGATTGCATGGCTCGACTCCTGGCTCATCCCAGTCTGGCCCAGGCCCTGCAGGGTAACACCACTCTGCGTTCACTCTGCCGCTCTGACTGCTACTCCTTTCTTTGACAGCCGGCAGAGCACTTCTGCAGGCAGGACAGCATGCAAGGCGTTCTCCAAGACCAGAGCTAAAGGTGCCTGACAGCTTGAGGAGACGAGGCACTGGAGAGAGGGGCGGGGGAGCGCCCTCCCTGGGCCATGCTTCCGAGTAATGGCTCCGGCAGACCCGGGGCGGGGCCGGGGAGGGGTGCTTCCTGACACCAGGTGTGCCACTACAATGTGTGTTGCTTCCCATGGTAGACAGTAAGAGAAACTTGGGGAATCACATTTGTCAGTTTTTCAGCTTAAACGTTCTTGTGAGCAGGAACGGCGTTTGTAATCTCTGGAACGAAGCACAGCATTTGGCCAGAAGAGGCTTTTAACTGCTCAGTCAGCATCACTTTTCTAATGTGTACCAAACCGCAGAGGTGAAAAGCACAGACAAAGATCAGGTGCACGCTGAGTGGCCGCAGAGTCCCGCTCCTACCTGGCAAGGGGGCAAGCTCGGCCCTGGGTGGTGTCAGGCACCTTCCGAAGGTGGCAGGCCAGGGGACCCTCTCCTTGTCCTACCCAGGCTGGCCTCTTCCGCCAGAATTCCAGAAGCCAGGGGTGTGTGGTGACTGCAGTGCGTGGGCTTCCAAACACTACCTGCCGGGGCCCCAGCCTTTCCCTCAGGCTTTTATCTTATTCAGGAGAAGGGGATTAAACCCACCCCCCCACCAGGCCTGGAGAAGGGAACCTTTGGAAAACCTTGCCTTCTTTTGAAAGCAAATGCATGTGCAGGATTAGACACTGGAGAAATAGCCAGTAGCCTTGGGGTTGGAATTTGCTTAAATCATGGCAAATTAAATCATCTAATTTCTCTTTTGTGCTGATTGAACCTTCTAGCAGTTTGGAAGTGTTCTCCTGTGAACCCTTAGCTTGGGACTGAGGATAAATGCCTTAAAAATGGAGGCATGGAAAATCAGAAAGGAGATAGCACAATGATTCTTATCTCAGAGGCATGCAGGGATTCTGAGGAAGAAATGCTGTGACAGGACGAGGTTTTCTGGACACGAACACCATCCGGGTGGGGCCGGCGCGCTTCTCCCCCCGCTGGCTTCACCCCCAGGGCCCAGCTGGCAGGTGGCCGGCCAGCGTTTCTCCCCAGTTCCTCCACTTCCTGGGGTTCATTTTAAATATTAAAGAAATTGTCAAGTGTGAAATTAGTGCTGAAGCTGGTGGAACTGCCTTATCACATGGCTGTGCCTGAGTTCCAGGTCCTCATGACCTCTTTCCTGGGAGGGAGACTTTTTTTTTCTTTGTTGAGCGAACTCAAAGTGTGAGGAGGAGGAGAAAGCCCTAGGGGTTGGGGGCGCCTGGAGAAGGGACCCACGGAAACCCAGGCACCACATCATGTGTGGTCTGACTACCCAAGGAAGAACTAGAAGCGGTTCACCTGTGGATTTTCTGGGGAAAGATTCGTGGAACGCAGCATCTGGCATCCAGCTCTGTGGGTGAGGGCATGGCTGGGGGTCCGTCGGCCCTGCCCTGCCTCCAGTGCCAGTGGACGGGGGCAGGGTCGGCCTCTGACTGCACGGATGCACATTGCGGTCGACGTGTGCCCGTGGCTGAGGTTTCACTCCTCAGCAGTGAGAACCTCTGCGTGCATGGGTAGGGGTGGAGTGACCTGGAGACGCCGCCTCCACTTTGGTCTGGGTGACAGAGGTGAGGGTTGATAGTCTACTGCCCTGACAGCAGCCTGCAGGGCCCTCCTTTGTCTGGAGCACGCTCTTTGCCACCGGCCGATTGGGACTATCATATGTTGGTTTATGTTAAGGTGCGTATCTCAGTGACCCCAAGTCATATCTCAAAGGGAGGAGACATTTGTGTGGCCAAAGTGAAGTGTGTGGCTTTGTATTGAGAAGCACTCGTATTTAACTGTTACCATTGAAACTCAGATCCCAGTCACAAACTGTAAGAACATGCCCCTCCAGTAGAGGGAAGCTATCCCACGATGTTGATTTTTTAATCCATTTCTGCATCTGTTACACGAACTTTGTGTCATAAATTGCTGTCCCTTCATTTGAAAGTGTAAAAGAAAAATTTCCTACATTCTTATCATTTCTGTATACTTGAGTTTATTAAAGATTGTTATGTTAGGTGACACTGTATAAAATTGTATAGATATTTTGAGTGAAAATCAAAAGTAAAATTCACATGTATTTCCTTTTTTATATTTTCATCTAATTTCTTGACAACTTGAATAAATTTCATAAAGAGCCTTCCTAACATGAAATATTGGTAAATTCTTAACTGTTGCAATAATTAATGAAGCTTTAATATCAGTATTGTTATTTTATAATTTTAAGAAAATCATGTTTCTGTTTCACTGCTTTGTTTTTTTAGCTGTTCCTTTGTCACTGTCACAGCTAACGAGACTTAATACATTTACTACATACTTGATACTCTGAAGTACTGCGGGGCTGTCCTCTGTATGCTGACATTAAATAAACGTGCGTGAATGAACTGTAAATGTAGATAATTTTCAGTAGTCATTTTCACATCTAAGCTTTAAAAATCCCAGTGAACCAAAACAAGAAAAGCTTAAAAATGCTGTAAAATTAAGGGTCTTGTTAATGTTTATAGAATAAACAGCCACAGCAATTGCTCCCTCTTACTGCTGGCTGTTTCTCATCGCTGGCAGTGTACTGGATGAGATGTTCTGAGTCTCAGATCCCGTTTTATGTGGTCCTTCTCTGTGCTGAATCCAACTGGGGAGAAGCACTGTCGATTGACTTTTCGGCCGAGCCTCGTAAAGGCTTCTGTTTGAGGATGTTGACATTCTGAAGTCGTCCTGGGCTGCGAGCTGACTTTCGTTACATGGACTCACTATGCTGGATGCTGGACATGTGACATTCTGTCCAGCCACCCGGCCAGCAGCTGGGAGAGGGAAGAAGGTAGTGGCTGGAAGGCTGCTTGCAGTTTTTGATTTTTTTTTTTTTTTTTTTTTTTGAGACGGAGTTTCACTCATGTTACCCAGGCTGGAGTGCAATGGCACGATCTCGGCTCACCGCAACCTCCGCCTCCTGGGTTCAGGCAATTCTCCTGCCTCAGCCTCCTGAGTAGCTGGGATTACAGGCACGCACCACCATGCCCAGCTAATGTTTTGTATTTTTAGTAGAGACAGGGTTTCACCATGTTGACCAGGATGGTCTCGATCTCTTGACCTCGTGATCCACCCGCCTCGGCCTCCCAAAGTGCTGGGATTACAGGCTTGAGCCACCATGCCCGGCCTGCAGCTTTTGATTTTTATTTTCGTGTAAGTCCTGGGATACATGTGCTGAACGTGCAGGTTTGTTACAGAGGTGTACATGTGCCGTGATGAATTGCTGCACCCATCAACGCGTCATCTAGGGTTTAGGCCCTGCATGCATTAGGTATCTGTCCTAATGCCCTCCCTCCCCTCTTCCCCAGGTAGGCTGATTTCTGTGGGAGCTCTTTTCCTGGCTAGAGTTCATTGTCTTCCTACTCCTCATCTTGAATGGTGTTTGCTTGAGGTTTTGTGCTGAAGTTGTCCTGCTGCAGACACCAGGCCCAGTGGTGCAGAGCTTCCTGCATAGGGCAGTGGGGGATGTTCCATTTGGGATGGGAAGAACTCATGATATACGTCGCCTTGCTCTGAAATATTGTCCCTCACTCTTGACATTGACAGACGACATAACTGATATGAGCAGCATACTGGCACCCACAGGCCTAGGCACCTCCCCACCGGGCTGCGAGGGCAAGCTACAGCCCTTCTTCAGGCCCTTGTGCTCCCACTTAATTGCCACTTCCCTGCTATGTCATGAGATCCAGGTCCTGCTGGGCTGCCTCTCCATGCTGGCAGCCGGCTGAGCCCTCTGCTCTACTTCTAGCACTTTCATGGGGTGGGGAACTCCCAGAAGCTTCCCAGGGTGCTGGGCAGCAGCGCCTCCAGTGCTGAGCTGTGCACTTTCTGTCTTGAGTCTGGGCTGCCAAAGCAGAAGCAACGCTCAGATCCATAGCTCTCAAAAGGGGCCTCCTGGGAGATCCATAGCTCTCAAAAGGGGCCTTGGGCCTCCTGCCATAGTGTAGCACAGAGTTTTGTTCTTAGCACTGAACAGGGTTTTTTGCATTTGCTTTTTGAGACAGGGTCTCCCTCTGCTGCCCAGGCTGGAGTGCAGTAGCACTGACACAGCTCACTGACCCCCTGCCTGTTTCTGTAGGTCTGGGGTCTTGCCGTGTTGCCCAGGCTATCGCAGAGTGGATTTTTAAGCCCTAAAGACTATTAAGTTGACAGCAAGTTTTTGTTTTTTTTAAGAAAAACATAACATTTTGGTCTTTTAAAAATAGCTAGTTTGTACCTTCAAAAAAAAGCCATTTCTCAGCTGGGTGTAGTGACACGCCTATAATCCCAGCACTTTGGGTGGCTGAGGCGGGTGGATCACTTGAGCCCAGGAGTTTGAAACCAACCCAGCCATCATGGCAAAACCCCGTCTGTACTAAAAATACAAAGATTAGCCAGTCATGGTGGCGTGCACCTGTGGTCCCCAGAGCTAGTAGGGAGGCTAAGGCACCACGAGAATCACTTGAACCGGGAGGCGGAAGTTGCAGTGAGTCAAGATGGTGCCGCTGCACTCCAGCCTGGGTGACAGAGCAAGACTCTGTCTTAAAGAAAAAAATAGCCATTTTCCCACGTGTGACTGCCTGTCAGAATGATGGATTCTGAACCCAGAGGCTCTCAGCTCCTCCACCCCTTCCAGGATCAGTGGCCTCCAAAACCAGCCTCCTCTTTTAGGTGGGGGCCAGCATGAACAAAATCCTCCTTGAAGTTACTTAAGCTAGAAAGGCTTTGGGGAGACTAACCGGGGTCCCTTCTTCCTGCCCCACACAGCAGAGAGGATTGCAAGGCCAAGTGGGTCCCAGGAGCCGGGGGGCCCCCAGTGACAGCCCGGACCTGCTGATGTCCATCAGTGGACAGGGATCACGATGAAGGCCCACGGACTCACTCACGTTTTCTCCGATGCTTCCTTCCTATCACAGTGGACCCTTAAATCGTTGAGCCCTGTATTTGTGTGGTCTTTCCCCAGATGCCTGAAGAGCATGATTCTTTTCTCTGGGTGGCTTTTCTCTTTAGAGAGAGGTGGAGTGGCATCTGGGGAAGTGTGCCCCCTCAGTGTGACCTGTCAGTGCACAGGTTAAGGCTGGCAGAGGTGCGTTGTCCACTGCCCAGCTACAACCGGGGTCCCAGGCCAAACTTGCCATGCAGTCTGGGGCAGGGATGGGTCCAGACGTCCCTGGACTGGGCTGAGGGTCCCGGCTCTCTGGCTCACATGCCACTCGTGTGATCTGGAGATGGGCCTCACACGCTTGAATAAACCATGGCTGCTGTCTCCAGGTTTTCTTTGGTTCCTTTCTGCCGTGGTTTGTGTAGTGAGAATGGTGCGGATATTGCAGGTGAGCAGTTAGGAAATGTGCGCAGAGCTGGAAGTGTTCGTTCTGAGGGCAGGCTAGCCTGGTGATACTTCTCATCATTCCTGCACCGTCTCTAAAAAGGTATCGCTTTGCAAATAACTCATGGTGTCCCCAGGGTGAGGCTCTGCCAGGAGCACCTGCCACAGAGGCCAGCATTGGAGCCTCAGGGGCTACGTGCAGGGCCAAGGTCAGCCTTCTCCCTCTGGGGGACGCGGGTGGAGGTGACCTCCACAGCACCCGGGCCAGCTGGCACCAAGCTCCCGGATGTTGTGGCTGTGTAGAACCAGATTCTGCCTTGTGGCACTTTCTCCACGATCTCAGGAGAGAAGCGCTGGTCTGTCCGCCTGCCTGCAATAAAACTGCTCCCAGGGCCTGTTTGCGTGTTACCTTTGTTGGGGTTGGAAAGGGTGACCTTGGGGGTTGAATGACCAGAGAGGGTTTTGAGCAGTCCCAGGTGGATGGGGGGTGAGATGGCGCCCAGCCCACACTCTCATCCACATCCCACAGCTGTCTCCTTGAGGTTTTGTCTCCTCTGACATTCACAGGCCCGGGACCATGGGGTCAGAAAGGGAAGCCCTCCCAGAACTCAGAGATCGTCCCGGGCCTGACAGAGCTTCAGGACACGTCCTTTCTCTGACGTGGCCCATGGCCCTCACAGTCTGGTCTTGCTATCAGAATCTCCACTCTGAGCAGCACTGCAAGGGCAGGAGCGTGGCCCTGCTGCCTTAGTGTGAATTGTTTTGAACCAAAATAATTTTCCTATATATTCTGGTGCAACAAGGCATCATTCTCTGAACTTAGTATTATAAATTAGAATCAAACTCAAACCAAGAGCTGGAGTGTTTTCTAGCACTTAATTTTGAACTCACATCGCTAGCAGGAATAAAGCAGTGACTATGGAGAGAGGACTAAGTATTGGATCCAAGGCTTGCCCCCATTCCTCTAACAGCATCGGGGCTGATGGGACAGCCATGCAGATTCTCCCTGGGGAGGTCCTTTGCCTGATGGCAACTGGTAAAGCCTGGAATTGCCAGCTGTCCTGCTTCTGGTGCACAGACCAGCAGCTCCCACATGCTGCAGGGGACAGATGAAGCGTGGGCGGGCTCCCGTCGCCAGGTCCTCCATGGGCTGGGCCAGGCCAGGCCTTGCGCCTTGCTCCCATGAAAGGGAAGCAGAAGGACAGGGTACAACCACATTCCCTCCCTGAAGAGCAGGTGGGCTGGGCCTCAGGGTCCTTTCACTGTGAGTTTGACATGGACGATCACGTGGGGAGTAGCTCCTCCACACTTAAACCCGCACCTCCCACCGCGCTCAGGGGACGCTGCAGCCTGGATCCTTCCCGGGGGCCTGGTTTCTGTTTCCTGTCTTCCTCTTCTACCACCGGATAAGCTTTAGACTAAATCGCAGGCTGATAGAAACAGGGTGACTTTGTTCATTTCTTCTTCTTTTGAATGGCAGTTTTTTCCCTCTGGGGCCTCCAGTGTTCGTCATGGCAAATAAGTCCGTCTCCGAGAAGTGGTGGATGCCAAGAGAAGGTCCCGTGACTCGCACAAGCCCTCACCTGCATGCAGGGCGCTGAGCCCACCTGCCTCTCCGGCCGAGGCCCCTCTCCTGCCACCCTGAGTGCTCCCCGTCGCACCCTCTGCTTCCAGGCTTGACTGGCACTGACACCAACCCCGGCCCAGGGCACTCCAGGGCATATATCTACCTGCAGGGCCGTCTCCCCGGGCTTGCTGGTTCTCTGCTGGAGAACTGGAGGCCAGGCTCATCAGGTCTCTTCGCCTTCCTGTTAACTCCTGTTAAAGACACTGTTCTCCCCTTTGCTCTGACGGGCAGGCTCCAAGAAGACCTGGGTCCAGCACCGTGGGGTCCTCTTGGGTTTTTCACCCGTAGCCAACCTGCTTCCTCAGGGCTCCAGCGTAGGGATCCTGTGTTTTGATCATGGGCACGTTCTGTGCACGGCAATCCATTCTAAAAGAATTGTTAGCCAGAGCTGACATCAAAAGGGTTAAGCTCTGCTAATGGCAACTGCACTTCCCTGTTACGCGAGTGTGGACCGCAGGAGGCGAGAGGGGGGCAGGTTTGGGGGCAGTTGATTCAAGATCTCTCTGGAACCTGGGCCCAGTGGACGGCGGGGCAGTGGAGGGCGGGAGGGTGGTTCAGGTTGGCTCCCAGCTGCCACCACCACTGGCATCAGGGTGTTCATTAATCAACAGAAACTGGAGGAAGCATTTGTTTTGTGCTAATAGAGTAGGACCCCTCCTGCACCCTTCAGGTTGGGTTGCTTTCCAGGGGTGGGGCAGGGCAGGGCCAGGTGGTGGAGCCACCGTGTCCCTTGACATCAGGCTCCAGCAGCCTGGTGGCCGTGCCACCTCTTCGTCTCAGCAGCCACCCTCCCTTGGGAGCGATGGGAAGCAGCTGAGTCCTCCAGAACCTCACACTCAGTGAGAGGAACTCTAGGACGGGAGGGTGCCATCCCCCATGTCTGTCACCAGCCACTTGCAGCCACTGGGTATGTAAACCGGGGCCAGCCCAACCTGAAATGTGCCCTAATGTGCCAACCATACAGCATACCTCAAAAGCCTCTTACCAAAAAAGTCATTAGTAATTTTATATTATTGTTGAATATGGTAATATGAAACATCTTCCGTTGAAGAGAATGTTAAAATTAATGTCACTTATTATTTTTGTATTTTTTGAGACAGGCTCTTGCTCTGTCCCCAGGCTGGAGTGCAGTGGATCCCGGCTCAAGCCATCCTCCTGCTGCAGCCTCCTGAGTAGCTGGGATGACAGGCACGCGCCACCACACCCGGCTAATTTTTGTATTTTTAGTAGAGATGGGGTTTCACCTTGTTGGCCAGGCTGGACTTGAACTCCTGACCTCAAGTGACCCACCTTGGCCTCCCAAAGGGCTGGCTGTCACTTGCTTTTCAGTTGTTAAATGTGCTCCTGAGAAGCTAAACTTCGCACAGGGCTGGTAGAGACCCGCCCTCCTGTGGGCGGGGAGGCCTCCTGAGTACCTGGAGCAGCTCTCAGTGAAAGGTGGGGAGACCGGCTGGTAGCGGAAGGCGGCCCCTCTCTGTCTTTCTCCCTCTGCCGGGTGTAGATGTCTTTTCTGTTGCTGGGGGAAGGGAGGTGCTTCTTGGTTCTGCTTTGTCACTTCCTGGACACCACATGGCTGTGGACAGCACTTCTCAGGGTATGCACGGTGACGAAGGCAGAGTGTCCTTGTATTAGAGGCTTCTCCGCTCCAGACTGTCCATGGCAGAAGTGGGGTTGGGCACCTGCTGCCCAGTTTCCTCCACAGCCTTGATGGGTGTGAGCCAGAAGTATGGGGCGTGCTCGGGGGCCTCTAAAGTTCGAACAGGGCTCTGTCCCTCTTCTGGGCTCCCAGAGGAAAAGCGCTCCTGTGTGCTCTGAGCAGGGGCAGCGCCACATTCCGTTTGCTTCCTGAGCTTGTGTAGGTGAACAGATTCCGGGTGAAGGTAGGAAACGAGGTGACGTGAGCGGGACAGCGGGCTTCCCACAGCAGTGTGGGCGAGGACCCCCATTTGTGTCCACACAGTCTGATGTGTGAGAAGGCAGCAATGTTTGCTTGGGTTAAAGGCTTGCCATTTGTAGAGTACTAATCAGCTGAAGCCTTCTTCTTCCATGACAGTTTAGGGGTAAGTTGTGTTCACAGCTGAAAACGGGCACCTTTGGGGCTGCACCGCCACCATCTTAACAGTAGTCTTTAGAAATGAATGCCACAGCTTGATGTAACTGCAGCCCGATAGTACATGCAAAGGCATGGAAGTGCTCTTTGCTGTGGAGGGCTGAATCCTCACAGGTGGACCTAAGCCCACACCTGTATTGCAGTCTGGGTGAGACCCGCCCCTCCCCCGTGAGCCTCTCAGGAGCCACCCCAAAGGGCTAGATGCCCGTAGTCTTCCTGCTGCCTGCCATGTCCCTTCTCCACACCCAGCCACAGCCTCCCACTTCTTTGTTCTGGGGCTTCCCACCCCGGCCTGGTCCTCCTTTCTCTGCCTGTGGGGCCCACCCACGAGCAGAAAACAGCCAGAGGGTGCCACGGTCACAGCACCCAACGAAGCAAGACCCCCCCCCAGCAGTGAATGCCCTTTCAAAGGTGCCACTGAGCTGTATTGTTGGAGGCGACCCCTGGCTCTGAGCGACTGGGCGTGTGGTCCAGAGCTGTGGTGCCCGGGCTCAGCCCTGGCTGAAGGCGCTGGACACCCAGGAGCCACCTGCACCTCGGGGCCAGCGAAGCGCAGAGAACCTGTTCTCCTCAGGTGCGGAGAGACCACTGTCTTCCCCCAAGGCCACAGCCAGCCTTGGCCACCCTTCTCTTGGATGGTGCTGAGGCCACAGTATTGCAGCCAGCAGGGTTCCAGTTCTCCAAGAAAGTCACGCCGTGATCTGGATAGGAATTACACAGATGACGTGGCGGGTTTGCTCCCCTCCCACACTGGCGTCCACACCAACAGCACCAGTCTTGACCACGTGGAGCTGCTGGCGGAGGGCAAGCATGGTGGCTGTTGCCCTCTGGGTGTTTTGCTGGATTAATGTAGACTGCTTTGTTCGCAGGGCTCCTTGTCGTCCCCAGGCCAGGCCAGTTCTCCAGGTGGAACTGTAGTGTAGCCACCCCACTGCTGCGCGCAGAGCCTCAGGACTCGGACTCGAGGGAGTGACAAGGAGGAGCCCCACGCTGGGCCTGGGCTACGCTCGAGCGGCGGACCTCAGGCGGTGGATGTCGGCGAGGGCGTGTGGACGGCGACCGGCTCGCTCTGCGGCGCGCGTTCCCGCTGCTCACCCAAAGAAATTGTTTCCATTTTTAAATCAGTCTTTTGGGGCTGCAGTAAAAAATAAGAAATGGAGTTTTCTTGCTTTTTACTCTAAAATTCAATGTAATTGAATCTCATACATATATATATTATATACACATATATTCATAGTGTAAAATAAAATGTTTCTTGGACAAGAAATCCCCTGAAATTCAACTTTATAAATAGTGCTTCACTTTGTTTTTGCACTGATTTTTTTATACCTTAGGTGGTCAGAAGACAGCCTGGAATGCACTTGGAGAGAAAGTTGTTACTTTCTGACTTAGTGTAATTCAGGATGACATGCTGCATTCACAGATTTTTAAAAATTGTTTGCACTTAAACATAGTTGAATGCTGGTGGAAAGTTACTTTGCATCTGGGTGTAAAGGACTCGTGGCCCTTGGAGGTGCGGAGGGAAGACGCCCTTTTTTACCTGTTGTTTATTTTAATACTATTGTTTCCAGTGCAATCAACTCTGTATTATAGGTATAAACAATGTAATTCTGCAATTGGGGAAGATGGTTACCTCGCTAGTAATCGTCACCATTTAAGAGTGATATTTCTAATGCACACACATTAAAACTGTCTTGAATGTACCACTTGTTTTATCTTCTGTTACACTGGCTCAGTGTTTGCCGTAAACTTTGGTGGCAGGAATCGGTCAGTATGGGATGGTTTTGTCTTTTTCAGCCGTTACTCGAAGCCCCTCGTCAGTCAGACGTGAGCCGGGCTGTTCGGGAACGTCTCAGGAGGCCTTGGCTCCTGGGCCCCCCTTGCAGCTGCACATGTGCACAAGATTTCAGTGAATGATTTTTCCTTACAGCTTAGAGTCCTTCTTTTGTCATTGAAGGCCTGTGACCACACATAACACAGTTTCTATGGTGAGTATGAACGTGGGACATGAAATAGCTAATGAAGCTATTTTCCTGAGATTTTTCTTACTGGGTTGAGCATCTGTGAGCTTAGGGCCTCCCACACCTGCCCAGCGAGTTACTAGCATCACAACAGAATGTGCGGCTACCAAGGACAAGAATGTTTCTTGGTTTATTTTATTTTAGAGACAGGCTTTCACCATATTCGTCAGGCTGATCTCGAACTCCTGACCTCAGGCGATCCACCTGCCTCAGCCTCCCTAAGTGCTGGGATTACAGGCCTGAGCCACCACGCCCGGCCTGTTTTATTTTTTTAAAGGCTAGTCAAGTGAAGCAGCAGGAGTGGAGAAAGAACAAAGAAATCTGTAACTGGTTGTAATCAATCAGTGTAAACCCCACTGTACTCGGACCAGCCTGCTTCTTGTTTTCAAAAAAATCATATACAACTGGATCCTTTGAAAGCTTTACTTTGTGAGACTTTAAACCATGAAGTGTCTGAAACCTATTTCTCTGAGTGATCACATGAAATTGGGGGCATGTCTTTAATTTCAGGCTTTCAAGGGAGCTATGCTGCATTTTCACCATTTGTATGAATGCAGCAACAGAAAACTCGGCCTCAGCTCAGCCCTGGGTTTAGTTTCTTTCAGAGGAGTTGAGTTACAGCTTGAGCCCTCAGCCTGCCCTGCTCGGAGCTCCAGCAGAGATACTGAGACTTGCTGTTTTTTTTGTTTGTTTGTTTGTTTGTTTGTTTTGAGACGGAGTTTCGCTCTTGTTACCCAGGCTGGAGTGCAATGGCGCAATCTCGGCTCACCGCAACCTCCGCCTCCTGGGTTCAGGCAATTCTCCTGCCTCAGCCTCCTGAGCAGCTGGGATTACAGGCACGCGCCACCATGCCCAGCTAATTTTTTGTAGCTTTAGTAGAGACGGGGTTCCACCGTGTTGACCAGGATGGGCTCGATCTCCTGACCTCGTGATCCACCGGCCTTGGCCTCCCAAAGAGCTGGGATTACAGGCTTGAGCAACCGCGCCCGGCTGACTTGCTGTTTTAAATGAAAGAATCAGAATGTGTAAATTAGACACATGCAG
>NW_016107367.1:1152651-1161070 GCF_001604975.1 Cebus imitator | reverse complement strand
CTGACTTGCTGTTTTAAATGAAAGAATCAGAATGTGTAAATTAGACACATGCAGAGTGACCTCTGTATTAAAATATCAGCACGTTTTAGGTATTTTTGGTATTTCTGTCTTCTTAAAGTGCTGATTGCTAGGTGCTGTCAGTTACACAGGAAGCCAAACCCAGGGAGTCCAAAGCATCTACAGTGAATGGCAGGTGTATTTGGAAGTCAGAAGAGACTACCTTTGAAAATAAGCCTAGAATCATTTTAAGACAGAGTCTCACCTGTCATCCAGGCTGGAATGTCGTGGTGCGTTCACAGCTCACTGTAGCCTCAACCTCCCGGGCTCTAGCAGTCCTTCCCCCTTGGCCTCCCAAGTAGCTGGGATCACAGGTGAGTGCCAACACACCTGGATAATTCTTTGGCATTTTTTAGAGACAGGGTCTCCTTATATTGCCCAGGCTGGTCTTGAACTCCTGAGCTCAAGCGATCCTCCTGCTTCAGCCTCCCAAGGTGCTGGGATTACAAGTGTGAGCCACCACACCTGGCCAGGTCTAGAATTCTTAATCCAGTCATCTTATTCTGTTTCCTGTCTGCCTGTGGGAAGTGGCAGGTAGAAATCTAACACCGGGACAATGATTATGTAAAGATTTGAGCAGTCTGGTCAGATGACCCAGCATGTCTGAAGCTTTCGCTGGCCCCAAGATGGCATCACTCGTGCGGGTTAGTTTTAGCTCTGCTTCAGCCCTCTGTCACCCTTCACTGGGTTCCGGAACGCAGTTTGCATTGCTGTACTAATGCTGTCAGAAACGCCTGTTTACTATAGATGCATCTGTGCCAGGAATCAATCTTTATTTTCATGGTGCTGTCCTAAGATTGGTCCATAGCCAAGTGGTCCGAGATGGCTTCCAAAGTCCAACTGCCTCATAACTGTCCCCGCCACTGCCACCGTGGACCCAAGCATTCAGCAGGCCCTGGGCAGACACTGCAAGGCAGCGTCAAGGCTGGTCTTTCTCAGGCGCCCTGGAAAGACGAGCGTCCCTGGTAAGATTTGGGTTCGCTTTTCCCACTCGTTGCCTTGTGCTGTCTTACACTTCTGGCATTGGGGAACGCAGGCTCTGCACGAGGATTCGGCCTAGAGGAAGCCAGGAAGAGGAAGCCAGGGGTGGGTCTAGCCGCCCCGTGGCAGGCTAGCTGCACTGCAGGTGGGGGGGGCAGCACAGCAGGAGATGGGAGGTCACAGTCGCACTGCTGCCGCCTGTCACACGAAGGTGGGCACCATCTGAGTGCTGGACAGAGATGGCTGCTTACTTCTTCTGCCCACACCACGAGCCCCCACCCCCACAGTGGGATGGGGGGGCTCCTCTTCAGGTCAGGAGGGTGAGGTAGGTGGACAAGGGTGGGCTCACATGAGAAGGGTGGCGATGCAGCCGGGCAGCACACAGGTGCCCAGCAGAGGGTGGAGGGAAGGAAGTGCTTGAATGGGGTGGAGGAGGACGGGTGAGGCCTCGTGCTTGCTTCCGTTCTGGAGTTCTGTGGGGGTAATTCAAGCACTTCAGTCGCTTTGTACAGAAGGAAATAATCCGGCCGGCCCGGCTCTGCAAGCTTTTCAGTTTGGGGCAGCAGAGGCGCAGCCAGGGCCCTTGCAGCAGGGCGAAGTGGCCTCCTATGGGCTCTGCTGGCCCCTCTGCCCTCAGCCCTGGCCTGCACCCGCCCATCTCAGGGCCCAGATGGGCATGGAACCACACGCAGCTGAAGCGGCCTGGGGACCCTGGCGCCTCCTGCTGAGAGCAGGCAGGTGTGAGGGCCAAGTGTAAGGCAGGAAGTCCAAATCTGCAGGAAACCGCCACCCTTGGAATCTCCATCCTTGGACTTGGGAATCTTTGTGGGAGCCCTGCTGTGTGCCAAAAATCCCTGCCACTCCTCCGTGGAGAGGGCCTGTGGGCCTGGCTCTGGTCCCCTGCCCAGCTCCAGCCTGGAGGCCCAGCTGCCAAAATCTAACTGCCTCCTAATTGTCCCCACAACTGTCGGGCTGGCGTGCCAGGCTCAACACAGCCTGAGTCCAACAAAACCAGGAGGGCCTCAAGTGGTGACACGCCAGGTCACCTGTGGGGACCCCAGCCCTGCTGCCCCCGCCACAAGGTGACAGTCAGGACAGGGCAGCTGGAGTCCTGGGCACCAGCATCTGCAGACCACATTTGCTTTCTCAACAAGGCCTGCAGAGAACTGTAAAGACTTTCCCTTCATACTTTATACACTTAAAGGGAATAATACGTTTCCCAAGTACACAAACAATCCTTAAACATGCCCGACCTTGAAGCCAGGCCTGGGGACTGGGCATGCCCCTTCCAGCCACCAGTCCCCTGCCCAAAGGTCCCGTTTCTAACCTGTGCCCTGCCGCCCCCACCTCCACAGCCTTCTGTCCCCCAGCCCTCCCTGCTGCTGTGGGTCTGCCTCCCCTGTGACTCCAAAGCCCTCTGCGGAGGGAGAACGGCCACACCCCGCCACACCCCACTCAGACACCTCCCCTACACCAAGGGCAGCCCTGAATACTGCACGGGGGTCTCAAATGGGTGTAAAAGGAGCTCAGGAAGAGGTCTGCATTGAACCCTGCTCTGAATATTACGGTAAGCTCCACTTTCCAGCTTGAATCTGCCCTTCTTGGGCTCCTTTGCCCCCCTGTGGCCCAGACCGGGCAACTGTGCCCATGGACTCGCTGCCCCATGCTCCCGCCCTTTCCTCTCCCTCCAGACTGCCCTCCCTCCTGCAGTCCACTGTCAAGTCAGGTGGCCTGGGGCTGAGCCGGGCCCACTGGAGAGCACCTGAAGAAAGGGCATCACAGATTTGTCTCAGCACGGAACAAGGAGAAGTAAACACTAATCTGGGAAATTTAGATTTTTTAAAAAATATATTGTTAAGTTTGGGAAGATGAGAAAAAAGAAGAAAGACCCAATTACTAGGTTACTTTCCAAGATAAAAGGGCTTGCGAGGACTTTTCCCCTGCCCAGCAGCCCGGCCAGCGCCACAGCTTCTTTGCAATGTTCCCATCCCAGCCCCACAGGGAAACAGGTTTCTTTTAGTAGGACACAAGGTGCCCACCTTATCGTTGGCGCTCAGGAAATAGCTCAGGGAGACAGCTGGGCACCAGAAGCTAAAATGACCGCATGGCCACTTCGAAGCCCGTGCTCAGAAGAGATGCTTCAGGCCTGCCCTGTGCCCCTCGCTGCCTCGCCAGGCTGGTCACTGACAAGCAAAGAGGGCTCCGAGGACACGCCTGTGTGTGTTCCTGAATGGTTTTTCAAATGAAAATTAAGCCACTACAAACTCTTCCCAACAAAATCACCTTCCCTTGTGTGCCCGCAAAAGCTAAAATCAAGGGATGGCTGGGAAGGACACATGCTGGACTCAGAGAATATTAGAATGAAATCGTGTAACGACAGCTCATGCTTTAATAAAAGTCAGGGGTCTCCAGTAGCATCCCTGGTAAGACGTGACGTGCTCCGTGACTGAGCAGCAGGCTGTGATGTGCAGGGGACGGGCAGAGCGCACCTCCCAACCGCGCCTCACCAGTACATCGCAGACAGTTCTGCTCATTCGTTCTGATTCATATAAGAAGTTACAAAATATTCCCTGCCCCTAATTCTTAGTTATGAAAACGGAAGAAAACCCTAGAAAGTGGTGGTTTTACAAATATATTAGCTCAGAACATCCAGGGCAGCTGCGTGGGCCGTGGGCATGGGGGGCCAGGGCAGCACCCAGAGCCTGGCCAGTGCGAAGCCACCGCAGGCGCAACCCGAGCCCTCCACGGCATCTCGGGAGCAGATCGCGCAGGCCGGCCAGTGTGTTGCTTCCAGGAAGTCGAGACAACCCCGCCGCTCAGTACCCTCCACCTTTCCGTGCTAGTGTGGGCAGGCGACACTGCTGCAGGCCAGGCTTAAGGTCCTTCCGTGGATCTGTCTGTCAAAGAAAAATTACAGACCAAAAATTGAGCGGCCGCCTGGGCTGGCGGGAGAGCAGCAGCGCAGAGAGGCTGTCCCGCTACCTTCTTGCTCGCGCCCATGAACTTCAAGGGTCTCAGCACCGGCACCTTCCCACTTGTTCCAGATCCAAGCTCCGACTGCAGCGTGGGGCTGGAGTAAGACGACAGTTTGGTCACCCCCGAAAGCTTTAGTTTGGGCAGTTCCATGGCGTAGGCCGGCCCTTGTCTCTTGGGATGGTCCTCCTCTTGCTTCAGTGACTGTTTCTTGAAAAAGAACAAAGGCCAGTTGGACATAAAACACTTTCCCCTTTTTGGAAATTAGGAAAAACGCAAGAGGCTCTTTTGTACTGCTTTTGCCTAATACAATTTCTTGACTGTGAGATGTGACTGGGACACATCTACCAGGTCCCAGACACCCCCAGGGAGTGGCTGCTCATTAGAGTCCCGCGCGGAGGCCAACACCAACTGCGGAGCTGAGGAGCCAGTGCGGGTGGCAAAGCATTTCCGGGCAGTGGCACCCACCCCTCCTCCTGCTCCAGGGCCTCACACCCTGATGAGCCTGCCGCCTGCTTTTGGGCAGCTTGTGAGCTAAGGACGGTTTCACTTTTTTTTTTGAGACATAGTCTTGCTCTGTAGCCCAAACTGGAGTGCAGTGGTGCAGTGTTGGCTCACTGTAGCCTCAGCTTCCTAGGCTCAGAGGATCCTCCTGCCTCAGCCTCCCAAGTAGCTGGGACTACAGGCACACACCATTACTCCAGCTAATTTTTAAAACATAGATGCGGTGGCGGGGGGAGTGGTCTCGCCTGTGTTGCCCAGGCTGGTCTCAAACTCCTGGCCTCAAACGGCCCTCCCTTGGCCTCCCTGAGCACTTGGCTTACAGGTATGAGCCACTGCACCCAGCCGGTGTTTATATTTTTTAATAATTCAAAAAAAAGTTTCATGGCATGTGAAAATTATGTGAAATTCAAATTTTGGTGTCCCCAGTTCTACTGGAGCGCAGCCCCCACGTGGTTCATGTGTTGCTTCCAGCTGCTTTCACACTGCAGCAAGGTGGGGAGTGTAACAAACACCCCAGGCCACGGGGCCTCAAATGTTTCCTATCAAAGGATCTGCCCTTAGAGAAAAGCATGCGACCTCGGATGAGACTGAGGGTGGGGACTTGGGTGAATGCCAGCTGGGAGTGACATCAGGGTTTGAAGCAGATCCTCTGTCCAGGAGGTAGTGGAGGCAGGGCAGGGACAGTAGTGAGGAGGCCATCTGTGGTGACTTGGGCAAGGTGAGGAGGCAGGAGGCCAGAAGGCACAGCCCCTGTGGATGACGGAAGGGTCCACAGGGGGCCTGGGCAGTTGACATAGCTGCCTCCCTGGCGTAAGGCCATGGGAAGCTTCAGGGAGAAAGCATGTTTGGGGGAAGATCAGGAGATGAGGTTTCAGCAAGTTTGTGTTTTGGACATTCAAGTGGAGCCGTAATCGGTGGCCGGCAGGACACAGGAGCCTTGCTTTCTGGAGAGCAGCCTGCTGCAGCTCTGGGTTGCAAGGTCCTAAGCGGGCAGGGAGCACTCGGTAAAGACTGGGAGGAGCGAGAGAGGCAGGGAGGATGGGACAGATGAATGATGGAAGGGCACATGATCACACAGTTGGGGTGCCACCCCAGCACTGGGAGACTGGGGCGACGCTACCAGCAGATGCCACAGGGCTGCACTGGGCTAGGATGCCACACGGTAGGTGGGAAGGTGATGGCACTGCACAAGGAAGCTGGCATCTCTCAATCCAAAATGTGTACAACCTCCGCTGATGGGACAAAGTGCTCATCCGGGCCAGGCAGACAGCGTGGCCTGCCTAGGATGTGGGGCCTGTCACTGGCTAGGTGGGGACTTGGGCCAGTGCTGCATCTTCTTGGGGCCTCTCTCCAGGGCCACTGTGAGGGCACAGTGAGGTGATGTCTGCACAGTGCCTTGGCATAGAACCTGGCACCTGCATGTGGTCATCAGGCAGACACAAAAGCTCGTCAAGGGTCCCCTCTCCAGCCTGCTCACATGGGATTTTCGTCATCAATCCTGAGCTACTGGGGCAGAAAGGGCTTAAGCAAACACAACGGGGTTCCCTGCCGTTCCAACACACGGAGCCATCCACTCGCATGCTGTTCAGGCCTCGACTGACACCGTGGTCTGCCAAGGCCTCCACGGGCGGTGTCCTCAGAGAGACGCGGGCCACCCCAGGGTGTCCAGTCCCCGCTGAGCCAGGCAGTCTCCGGCTCCAATTTCGTTTAGTACCTGCTTTCTGCTCTCCTTTGAAATCTGCCAGCTGTTACTGAGTGGTTCTGGTGCCACAGGGTGCTCTGAAAAGCAAACTTTTCTGTGGCTGCCCAGAGCCCGCTTCTCTGTTTTCCTACGAGGAAGGAGAAGAGAATGGAGCGGCTCCACTGAGAACCGCGGAGCACACAACCTGTTTAGCTTCTTTGTCTCCAGTTTGTCTACTGTGTGAGTTGTCACTAGCTCTTCTTTTCCACATGAGCTGTAATCAGAAGGCTTTTTTTTTCTTTTCTTCCTCAGCCTGACAGTCTCTGGGCCAGGAGCAGAGCTGGCTCCATGAACCACAGGCACTGCCTACCCAGGGACTCGCAGTTTGGGATAAACTGTCACCTCCACAGTTACACACACAGGAGTATACGGAGATATGGAACTAGAGGATCTCAGGGCAGACACGTCTTAGATTTGCATCCAGCAGGCACTGTAGTGCCAGGAAACATCCAAAATGCTCTAACATCTCAGAAGGCGCTCACACCATTTACAAGGGCTGCACGCCAGGCTCTTCTAGAAGGCTTACCTGTAGCCTCAGCACCAACTGCAAGTGGCCAGCCAGCCCCGTCTCCCCCTGCCGTGGAGCTGACAACAGCCTCATTTGGGGAGGATACACGAGAACACAGCACGGTGGGGGCCCCAAGAGGCCCTGATCACTCTTCAGGATAGACAGCAGGATTCCCAAGAACCAAGAACCCTCCAGAGGGCAGTCCCTCGCCCAACCGTGTGCCCATGGGTCCCACCTGCCAGGTCCTGCCATCCTCCCCACAGAACCCAGGAGAGCACCTACCTCTGTTCTTGGAAGTAGGGGTGCTGCAGGGCCTGGTGGGCGGCGATTCTCTCATCGGGATCATAGGCCACCATTGCATGCAGGAGGGAGAGGCATTGTGGGGACAAATTGGTTGTCAGTAGAGGTATTCCTGATCCCTTTTTAAAAGGAAAATCAAAATTCATAGCTCTCGACCTGTATTAAAAGCCCAATGATAATAAACGGTCATGCTGTCACCGACTGCACCGCGGCCCGCCGTCAGGACTGAGGGCCCTGTGCGGAGGGGAACTTATGGCTCAGAGTCTATGGCTGTCCCAGCCCACTGTATGTGCGCCACCAAGAGGGACCCCTGAGGTGAACGATGGGCTGTTCGTGGTTCATCGACCATAACAAACACACCACTCGAGTGGGGTGCTGACAACAGGGAGGCTCTGCACGCATGAGGACAGGCCTGTATGTGAAGCTAAAGCTGCTCTTAAACGTCTATTAAAGTAGCCTGTTATAAAAAGGGGATCTGTTATGCTATAAATGTCAGAAAACTACCTTTCCTGTAAAAGACTAATACCACCTTCCTGCATGAGAAGAATGAAATAAAGTTTCATGAAAAAAGAAGAGTCCAAAATTGTCACCACCTCCTCCCTCCCTGAGATCACTTGCCCCCTCAGCCCACAGGCCCTTTCTGGGAAGTCCCGACTCCCCAGCCTCAACTCCATCAGAATGACTCCTACGAGTCCGGGAACACCTCTTCCGGGGCCGTCCCGCCAGCAGCACCACGGAGGGCTGCAGAAAGCCCTTACCCACTGCGCCCCTGCGGTCTATGCATTTCCACCCAAAGGCTTCTAAGTTCTGCTTAAACCATTCAGGGAACAGAGCATGACTCCCTGCCCCTCAGAAGGCTGGTGACAAATCTCTGTGATGCTCAAGGAACAGCTCACCTTTGAGACCCCCCGAGTAATGGGCTCTGTCTGAGCAGCCACTCACTGGCCATGGAGCGGCTCGCCCTGACGCAGGTCCTGGCAGGGGAGTGAGTCCACGTACACTCAGAGCACAACACTCACTGTTTGAACTTGGTGAGGGTCTTCTGAGCAGGTGTGCCGATGACATCGTGGATTTTTGAGATTTGGTCCAATTCATTTGCTCCAGGGAAGAGGGGCTGCAGACTGGAAGGGCATGACAAGGGGCACCGAGGTCATTACATGGCCATGGCCTCTCCATTCTGCCTGGTTCCTCCCCCACCCCACCTGCCACCCACAGACAGGCTCACTCACACAAAACACCAGGAACTGTGCCTAGCTGCTCGTGCAGACCCTCACCGCAGGGAGGCGCCACTCTCCCTTGTGCTCCTTCTTTGTTTCCACTTTACCAACAGGTCCGACGTGCTTTTTTTTTTTTTT
>NW_016107367.1:1126264-1149403 GCF_001604975.1 Cebus imitator | reverse complement strand
TATACTGGCATGCTCTCATTTAAAATTATACAGCACATATATTTTTAATGGAAAATTGCTTTTTTATTTTTCTTTTTGACAGTTTATAGAGGTTTCTTTCACATCCTCAACTAGGTATTAGGAACACCATGTAATTTTTAAGACTGTTGTCAAATTTGGGGAAACTTCTGCTAAGTTTCTTTCATATCTGAGCTATAAGATTTCATATTTCAAGTTTTCTATGGAGTGAATGCTCTTTAATCTTTGAACTAACCACATTCAGAGTATTCCTAGAAGACATCCCAAAATGAGATGGCCAGCAATAATGTAACTATTAATACATGGAAGAGACGCAAAGCACATAAACATATCTCAGCCACCCCCTAACGAGATTCCAGACACATCCAAGGCGTTCCATGGTTACTCTCAAAGAGGGGAAGTATGACGTGGGAGAGGTTGAAATATCTTATTTTTGCAAATTTATCAAAATATAAAAAGGTGGTGAAGACACCGAAAGGGCCTGTTTTGGAAGGCACCGGGCAAGCCAGCCCTGTGAGCTGCACAGTGACTCCACCTCTGCTCCAGCACACATGGTTTTTCTGAATTTTGAAACGGGTAAAGCAGGTTTGGGAAACTGCCAATTAAAAAATGAAGAAACAATCAATAGACGTTATTAAAGAATGACAGAATTGTATTTTTTTTATTTTTAATGGACACGTAGTAATTGTACCTATTCATGGGATCCAGAGTGTTATTTTGATCCGTACATACAATGTGTAAGGATGAAATCAGCGCAATTAGCACGTGCATCACCTCCAACACTGGCCACCGCTCTGTAACATTCAGAGTGTGTGTGCTGTGGTTTCAGTGGGAATAGCACTGAGCGATGGTCACCAGAGTAGCATGGTATGACAGCCTCAGCCAGCCTACGTTGACGATGAAAATGTCCGGAGTCACTCGTAAACCCAGTGTTCCGCTAGGCTTTCCTGTATATGTGGAGATTTCCACCTTAAAGGCGGACAGATCACACTTCAAGAAGTTCATTCAGCTGCTTTCAGTTCCCAGTCCACAGGAGGGGCCATTTAGTGCATCTGGTGCAGTGCCCTGTGGCCGCCCTGCACTCACTGCCCGAACTGGCTGTGCCTTGGTGCCTTGGCTTTCTACTATGTTTGAAGACTCTTCATACCACACACCCGGCATCACAGTTTACCCTTGTTCCAGAAGATGTCAACTTTACTTGATTTGAATTTTCAAAGTGTGTGTTTTAAGTCATTAAGTTTGAAATCTGCGCAACGACGTGTTCACTTAACAGTTTGGAAATCCACTTTCTCTCTCCATCAGCACATATGGCATTTGACCCTTTTGGTCCTAAGTTTGCAATTTATTTTGAAAACTAAAATTATTCTTTTTCTCTACTTAACTGTTTATAACATATAAATAGAAAGTAATTTAAATTGTAAAATGTCTAGGTGCAATGAACTTTTTCTTTCTTTTTTTTGGAGGAGTTTCACTCTTGTTGCCCTGGCTGGAGTACAATAGCGTGATCTCAGCTCACTGTAACCTCCGCCTCCTGGGTTCAAGTGGTTCTCCCACCTCAGCCTCCCGAGTAGCTGGGATTACAGGCACCCACCACCACGCCTGGCTAATTTTTGTATTTTTGGTAGACACAGGGTTTCACCATGTTGGCCAGGCTGGTCTTGAACTTCTGACCTCGTGATCTGCCTGCCTCAGCCTCCCAAAGTGCTGGGATTACAGGTGTGAGCCACTGTGCCCGGCTGCAATTAACTTTTTCATGTACTATTATCATCTTTTTATTGTTTCACATAATTTATCATCAATTTTCCAGAATTAAAATCAAAAGAATCAAAAGTAAGGCCTTTATCAGCTTTCTCAAGCTTGAGGAATTCTGGAATCTTATTCAATTAATATCTACATACAGCTGAAAAGAAGGCAACTTTGCATTCCCCTTCACACATGCAGCAGGATGAGCTGCTGGAAGTTTGTCTCATCAGGTGCTCCTGGGTCTTGCCATCAAACCCAGTCTCACTGCCCCCTGACTTAGCCTGGCACTCAAGACACCCTTCAACCAATTCCTCTCCACCACAAGGGTTCTTGGACTCCTGTGAGTGGGTTGCTAAGACACAGACTGCCCCTCCTCGTTTTCAACCACCACATTTCTGCTTCAGGACGTCTGCAGTGGGGCCCCATAAGTGGCCTAACAAGAGCCCAGATGCAGCTACTAGTCCCGGGTCCTCACTTCGAGAACCATGCGCCACCTCAGCCTTCTTGCTTATTGAATGCTGAGAGGAAGTCACACGTGCACTCTTCTCTGGATGCTCCCAAAGCTCTCCTGTTTAGTACTTACCCTCCTGATGTTCCATCCTAGGAATGCCCATCCCAGCCATGTCAACACATTCAAATCTGACTCACATCATAAAACTGTCATTAGCGTCATCTGAACTTGGGAAACATGGAATCTTTTAGGAAAAGTCTATCCAATCTTCATAATCACCTAGGAGTCTTTTAAAAAGCAGATTTCGGCCAGGTGTGGTGGCTCATGCCTGTAGTCCCAGCATTTTGGGTGGCCAAGGCAGGTGGATCACGAGGTCAGGAGTTCAAGACCAGCATGGCCAAGATGGTGAAACCCCATCTCTACTAAAACCATAAAAATTAGCCAGGTGTGGTGGCAGGCACCTGTAATCCCAGCTACTCGGGAAGCTGAGGCAGGAGGATCGCCTGAACCTGGGCGGCAGAGGTTGCAGTGAGCTGAGATCACACCACTGCACTCCAGCCTGGGACTCCATCTCGGAAAAAAAAAAAAAAAAAAAAAAAAAAAAAAAAAAAAAAAAAAAAAAGCAAGGCCTGAACCTAGACCTAATGGAGCCACAAATGAGAATGGTGGCCAGGAATCTGTGCTTCTCGGATGCCTTCAGTCCCAGGTGAGAGTCCTCCTCAGGTGCCCGGCCTTCCTGGCTTTCTCAGGTCTCCTCCTGGAAAATCCCTATTCACAGCCTAGGGGTAAGGAGGGGTTACTGCTAGAGTGGGGTGTCAGGGCAATAGTGTGGGCTCAGTGGTCTGAACAGCTGGAGACCGCACCCTTGCAAAGGAAGGCACTGCCTACCCACTCTCCAAAAGCTTCTCCAGAACTTTCCGCTCCAAGACTGTATCTGGTTCCCATCAGATTTTTGTTTTCAAACAGTAAGTAAACTAGAGTACAATTAACAAGCCACTCAGAAGTTTCTCATGTGCCCCTTACTGAATGCCAGTGACCTCAGCATTTACCTCATCGGCTGTAGCTATCCTGACCAAGGTAATTTTTACAAGTTATTTTTTACCAAATAGTCTCGTTAAGATGACTCTAAGGAATGTCATATTTAATAGTAGCAATTTTTAAAAAATAAGTGAACACAGTGATAAACCATGGCATTCCCTGAACTCAGCACTAACTAAAGGAATACAGCTGCCAACGTGGCCTGCATCATGACGGCATCCCAGCACCACCCCTCCCAGCGAGGGTGGAGAGAACCACGACTAGCCACTCACTAAGGCAGATGAATTTTGTGTGTGTGTCCAGGTCTCATTCTGTTGCCCAGGCTGAAGCGCAGTGGTGCAATCATAGCTCACTGCAGCCTCCAGCCATCCTCCCACCTCAGCCTCCTGAGTAGCTGGATCTACAGGTGTATGCCACCACACCTGGCTATTTAAAAGAAAACTTTTTTTGTACAGACAGGGTCTCACTATGTTGCCCAGGCTAGTCTCGAACTCCTGTGCTCAAGTAATCCTCCCGCCTTGGACTCCCAAAGAGTTGGGACTACACGCATGAGCCACTGCACCTGGTCCTATGAATTTAACTGGAATAGTTAAAAAAGAGAGCAGAATCAGATACAGCTGTGTAAAAGAGTAGCTGCCTCTGTAGTCAGATTATGAGGGATACTTAACCTTTTACAGTTTTTCTTCCTAAATTCCAAGCCAGGTTTTCCCACTGCAGACGGCATGAGCCCAGAGCCATAAGCGCAGACATCCAAATACACAAACTAGGATTGCTGATGACGTAGCCATTCTCTATTCACCCCAATTACTAACTCACACCAAAGAATGCAGGGACAATCTTCCAAAGTGAGTGGTGGACACAACGCCTTCACCGTCCCTTCCCCAGGCTCCCACACCACTCTTGCCTTCGTGGCACACCCACAGACTGGCTTACTCAGGACCCATCCCAACCCCCCCATCTAGCACGGCAGGCCTGGAAGTCCAAACAACGTTCTTCAGGCTGCCTTGCAGCTGGGGGTTCCAGATGTGACTTGGGCTCTGCCTAAATGGGACCACTTGGGAAAGACGCTTCAGGCCCAGGCATAGGGGCAGATGAGAGAGGGAAGGCATCCATTCTGAGGGCACAGGTCACGGCTGCCTCCTCCCCCTGGCAGAGGCGGCCCTGTTCCAGGCCTGGTGACTGCAGCACCTTTATTCTGCAGTGTTGCCAGCGGCAGGGGCAGCAGCTCGATCATGGGCAGCAGCTGTGAGAAGCGACTTCCAAGAAGCCAAGCCCAGAGTCAGCTTCTTCAGTCCTCCCAACAACTCTGGCAACCTATCTGCATCACAGTCATCCCTCTGGAGTTCATCAGAGAACAGGGAATGCTGTTGTTTCCAGCTGAAAGGGAGAATCAACACACCCACTCCCAGCACATTTAGTCTTTAAATAGCAACTGGAGAATTCCTTCTAAAAAGGCACTACTCAAAGCACTGTCCATAAACTGATGCCGGTTTCAGGGACTGGTTGTTACAGAATAACTGCTTAGAACCGTTTATAGTAATTTTGTGACGTCTAAGCACCTGTTCCCTTTTCTGGTCATTCATTTTTACTGTATTTTATAAAAATTCTAAGGGCCGGGCGCGGTGGCTCAAGCCTGTAATCCCAGCACTTTGGGAGGCTGAGGCGGGTGGATCACGAGGTCAAGAGATCGAGACCATCCTGGTCAACATGGTGAAACCCCGTCTCTACTAAAAATACAAAAAATTAGCTGGGCATGGTGGTGCGTGCCTGTAATCCCAGCTACTCAGGAGGCTGAGGCAGGAGAATTGCCTGAACCCAGGAGGCGGAGGTTGCGGTGAGCCGAGATCATGCCATTGCACTCCAGCCTGGGTAACGTGAGTGAAACTCCGTCTCAAAAAAAAAAAAAGAAAAATTCTGGTCTGCAACAGATTAGAAATAAAACAACTGGTCTTCTGCGACAGTTTTAGAAACATTGGTCTAAACACCAATTGAAAATGACCTCTCCCCTGCCTTAAAACCTGATAATGTCTTCCCACTGAACTTAGAATAATGAAAATTCTTACCCTCGCTCTACCAGCCTCATTGGTGGCTGCCTACTCCATTTCCTACAACGCTCCTCCATGTCCTCCAGCCACACGGGTCTCTTCCCTCACAGTGGCCTCAGGGCCTTTGCACTGGCTATCCCTTTGCCTGAAGTACTCAAACCTTACCACTCTCTAACACACTGGCCTGTTTTAGTCGCTGACAGCCTTATCCCTCTCTGGAATTCTTGATCATGTTAACTGATATTCTTGATAATTTCTTCACTTGTTTCCTCTCTCTCCTCGAGTGTGAGCTCCACATGGGTGGGAACTGTGTCTGTTGTGTTCCCCGTGTCCCTGCCTCTGGAATAGCCCATGGCATGTCACCGCAAATGAGACATCCTCTCCTACACCTGTCTAATTCTACCACTCCTCCAGGAAAGCCTTACTTTCCTAGCCCGCACCATCTCTGCCTCATCTGACACCTGGTCAACAAAGAGAAAATTACCCCAGCAATTCCTTTTCTCTTATATCACTTTCATATACTTTATGTGGACGCTAGGCTATATACTCTTTCAATATCAAGAACACGCCTCTGACAGGCTGCTTCTCTGTCTTCCCAGTTCTTGCCAGACCGTGCACACTGCCATAAAGACAAGTACACAACTCAATAATGGCTGTGTGATCGTTCCCTTATTTCATTATTACCTCATTCTTTAGCGTTTAATAGTGCTCCTCAATATTCTAATAACCTAAGAGTGGCAATTTGTGTCATAGGAATGGTCATTCTGGTAGCGAAAGCCTTAGCGATTGATTCAGTTTTCACTAAATCACTATCATCGTCAACAGCGGGTGCTCAGTGCCTTACATGAATAGAGGCACCTAATTACTGTTGATATGTGAGGCCAAGGCGAGTGGATCACCTGAGGTCTCGAGTTTGAGACCAGCCTAGCCAACACACAGCAACTTGCTGAAAATTGCCCCGTCTTGTTGCGTTATTCATTTATGTATTTATTTTTTCTTGAGACAGAGTCTCGCTTCAATGGATAATCTGGAGTGCAATGGCACAATCTTGGCTCACTGCAACCTCTGCCTCCCAGGTTCAAGCGATTCTCCTGCCTCAGCCTCCCAAGTAGATGGGACTACAGTCACATGCCACCATGCCCAGCTTTTTCACATTTTTGGTACAGACAAGGTTTCACTGATCAGCCAGGCTGGTCTTGAACTCTTGACCTCAAGTAATCCATCTGCCTCAGCCTCCCAAAGTGCTGGGATTATAGGCATGAGCCACCACACCCAGCCTTTATTTTTATTTTTTGAGACAGAGTCTCGCTCTGTTGCCCAGACTAGAGTCCAGTGGCACAATCTTGACTCACTGCAACCTCCACCTCCTGGGTTCAACCGATTCTCCTGCCTCAGCCTCCTGAGCAGCTGGGACTACAGGCACACACAACACCCTGCTAATTTTTTGTGTGTATTTTTAGTAAAGACAAGTTTTCACCATGTTGGTCAGGATGGTCTTGAACTTCTGACCTTAAATGATCCACGTATCTTGGCCTCCTAAAGTGCCAGGATTACAGGCATGAGCCACTGTGCTCGGTTTTATATACATCAACTTTTATGGATGCAGAAAAACCTGCCTACTGCTGGGTATGGTGGCTCACGCCTATAATCCTAGCACTTTGGGAGGCCACATGGTGAAACCCTGTCTCTACTAAAATACAAAAAATTAGCTGGACGTAGAAGCATGTGCCTATAGTCCCAGCTACTTGGGAGGCTGAGGCAGGAGAATTGCTAGAACCCAAGAGGCGGATGTTGCAGTGAGCCAGGGTTGTGCCACTGCACTCCAGCCTGGGCAACAGAGTGAGACTTGCCTACCTATGCTATTTATTTTGTTAGTACTGTACCATCACACACATATTTTAAGTCACATATAAAATACATGAATATTGATATAATGCTTTTTTCCCACTATCCAACTTCCTAAAAACAATTTTATTTGGACTCTTCATATTTATCTTCAACATCAGTGTCTTTGTCACAAAAATAGTTTATTGATCTACAAGTTTCCCATAGCACATCATCTTCAGTTTGGCCCAAATTGTGAAATACAGCATCAAAATCATCTATGATGCTGTCACTAAAATTCAATTCCAAGTCATAGTCACTCACGTGACAGTAGGTGCAGTTGTTTTTTATTTCTCTTCTAGGTATAATGTGATTTGTAAATGTAGCACTTGCTGTGTTGCTTTCTTAGTGAGATATACAAGGTTCATTTGTCCTGACATCTAACACAACCAAGAGGTCAGACCCCCAGGAACGCTTTGCTTGCTGTGGGCCAGCCAGCTCTCTCCTTTTCTCCTGTTCCCCTCAGGGACCTCTATAAGTATCCCACACCAGCCCTGACGAGGTCATCTCAGGCAAACATGCTCTCCTAAACAGTGCTTCATTGTTCAGAAGAAAGGAAATGAACGAGAGCCCTGGAAAATGGCAGGAGCTTCCCTCACATGCAGGGGACGATTTTACAGGGAAAACTCTGCCTTAGAGACATAGAACAGAATGTTGAGCAACAGCAGATCTGGGGAGCAGAGAGGACTCCAAGCCAGCAGGCCTGTGCGCATGTGCCCATGGCAGGGCTGGCTGCGGGTGCTCTGCAGCACAGCTGCCCCTGCTGCCTCCCGCCATCCTCGCCCAGATCTCATGCACACCCAGAGGGCCTGGGGCTTCCTTTCTTGTTTGCAGCCATGTTCTGAGTAGACAAGCCATCAGGGAAATGCCTCCCCATGAGTGAAGTGGCGCTGTACAGCATATTACATATAACTATGGCACTATGATGACCCATGATGTTGCGAACAACTAAGCACATATGAATTACAAGCCTTAAAAGAGGGCCTTAGATTAGCTTTCAAATTACTCTACGTACCTCGTATTAGCTCATAAATATTCATGTCCATAAGTTCACATATCAGTGCAAGAGAACCAGATTTTCTGTCACTGAAGAAGAAAGCAAGTTTTAAAAATAATTTTTCTTGCCTTAATCAGAAAATATAACCCAATATTTAAATCACTTGTAAACATTTTTAGTAAACATAAGGCACTACCACATGAAATACTACAGTGTAATCGCTAAAACAGTAAAGGCTTTGATTTTAAATCAGTATTTCAGGTACAATTAATAAAAATACCAGCAAAACCCAACTCTGAACAAAATTGTAAAAGTCGAGTCGGGTGTGGTGGTGCATGCCTGTAGTCCCAGCTACTCAGGAGGCTGAGGTGGGAGGATCGCTTGAGCCCAGGAGTCCGCTATGCCGATCGGGTGTCCACACTAAGTTCGGCATCGATATGGTGACCTCCCGGAAACAGAGGACCACCAGGTGGCCTAAGGAGGGGTGAACTGGCTCAGGTTGGAAACGGAGCAGGTCAAAACTCCCCTGCTGATCAGTAGTGGGATCGCGCCTGTGAATAGCCACTGCACTCCAGCCTGGGCAACATAGCGAGACCCCGTTTCTAAAAAAAATAAAATAAAATAAATAAATAAATAAAAGTCGAAAACAGATATATCTTCAAAATATACAATTAACTATCAGCAGAAAGAAGAAAAAGGTTAGGGAGTTGGCAAGCAAAACAATAAAAGAGGCCAGGCGCAGTGGTTCACGCCTGTAACCCCACTCTGTGGGAGGCTGAGGTGGTGGATCACTTCAGGTTAGGAGTTTGAGACCAGCCTGGCCAACAAAGTGAAACTCCATCTCTATGAAAAATACAAAAATTGGCTGGGCATGGTGGCATGCCTGTAGTTACAGCTACTCAGGAGGCTGAGGCAGGAGAATTGCTTAAACCTGGGAGGTGGAGATTGCAACAAGCCAAGTTTGTGCCACTGTACTCCAGCCTAAGTGACAGTGTCTCGAGACCCTGTCACAAAAAAAAAAGAAAGAAAAAATTAATTCATGCTCCATGACTGCAAATTTAATTTTAATTTAGCTAGATTCCTTCCATGTAATTGGGATAAATCACAATGAAGGAGTAAAAACCAAAAAGCAGTCAGGGGAAAAAGAGAAAAACGAGTCACATTACAAAGTGTGTGATATCCATGCTGACACAGAATGGGGACAGAGATTGCTGGCTGAGCCACCAACTTCTCCTGAGTTCAAGCAGGCCCTTAAAGGGTTCCCAGAGTCATGAGCAGGAGCCTGTATCCCCAGACTCTACTCTCGGTACCTCCAGTCTGGCTGGAAGGGGTCTTGGTTGCTGGGAGCCCCACGTGAGACTCTGGACAGAAGCACTTTGTAAAGGGTGTGGAAAGCGCGTGATGTGCATGCAGTGTTGAGACCATTACATATGAACTGCAGTCTCTAGACCTGGCCCAAACTGACTTCTAAGAACGCTGCAGGTCAGGAAGTCACACAGTTATAAAAAGACATTTCCCTTTGAGTTTAAAACTGTTCCATCCTCTGATTAAAATCTACTAGACTTTAACTGGCAGCGCTGGAGTTCCTTGGCAGATATTACAGGCCAGCCTCCCTCAGAGGCACAGCGAAGCTTCTACACCAAGGTGCCCCCTCTCAGAGTGGTGGTGCCCTTCTAGTCCACAGCGTCCCAAAATCCTGTAGCCTGGCTCTCTGGCTCAGCGGGGTCTGTAAGCGCAGCACAAAGCTGCCAGGAAGAAGGTTTCCCAGGCTCAGGCAGGCACTGAGGGATAAGCTGTGCTCTGCCTTCTTGACTGATAGATAAACTTTATGGAAACTATTCTATAATTAGAACAGAAGTGAAAAATCCCCAAAAATGTTATCAATTATAGTAAGAAAGACTACAGGAGACTGTTCAGAAATGGCAACTGGCAGGACAGAGTGAGAATGTACAATCCCTGAAATAACACAACAGTGCTTTCCCAGTAGGCCAAAATTCACACTCAAGACCTCAGCAGCCTAACTGAGCTACAGGAAGGCTATTTGCATGACAGATGGTTTTATGATGTGTGGTCACCTAAATGAAAGCATTTCCACATTAAGAATCAGATGCTGGCTGGGTGTGGTGGCTCAAGCCTGTAATCCCAGCACTTTTGGAGGCTGAGGTGGGCAGATTACCTGAGGTCAGGAGTCCGAGACCAACCTGGCTAACATGGTGAAACCCCCATCTCTACTAAAAATACAAAAATTAGCCAGGCATAATGTCTGGCACCTGTAACCCCAGCTACTCAGGAGGCTGAGGCAGGAGATTGCTTAAAACCAGGAGGCGGAGTTTGCAATGAGCCAAATCTCGCCACTGCACTCCAGCCTGAGTGACAGAGAGAGACTCCATCTCAAAAAAAAAGAAAAAGAGAAGCCGGGCACGGTGGCTCAAGCCTGTAATCCCAGCACTTTGGGAGGCCGAGGCGGGTGGATCACGAGGTCAAGAGATCGAGACCATCCTGGTCAACATGGTGAAACCCCGTCTCTACTAAAAATACAAAACATTAGCTAGGCATGGTGGCGCGTGCCTGTAATCCCAGCTACTCAGGAGGTTGAGGCAGGAGAATTGCCTGAACCCAGGAGGCAGAGGTTGCGGTGAGCCGAGATCGCGCCATTGCACTCCAGCCTGGGTAACAAGAGTGAAACTCTGTCTCAAAAAAAAAAAAGAAAAAGAAAAAGAGAGAATCAAATGCACATTTTCCCACATAAAAATGTGATGTGGTATAAGATGAAGTGAAAATGGTTACTCTCTGAGCTACAAAGCAGATATTCAAAATGTCTACCAATCAAATTTAGATAACTTTTCAAGCTCCAAATATACTTACAAAACCACTTCATGCAACGTAAGAATGTTTGGGTGTGGATTCAGGCGCCTCAGTGCTTGGATCTCTCGTAGGCTGTTGACTTGCTCAATACTATTGTGTAGGTAAAAATGGATAGCTCATTCACAATTTAGGTCAACTTCAAAATTAGAGTTACTTATTATCAAGGATCACAATTTTAAAACCCACAAGTATTTCAAGCAAGTTAATCAGGTTTTATTTCCCATTAGAAACTGAAGTTAAGCATACCTCATTGCTGCATTAAAAAAAATCAAGGTTCTTACAGCTTAGAACATATGTTAAAATTTTTCCCATCTAAGATCCTGAAACAATACTAGGTAGTTTATTTTACATATTAACAAAAATAATTAGACAATAAAACTTATGATTAAATTTATTAATAAGATTAATAATTAAGATTTATTCTTCAGTTTATAGGTATACTATCTGAAAATGAGCATTTCAAAGTTCCAAGAGGAGACCCACCCCTTCTTTTTTTTTTTTTTTTCTGAGACAGAGTCTCACTCTCTCATCCAGACTGGAATGCAGCGATGCAATCATGTCTCACTGGAGCCTCAACCTTCCAGGCTCGGGTGATCCTCCCACCTTAGCCTCCTCAGTAGCTGGGACCACAGGTCCATGCCACTATACCCTCTCAAACTCCTGCATTCAAATGATCTGCCCGCCTCAGCCACCCAAAGTGCTAAGATTACAAGCATGAGCCACTGCGTCCAGCCTCCTTCTTATTTTTAATAACTTTTTTTTTTTTTTTTGATATCTTTCTTTTTTTTTGAAATGGAGTTTCCCTCTTGTTGCCCAGGCTGGAATGTAATGGCGCGATCTCAGCTCACTGCAACCTCCACCTCCCGGGTTCATGTGATTCTCCTGTCTCAGTCTCCCAAGTAGCTGGAACTGCAGCTGCGCGCCACCACACCTTGCTAATTTTTGTAATTTTAGTTGAGACGGGGTTTTACCATGTTGGCCAGGCTGGTCTCAAACTCCTGACCTCAGGTAATCCACTCTCCTTGGCCTCCCAAAGTGCTAGGATTACAGATGTGAGCTACCACACCCAGCCCTCTTTTCCATTTCATTCACCTGGTGACAAGCATTCTCTTGGCTTGTGTCTTATTGCAGGCTCTTCTTTATGAAGACTGCTCCGCCAATACAAATCATGCCAATACAGTGCAATCAGGCTCAAAGTCTGAGGCCAGCTGTCACTGCCCTCTAGACAGACCTCTTTTGAGAATGCCACTTACCACAGTGGGCCCATGGGGTCACACCCAGTTGAATAATTCAATTCACCAGAAATTTTCATCTCAGGGGCTCCAAAAAGAACTAACTGTGGGACTGTTTTTTCAACTGGCAAATTCTGTTCTATCAACTTTTCACATATAATGGAAAGCTCAACATTTTGTGTTTGAAGAGTAGTTATACCCAGTAGTATTGGCGTAGTTTTAAATCAATATGGCTGAGGCCAGGCGTGGTCACTCATGCCTATAATCCCAGCACTTTGGGAGGCCTGGGTGAGCAAATTGCCTGAGGTCAGGAGTTCCAGACCAGCCTGGTCAACATGGTGAAACTAAAATACAAAAAAAAAAACCCACTAAAAATACAAAAATTAGCCAAGGGCAGTGGCAAATGCCTATAATCCCAGCTACTTGGGAGGCTGAGGCAGGAGAATTTCCTGAACCTGGGAGGCGGAGGTTGCAGTGAGCCGAGATTGTGCCACGGCACTCCAGCCTGGGTGAGCGTGAGACTCCATCTCAAAATATAAATAAGTAAATAAATACGGCTGAATATTTTAAGTCACTCTCATGTTAGCCAACAAATAGAAGCCTGACATTTAAGAAGAGCCTGAAAATAGAATAGTCTGAAGAGTCTAAGAATATTTCTGACTAAAAGTTACAGCCCCCATTTTCATTACTAGAGTGTATTTCCTCCCTCACATTCAAGTTGTTATTCAAAATGTTAGCAACTCGCACCCTAGGTCCACAACCAAATCAGAAAAGACCTAGTCCACCATGCTGAAGCCAGGTCCTCGAGGTGACCAGAACTAGGAAGTGCTGAACAGGGGACCCAGGTGACACTCAGGAGGCTCTGGACGGCAGCCATTTACCAATGAAGACGAATCATTCGATATTCTACAATGCACAGAACAGAAAAAAAAAATTCCAGACCAAAATGCCAAGAGTGTTGATATAGAGAAATCCTACTTCAGGTAGAAAGAACAAAAAGCTAACAAGCTAGCACTAGTTCTAATTTTTGAACACCCTATCTGAAAAACTTAGCTTTTACAACTGGGCAGCCGAACAGCCATGTGATTTAGACAAATATCCACTCTTCTCATGTGTAACAGAAAAACCAGTTATCACACCCCCGAAGCATATTTTGCTTATTATAGACAGGATTCTTTCATGTCTCCACAGGCATTCACTGAGAAATAATGAACTAAGACAAACATTTAGAAAGGCACATTTTCCTGGATGACTGCTAGATACCAGGATCTAGCAATTGTTCAAGTAACAGTGCTTAATAACATTCAAATCAACTCTGTCCCCACTTTTAAAATCATGAAAAAAATCTAAAAAATACTGGAAGTAACCACTTTTCTTTGCCTTGGAGTTGCTCTGAATTTTGTGGTCAGGTAACATTCAGTTTGTTTATTGTTCTGTCGGAAACAAAATACCACAAAATTGAACATAAGAGGAATGTAGGCAGCCTTTGCTCCAAAAAAACCAAGATGACATTTACCGTAATTGGAGTTTTTCTACAAATGGAACAAATTATGATTATCCGGACTCAGACTTTAAAAAAAAATTTTAAAGATCAGCCAGGCACAGTGGCTCATGCCTGGGATCCCAGCACTTTGGGAAGCCGAGGTGGGTGGATCACAAGGTCAGACATTTGAGACCAGCCTGGCCAACACAGTGAAACCATCTCTACTAAAAATACAAAAAATTAGCCAGGCGTGGTGGCGGGAGCCTGTAATCCCAGCTACTAGTGAGGCTGAGGCAGAGGTCGCAGTGAGTCGAGATCATGCCACCGCATTCCAGCCTGGGTGACAGTGCATGACTCCATCTCAAAAAAAAAAAAATTAAAGATCAATTATGAAACATCAACATTTCATCTTATTGGATGAATTTTATGGAAAACAAATTTATCTAACCAGTACAATCTATATGAAGAAAGTCCTCAATTAAAGCAAAGCAGCAAAAGAAATGGCTATATTACTATTAGACAAAGTAGACTGCAAAACAAGGAAGATTACTACTTAGGATTCCATGATGATAAAAAAAGGCTCAATACATAAGGAAGCCATGACTACTGTAAATGTGTATGTGCTAAATAAAATCTTTTTTTTTGTTTTGAGACGGAGTCTTATTCTGTCATCCAGGCTGGAGTGCAGTGGCATGATATCAGCCACGTCCATGGAGGTTGATCACTGCAACCTCCATCTCCCAAGTACAAGTGATTCTCCTGCTACACCCTCCTGAGTAGCTGGGATTACAGGCGCCTACCTTCATGCCAGGCTATTTTTGTATTTTTAGTAAAGACAAGGTTTAATCATGTTGGTCAGGCTGGTCTCGAACTCCCAACCTTAGGTGATCCACCCCACCTTGGCCTCCCAAAGTGCTGTGATTATAGGCATGAGCCACGGCACCCAGCCTTTTTTTTCTTTTTGAGACGGAGTCTTGCTCTGTTGCCCAAGCTGGAGTGTAGTGGAGCAATCTTGGTTCACCGCAATCTCCATCTCCCAAGTTCAAGTGATTCTCCTGCCTCAGCCTCCCAAGTAGCTGGGATTACAGGCACCTGCCACCACAACTAGCAAATTCTTGTATTTTTAGTAGAGACAGGGTTTCACCACATTGGCCAGGCTGGTCTCATACTCCTAACCTCAAGTGATCCACCAACCTCAGCTTCCCAAAGTGCTGGGATTATAGGCATGAGCCACTGTGCCTGGCCTAAATAAGAGAATTTTAATATACATAAAGGAAAAGTTGACAGGACTGAAGAAAAAGATGAAGATTTTAGTATCCTACTCCCGTAATTGACTGAACAATCTTTAAAAAAAAATCAGTAAAGATACAGAAGATCCTAACAGCATTATTAACTACCTATTCTAATCGACATTTATAAACAGTATATTCAAAAGCTGTATGTGAAATATTCTTTTCAAGTATATATGGAACATTCATCCATATAGATAATGTGCTGAAGCATAAGGTAAGTCTCAATACATTTCAAAAGACTGAAAACTTTACAGAACACGTTCTCTGATCACAATGGATTAAATTAGAAATCAGTAATAGTAAGCTATCTAGAAGAGTCTCAAAAATTTGGAAATTAAACAATAAAAAAGAAATCACAAGGGAAATCAGAAAATATTTCAAACCAAATAAAGCACAACATATAGAAATGTATGAGATGCAGCTAAAACAGGATTTAGAAAGATATTTATGTGTAAATACTAAATGAAGAAAGGGTTAAAATCAAGTATCTAAATGTCCCCCTTGGCCGGGCGCAGTCACTCACGCCTGCAATCCCAGCACTTCAGGAGGCTGAAACAGGTGGATCACTTGAGATCAGGAGTTTGATACCAGCCTGGCCAACATGATGAAACCCCGCCTCTACCAAAAATATAAAAATTAGCTGGGCATGGTGGCACATGCCTGTAATCCCAGCTACTTGAGAGGCTTAGGCAGGAGAATCGCTTGAACCTGGGAGGCGAAGGTTGCAGTGAGCCAAGATACTGCAGTAAGCCAAGATCCGAGGCAGGGGGATCACCTGAGGTCAGGATTTCGAGACCAGCCTGGCCAACATGACGAAACCACGTCTTTACTAAACATACAAAAATTAGCTGGGCATGGTGACACGTGCCTGTATTCCCAGCTACTGGGGAGGCTGAGGCAGGAAAATTGCTTGAACCTGTGAACCTGGAAGGCGGAGGTTGCAATGAGCTAAGATTACCCTATTGCACTCCAGCCTGGACAACAAGAGTGAAACTCCATCTCAAAAACAACAACATAGCTGAAATTAAGCAAACAAATAAATGGTGGGATGGTTATACCATGTTCATGAGTTGCAAAGTTCAATATTGCTAAGATACACATTCTTGGCTGGGCGTGGTGGCTCATGCCTGTAATCCCAGCACTCTGGGAGGCTGAAGCAGGTGGATCAGGAGGTCAGGAGAGACAGACCATCCTGGCCAACATGGTGAAACCCCATCTCTACTAAAAATATAAAAATTAACCGGGCATGGTGGTAGCCGCCTGTAGTCCCATCTCCTCAGGAGGCTGAGGCAGAAGAATCGCTTGAACCCAGGAGGTGGAGGTTGCATTGAGTTGATATCATGCCACTGTACTCCAGCCTGGGTGACATGGCAAAACTCTGTCTCAAAAAAAAGAAAAGATATGCATTCTCTCCCAAATTGAACTATAGATTCGATACAATCCTATTCATAATGCCAATATACCTGGCTAATTTTTGTATTTTTAGTTGAGACAGGGTTTTACCATGTTGCCCAGACTGGTCTTGAACTCCTCTGGGCTCAAGTGATCAGCCCACCTCAGCCTACCAAAGTGCTGGGATTACAGATGTGAGACATCATGCCTGGGCTGTTTTATTTTTTAATAGAATTGATGAGCTATACTCCTATAATCCTCACAGAAAAAAAAAATTGAGCTGATTCTAAAATGTATATGGATGTACAAAAGACTTCGAGTAGGCAAAATTGTCTTTGAAAAGATGAAGAGTCAGATCCCAGCGGCCGGGGCTTCAGGAGCCCTGGAACCGGGATAAGAAAAAAAAAAAAAAAGAAAAGATGAAGAAAGCTGGAAGACTTATACCATCTGACCTCAAAACTTACTGTTAAGCTACATTAATCAAAACAGTATGGTACTGGCATAACAACAGTCAAGGAGAGCAATGAAACAGAATAGAGTCCAAAACAGACCTATATTTTTGCAGTCAATTAGCTTTTGACAAAATAACTCATTGAGGGCAAGGAAAATCTTTTTTTAACAAATGATGTTGGAACAACTGGATATTCATTTGGGGGAAAAAATGATGCTTGATCCCTACTGCACTCCATTCACAAAAATTAATTTAAGATGGATCACAGAGCTAAATATAAAAAGTTAAAATGATAAAGTTTTTAGAAGAAAATACAAGACAATATATTCACAACCTGGAAGTAGGCAAAAATTTATTCTAAGAAAGCAGAGAACAATAACCATAAAAAATTCCATAAGTTGGACTTCACTGACGTTAAAAAAGTTCAGCACATGAAAAGATCCCATAAAGAAAATGGACAGGCAAACCACAGGCTTGGAGAAACTAATTGCAAAACATATCTGATAAAAGACTTCTATACAGAATATATAAAGAACTAAACACACAAGCAACCTAATTTTTAAAATTAGTTTTTCTCTTTTTCTTCCTTAGGATGGCTTTTTTTCTTTTTTTTTTTTTTTTTTTTTGATGGTTTGTTTTTTAAGCTTTAAATTTTTAAAGGGGCAAAAACTTGGACAGACAATTCATAAATGAAGATACATGAATGGCCAATAGGTACATGATCAAGTGCTCATCATCATTAGTCATCAGGGAAGTAGAAATTAAAACTACCATTAGATAATTCCACACGATCATCAGAATGGCTTAAACTTAAAAGGCTAACAACATCAAATGCTGGTGAGGATATGGAGCAACTGGAATTTTCATTCTTTGCCAGTGGTAGTGTAAAAAGCTACAATCACTTTGAGAAAAGGCTTGTCAGTTTCTTACAAAGTTAAAAATATACCTACCCTTTGATCCAGTGATTCTGTTTCTAGTAACTGCCTAAGAAAAAATGAAAACATATATGTACAAGTAGAATTTCCATATTTCTTTTGTTGTTTTTTTGAGACAGAGTCTTGCTCTGTCACCTAGGCTAGGGAGTGCAGTGGTGTGATCACGGCTCATTGCAGCCTCAACTTCCCAGGCTCGAGCAATGCTCCTATCTCAGCCTCCCAAGTAGCTAGGACTACAAAAGTGAGCCACCATACCCTGTTTGTTTTGTTTTTGTTGCAGAGACAGAGTCTCACTATGTTGCCCAGCTTGGTCTCAAACTCCAGGGCTCAAGCAATCCTTGTGCCTCAGCCTCCCAAAGTGCTGGGATTACAGAAGCAAGCCACCATGCCCAGCCTAAGAAGTCAAATTTCATAGCAGCTTTATTCTTGGTAGCCCAAAACTGGGAACTATCCAAAAGTCCATTAACAGGAAAATGGATAAACAAATTACGTTGTAGTCACAGATTATAATGAACATTGCTCAGCATTAAAAAGGCATAAACTGGCCAGGTGTGGTAGTTCACATCTATAATCCCAACACTTTGGGAGGCCGAGGCGGGTGGATCACCTAAGGTCAGGAGTTCGAGACCAGACTGGACAGTGAAACCCCATCTCTACTAAAAATATAAAAATTAGCCAGCCGTGGTGGCCCAGGACTATAGTCCCAGCTACTCAGGAGGCTGAGGTAGGAGAATCGCTTGAACTCAGGAGGCAGAGGTTGCAGTGAGCTGAGATTGTGCCACTGCACTCCAGACTAGGCAACAGAGCAAGACTCTTCAAAAAAAAAAAAAAGGGCATAAACCACCGAAAAACAGTGAGGATGAATCTCAAAGACATAATGCCGAGGAGCTGGACACAAGAGCACATACTGTGAAATTCCATTTAATATGAATTTCTAGAAAAGGATAACAAAAAAAAAACAGACTAGTGACTGCCCGGGATGGTAGTGGGAAGCTCACTGAAAAGGAACATGGAAGAACTTTCTACGGTTATATTAATGTTCTACATCTTGATTACATGAAAATATCTACTTGCCAAATTTATACAGACACACAACGTACTCTTCAAGGTATATAAATTTTACTTTTCAAAAAAAACTGAATAATGTTATAGATTGCATGTTTGTGTCCTCCAAAATTCGTATGTTGAAACTCTAAACTCCTGATGGGATGATACGAGGAGGTGGGAGTTCTGGGAAGCAATTAGAGCACATGGCATTAGTGTTCTGAGAAGAAACACAGAAAGACTCCAGAACTTGCATCTTCTCTCTCTCTGCCATCTGTCATTTGAGGACACAGCAAGAAGAGGGCCGCCTGCAAATCCTAAAGCAAGCCCTCGCCAGACAGCAGACTTGTCTGCCAGCACTTTAATCTTGTACTTATCAGCCTCCAGAACTGTAAGAAATAAATGTCTGCTGTTTAAGCCATACGGGATACAGTATAATTTGTTACAGCAGCCCAAGCTATATGGAGACATGTAATAATGACCAAGTAGAAGAAGTATACTGCATGGAGGTACAGATTAAATAAAAATCACAGGGTTGTTGATTCTGGCTGCTGGGTACCTAGGGTTAATTACTATTCATTTTGTACCTGTTTGAGGTTTTTTTATATTATATTCTTTTTAAATTAAAAAAAAAAAAGCTTTTAGAGAGACTCATTAGTTTCTTGCCTTTGTTTTTATTCATAACTTACACAGCAGACTTTTTATTTTTGTAAAAGTAATTTGAGGACTACTTAGAGGTGTGACTTGAGAAAAACTAGTACCACATCTAGACCTGACAGTGGCATCAGGGTCTGCAGCTGGGAGGAATGGTGGGAAGATCACCAGCTCTGGACCTACACAGACCTGGGCTCAGACTCAGCTCTACCACTTGCCAGTTGGGCAGCAATGGGCCGGGTGGGGAACTCGATCTCTGCAAACTTTAATTCCCTAGTCTGAAAGATATAACAATGCATCTTCCTCCCAGGACTTCAGTGAGGATTCAATGACACATGCATATAATTCGCCTGGTACCGTTCATGACACCAGATACGTAGTGAACAACTGCTGTATCAATTTTACTATTATTATCTCACTTCCATCTTCAAATAGTCTTCAAGCTCTCCTAACTTGTATTATCTGTTATGGAAAAACTGATTTACATAGCAAGTTGCTTTATCTCGTGTGCCAGCACTGCACTAAGCTCTTTATCTGCCTTATTTAATTTCACCCTCACAGCAATCTTACAGGGTAGATACTGTGGTTATCCCCGTCGTATAAATAAAGAAACAGAGGCACAGAGAAATTAAGGAATTGTCCAAGATCACATTAACTAAAGTGAAAGAGCTGCTGGTTCTGATCTTTGGAGTCAGAGCTAGTAACCCTATGCTGAACCCTAGGTTCAGAAGACTTGTGCCAATGTCACTGCCTCAGGGCACAGAGAAATCCTACAAATACCAAGATTAGGGATTCTTTTTTTAACAGACTCATTCCATTTCTTCTATTTCCATAGGATAATCTAAAAGCATAGCAAAAGAGAACTGTTTTTTGTTATTGTTGTTCGAGACAGGGTCTTGCTGTGTTGCCCAGGCTGGGTGGCACAATCATGGCTCATTGCAACCTCAACCTCAACCTCCAGGGCTCAAGCAATCCCCCCACTTCAGCTTCCTGAGTATCTAGGACTACAAGCACCACCACTATGCCCAGCTAATTTTCGTATTTCTGTTTTTGGTAGAGCAGGGGTTTTGCCATGTTCTCCTGGCTGGTCTTGAACTTCCAGGCTCAGGTGTTCCTCCCACCTTGGCCTCCCAAAGTGCTGAGATTACAGGTGTGAGCCACTGCACCCAAAGATAGACTATTCTCGACTGTGCACTCTTGGCGAGTACTGGTGGAGGAGAATTCTAAGGATATACCAGAAAAGACGCGCAGCGGACTCAGTTCTGTTGAGGCCTCAGGCAAGTAAGTAACTTCCTTATCCCAAACTGAGGCCTTGAGTTACTCAAAAGGCAAACAATCCTCAGGAGTGAAAGTGCCCTCCCTGCCACAGTACTAATGTGTTATGTGTATTTTTTTTTTTTTTTTTTGAGACAGAGTTTCGCTCTTGCTACCCAGGCTGGAGTGCAATGGCACGATCTCGGCTCACCGCAACCTCCGCCTCCTGGGTTCAGGCAATTCTCCTGCCTCAGCCTCCTGAGTAGCTGGGATTACAGGCACGCGCCTCCATGCCCAGCTAATTTTTTGTATTTTTAGTAGAGACGGGGTTTCACCGTGTTGACCAGGATGGTCTCGATCTCTTGACCTCGTGATCCACCCGCCTCGGCCTCCCAAAGTGCTGGGATTACAGGCGTGAGCCACCGCGCCCGGCCTATGTGTATTTTTTTTAACCTTTTGTTAACTTCATATTAACTAAAATTTCTGCAAAGGCCATCCATTTCTATTTCAATTAAAGCAAAAGAAAGGGGCAGAAGTGAACACTGGAGGGGGTAAGGGCTAGAGGCTCAAATACCAGCCTCATTCTGCCCAAGTGACTCAGTGTGACTTTCTACTATTAGTGCTTCACATTCCTCACACCACCTACACGACTGTGCAGGATGACTCTGAGGATTCATTTACACAATGATTAGTAAACAGAGATGGATTTGTGTGTGTGTGCTGTTACCTAAGTAAGGGACATGGCTTCCTGGTGGTGAAGCACATCCTGGGTCTGCTCACTGCCAAATCCATCACACACCAAAAGTGCCTGGTCCACCTGAGTTGTTTCTTCCTTGTCAAGGAAGGCAGAATGAGACGGTCTCACTCGTCGCCCAGGCTGGAGTTCAGTGGCACAAACACAGCTCATTACAGTGTCACCTTCCTGGGTTCAAGAGATCCTCCACTTCAGCCTCCCAAGTAGCTGGGACCACAGGCACACACCATCACGCCTGGCTGATTTTTAAAATTTTTTTGTGGAGACAGAGTTTCCCTTTGTTGCCCAGGCTGGTCTCAAATTCCTGGGCTCAAGCAAGCCTACCACCTTGGTCTCCCAATGAGCTGGGATTACAGGCATGAGCCATCATGCCAGGCCAAACTATGGGATGTGTTCTAATCAGCTGCTTTTAAAGTTAAAGGCAATGGGTTGGACACAGTGGCTCAGGCTTGTAACCCCAACACTTTGGGAGGCCAAGGCAGGTGGATCATGAGGTCAGGAGTTTGAGACCAGCCTGACCAACATGGTGAAACCCCATCTCTACTAAATATACAAATAAATTAGCTGGGTGTGATGGCATATGCCTGTAATATCAGCTATTCAGGAGGCTGAGGCAGGAGAATCGCTTGAACCCAGGAGGCGGAAGTTGCAGTGAGCTGAGATCACACCACTGCACTCCAGCCTGGGTGACAGAGTGAGACTCCATCTCAATAAAAAAGTTAAAGGCAAAGAACATAAATTGTTTTTGAAATACAATGAATGATTACACATAGAGTAAGGAAGGCCACTATCCACTGCACATTTACCATGTGCCCCACCTTGTTAGTTTCCTGTTCATTCCTTTGTTTTGTCCTCAGGCACTCACAACAAGGAAGCCAAGATTCAGGTGGACCAGGTGTGTGAGGAATCTAGCAAATGGTAGGTCCAGGATGTGCTTCACCACTAGGAAACCACGTCCCTTAGGTAACCGCACAATCTTCCCAGGGACTGAGGAGGCGTGAGAACGAACTTCAATAAACTGAGCATTCTTCATCCCCCAGAGAACTGTTCCTTAGAATATTCTAAACTTCTCTGAGGCTGGACCCAGTGGCTCACACCTGTAATCCCAGCATTTTGGGAGGCCAAGACGAGTGGATCACTTTGAGCTCAGGAGTTTGAGACCAGCTGCAATATGGCGAGACCCTGTCTCTAGAAAAATTAGGCTGGGCGCGGTGGCTCATATCTGTAATCCCAGCACTCTAGGAGCCAAGATGGGCAGGTCACTTGAGGTCAGGAATCTGAGACCAGCCTCTCCAACATGATGAAACCCTGTTTCTACTAAAAACACAACAATTAGTTGAGTATGGTGACACAGGCCTGTAGTCTCAGGTACTCGAGAGGCTGAGGCTGGAGAATCACTTGAGCCCTGGAAGCGGAGGTTGCAGTGAGCTGAGATCACACCACTGTACTACAGGGCTGGGCGACAGAGTGAGACCCTGTCTCAAAAAAAAAAAAAGGCCGGGCGCGGTGGCTCAAGCCTGTAATCCCAGCACTTTGGGAGGCCGAGGCGGGTGGATCACGAGGTCAAGAGATCGAGACCATCCTGGTCAACATGATGAAACCCCGTC
>NW_016107367.1:1123020-1124619 GCF_001604975.1 Cebus imitator | reverse complement strand
ACCAGCCTGGTCAACATGGTAAAACCCCGTCTCTAAAAAGAAAATACGAAAATTAGCCAGGTGTGGTGGCATGCACCTATAATCCCAGCTACTCGGGAGGTTGAGGCTGAAGAACTGCTGGAACCCAGGAGGCAGAGGCTGCAGCAATGAGCCGAGATCATGCCACTGCACTCCAGCCTGGGCAACAGAGCAAGACTCCAGCTCAAAAATGAAATAAAGTAAAATAAAAATGGAAGGCGTGGTATGGTGGCTCAGGCTGAGCACAATGGCTCAGGTTGGGCACAGTAGCTCATGCCTGTATTCCCAGCATTTATATTATATTAATATAATATTAATATATTAATTTATTCTTAGTTAAATTGCAAGGACCTCTAACACATTTAGACTAAGGTTGCTTTTATAGAAGTCCAACACATGGCCAGGCACGGTGGCTCATGCCTGCAATCCCAGCCCTTTAGGAGGCTGAGGCAGGCAGATACCTTGAGGTCTGAGGTCAGGAGTTCGAGACCAGCCTGGGTAAAATACAAAAATTAATCTACTAAAAATACAAAAATTAATGGAATGTTTGGTGTGCTCCTGTGGTCCCAGCTACTCAGGAGACTGAGGTGGGAAGATCACTTAAGCCTGGGAGGTGGAGGCTGCAGTGAGCCAAGACTGAGCCACTGCACTCAAGCCTGAGTGACAGAGTGAGACCCTGTCTCAAAAAGAAAAAACAAAAAACCCACAAAAACAAACAAAATCAATGGGCCAGGCATAGTGGCTCACGCCTGTAATCCCGGCACTTTGGGAGGCCAAGGCAGGCAGGTCACTTGAGATCAAAGAATTCAAGACCAGTGTGGCCAACATGGTGAAACCTTGTCTATGCTTAAAAATAATAATAATTAGTTTGGTGGCACAAACCTACAGTCCCAGTTACTTGGGAGGCTAAGGCACAAGAATCGCTTAAACCGGGAGGCAGAGGTTGCAGTGAGCCAAGACTGTCCCACTGCAATCCAGCCTGGGTGATGAGTGAGACTCTGTCTTAAAAAAAAAAAAAAAAATTAATGGATCATAAATGTATGGGTTCACTTTCCAACTTTCTTGTTCCATTGGTTGATATATCTTTTTTTTTTTTAATTTAAAAAAAGAGAAATCCAGCCAGGTACAGTGGCTCACACCTGTAATCCCAGCACTTTGGGAAGCCGAGGCAGGGTATCACTTGAGGTCAGGAGTTCAAGACTGGCCAACATGATGAAACCCTGTCTCTACAAAAATTAGCCAGGCACAGGTGAGCGCCTGTAATCTCAGCTACTTTGGAGGCTGAAGCAGGAGAATCACTTGAACCTGGGAGTTGGAGGTTGCAGTGAGCTGAGATTGTCCCATCGTAGTTCAGCCTGGGGGACAGAGTGAGACTCTGTCTCAAAAAAAAAAAAAAAGAAATCCAACACATATTATAACTTTTTTTTTTTTTTTGAGACGGAGTTTCACTCTTGTTACCCAGGCTGGAGTGCAATGGCGGGATCTCGGCTCACCGCAACCTCTGCCTCCTGGGTTCAGGCAATTCTCCTGCCTCAGCCTCCTGAGTAGCTGGGATTACAGGCATGAGCCATCATGCCAGGC
>NW_016107367.1:1120447-1122515 GCF_001604975.1 Cebus imitator | reverse complement strand
GTAGAGACGGGGTTTCACCATGTTGACCAGGATGGTCTCGATTTCTTGACCTCGTGATCCACCCGCCTCGGCCTCCCAAAGTGCTGGGATTACAGGCTTGAGCCACCGCGCCCAGCCCACATACATAACTTTTAAGAACACACAAACTGTTTAAGGCGAGGCACACTTTTAAAACAAAATTTTTTGTGGCCATAGATTACTGCTATTACAGTAAGCCTAGATATGAGTAAATTCTGGTATGACAAACATAACATTAACATATAACCCTCACTGCCCGAAAAAATCTGATTGTATCTTACACATTATTAATGAATAAACTTTCTCTGCTAATATTAAGTTGCCGTTCTTAGCTGCAATCTGGATCTGTCGGTCCTAAGTACATCTCTGATGGCCTACCTTTCAAAGCGCTGCTTCATTTGTTTACATGCATAGTAGCTTCCATCCCTCAGGCTTTGCATCTTCATAACTTCAGAAAACGTTCCCTCTCCTATTTTGCCAATTGCTTTATAGTCTAAAAACAAAAGTGATTACAAAAATAAAATGTTATTTATGCATATATTTGCATTAACTTCCAGACGGCAAAGTTTTTATCTGTAAGAGAGTTTACCGGCAATACACTGAGAATTGTTCTATTTTTGTAAGGTTCAGTGGTCCTCTCAGCTTTAGGGGAAGCTGGAACAAAGCAGCATTTCCTCCCAGTCTGTGCCCTCCCTCGTATAGCAGGAACCACCTCACTTGGATCCTGGCCGGTGAGGAGAGGCTCAGCTACCCGATACCCTACAAGGTTCAGAAAGCGGAGGAGCAGCAGAGGTGGGATTCTTCCCCAGGGGTGGGCACGGGTGTGGGCTTAGTCTCCAGGCTGTTGTCACATTGTCCCAGCAGCCTAGTCCAAGGACTCTCCTGAAATTCACCTTCCCTGGTCCCACAGAGGGCCCAGCTGATATGCAAGTTTCCTACAATTCTTGTACTTCCTAATTTTCTGAAAGCTAACAGCAACTTTCTCTGGCTTTGCGGCCATCACACTACCCCCAGCCCTGACAATGGTTCTGTGAGCCTCTAGTTCACTATGTTAAATGCCTTCCTGTTTGAAATACCTAGGACAGTTTCCGTTGTCCTGACCAAACCCTGACTGACAACAAATGAGCACCCTGATGTGGGGTAGTGCTGTGAACAAAAACCTAAAATATGTGAGTCTGGCTTATTGGTCAGATGGCAAAATGCCACAGCCTGGCATATTATGACGAAATATCGTCTGCTTGAAAGAATGCCTGCATTCACTGCTGCCTTTCAGGAACCGAATATCCACTGAGCCTGCTGGCCCAGGGAAAGTGGTGGGAAGAGTCAGAATGATGGAGTATACTGAATCTACTGACTGCCTTAGCAAGCTATTTCAAGACAAAGATAAGTACAGGCAAGAATGGCTACACTACTTTTCAAGCAGGAATGGAAGGAGTAAGTAAACTCTAGAGAGTAAAAGTCTCACCAGTTGTAAAAGTTTCTACAGCCCAAATAATTGGAAAGTAAGACTGCAAAAGCCTTGGCAGAGAACAGTCCATGAGCCTTCTCCGTTACACACATGGCTCATCCTTGTAGCAGAGATCAGAGAAAGGCAGTTACAACCTCCAGGCCTTTGTTTCAGAAGGAAGCTCCTATAAACAAAGATGGCATTCACAGTGTCAAAAGTAAGAATGCCACAAACTTAAATATCCAGTATCATGGAAATGCTCTAATAAGCTATGAAATAATGGCCGGGCGGGGTGGCTCACACCTATAATCCAAGCACTTTGGAGGCCAAGGCGGGCGGATCACCTGAGGTCGGGAGTTCAAGACCAGCCTGACCAACACGGTGAAACCCCGTCTTTAAAACAAAAAAACAACAGCCGGGCGCGGTGGCTCAAGCCTGTAATCCCAGCACTTTGGGAAGCCGAGGCGGGTGGATCACAAGGTAAAGAGATCGAGACCATCCTGGTCAACATGGTGAAACCCCGTCTCTACTAAAACTACAAAAAATTAGCTGGGCATGGTGGCGCGTGCCTGTAGTCCCAGCTACTCAGGAGGCTGAGGCAGG
>NW_016107367.1:1112813-1119442 GCF_001604975.1 Cebus imitator | reverse complement strand
AAAAAAAAAAAGAAAAGAAAATCACAGGAGAGATTGGAGGTCAGTTACTGAAAATCAAGCTCTGGACTAAGGAATTCAGATTTACAAGAAAAGAGATTTTATACAATAAATTCCAATTTGTGTTTCATCACAGATAAATTAAGCAGACTTGCTTTAAAAAAAAATAGGTCAACTGTGAACTTTAAAGTGGTTTCAGTACCCAAATTCAGCGTGTGCCAACGTCCCAGCCTGGCTCTAGACCATCACAACAGCATAAATGGAACTTGCTGCACTGGAGATGTCTGTGGTAGATAAAGGGGTCACTTGTTTCCCTCGTGGCTCTTCTAGTAGGCAGAAAGTATGGGACATAAAACAAGGGTAACAGGCAGGGAGAAACAAAGAAACCATCTCTATGAAAAAATACCTGGGAAAAGTTCCTATTCTCTCCAACAAATCTGGCATATTTTGACAGGCCTTCAAACTTAAACAAGAAACACTGAAATGTAGACAAAGCACGACAGAAAGCTCTGAAGGGCACCGAGCTATGGCACTGTAAATAAAAGTCATGCCCACATTATTGGGAATAGAGTCAACAAGCACCAAAACAAAAAGAAAAACAGATTCAAGGACAAAGAGGGGTTAAAATAACAGAGTTGGATGAAAAAGGGAGAACAAGGGAGATAAATGAATGTATCTGTATTAAGTTTCCATGCACATTGATTAAACCAAAGCTTGTTTAAGTGGAATTCAGCCTTATTTAACAAGTGAAAATGAAGGTCAAATTCACTTTTTGTGAAATGCAAAACTTGTCAGGTTCAAGTCCAAACATTTTTATTCATGTGCTGTTTGTAAAGTTCTTAATCAGGGCAGGTGACAGGCATCAGAGCTATGGGGCTTCACCAGCAGGAGGCGGAAAAGAATTGGGGGAGTTAATTGCTGGTTACAGCTAGCTTATGCAAGGAAGAGGAATTCAGTTTCTTACTAATTTCCATTCTCTTCAAGAGATTAAGTACTTCAAATTACTAAAACAAGGTCAAGAAGCTTCAACAACGAGGGCTGTACCCAATTAATTACTTAGTATAGCGAGGAAAATTATGACTTGAATTACTAAACATTGCGAAAACACAAAAGAACACAAAACTATTCGAAAATTTAAATTACACCCATTAACCCAGTAAGTCCACTGCTAGAACTCTGTGCCACTGATAAACTTGAAGAATTATTCAAAGATCTATGTGCTGGATCGGGTATGATGGCTCACATCTGTAATCCTAACACTTAGGGAGTGCAAGATGGGAGGATCACTTGAGATCAGTTCAAGACCAGCCTGGTGAACATAGCAAGACCTGGCCAAGCATAGTGACTCACACCTGTAATCCCAGCACTTTGTGAGGCCAAGGCAGGTGGATCACCTGAGGTCAGGAGTTTCAGATCAGCCTGGCCAACATGGTGAAACCCAGTCTCTACTAAAACAATAAAAATTAGCCAGGCGTGGTGGTGCATGCCTGTAATCCCAGCTACTTAGGAGGCTGAGACAGGAGAATCGCTTGAACCCAGGAGGCAGAGGCTAAAGTGAGCCGAGATCATGCCATTGCACTACAGCCTGGCAACAGAGCAAGACTCTGTCTCAAAAAAAAAAAAAAAAAATCTATGTTCTTATGGGAACACAACCCTAAAAAAAAAGAATTAAAAAAAAAATCTATGTTCAAACATCTTCATAGATGCATCATCCTAGAAGCTACAATATAGCATATTTAATGTAATCCCATGTAGTTTTGAGTGTGTAAGGAACCACCATATATTTATATGTATATATAAATACACCAATTTATGACTGTCCACCTAAGGAAATGTTAACCAGCACTGACTGTGGCAAACAGGGGAAGGCCCTAAGGCTAATTCAGCACCTTCCGTTTGGATTGATCACAAAGCCAGTATTAAGTTTACCTCATTTTGTTTTTATTTCAAGAGAAACAGTTGCTTGATGATACACCTATTTATAAAAACAGAAGGTAGCCAGACACAGTGGCTCACACCTGTAATTCCAACACTTTGGGAGGCTGAGGCAGGAGGATCACCTGAGCCCAGGAGTTTGAGATCAGTCTAGGCAACATGGTGAGACCCTCATCTCTTAAAAAAATAATAATAAACAATAAATAAATAAAATAAAAACAGAAGTTGATGCTCACACAAGGAAGGAAATGAAAAGGATTACTTGAGGTAAATTTGATTCTATAAAAATACTGGCATTTAAGAAAAACAAATTCTTTAACTCTTCCCATGGGGAAAACAAAAAAAAGACAGCTTAATCCTCATTGTAATTATAACAGATACTTTAAAAAATTATCTCTGGGCTGGGCGCAGTGGCTGATGCCTTTAATCCCAGCACTTGGGGAGCCCAAAGCACTTGGATCACGAGGTCAGGAGTTCAAGACCAGCCTGGTTAAGATGGTGAAACTCTACTAAAAACTACAAAAAAAAATCAGCCAGGTGTGGTGGCAGGCGCCTGTTATCCCAGCTACTCGAGAGGCTGAGGCAGGAAAATTGCTTGAACCCAGGAGGTGAAGGTTGCAGTGAGCCGAGATCGCGCCACTGCACTCCAGCCTGAGCGGCAGGGCAAGACTCTGTCTCAAGAAAAAAAAAAGAAAAAAGTTCAGACGGAGAAAAAAGAGTGGTACTTCAATTAGACTAGATAAGAATAAAACTTTTCGAAGTAAGGATCTGACTGATATTTTCATTCTTTCCCTTTTCATATTCCTGCCTTCCATTCACTGGGATAGCTAATAATAATTCATTCACAATTTATCATGTACCAGACACTGTGCTATGAGCTTTACAAAGATGATTTCATTTAATTTTTGAAACAGTGCTATGTGATTGATATTATCATCCCTGTTTAAAGACGAATGTGGGCCGGGTGTGGTGGCTCACGCCTGTAATCCCAGCACTTTAAGAGGTCAAGGCATGTGGATCACCTGAGGTCAGGAGATTGTGACCAGCCTGGCCAACATGGGGAAACCCTGTCTCTACCAAAATTAACTGGGCATGGTGGCAAGAGTCTGTATTCTCAGCTACTCGGGAGGCTGAGGCAGGAGAAATGCCTGAACCTGGCAGGTGGAGGTTGCAGTGAGCTGAGATCAGCCATTGTACTCCAGCCTGGGCCACAAGATTGAAACTCTGTCTCAAAGAAAAAAAAAAAGATGAATGCAAAAGATTTTATTTTCCAAAAATAGCAGCCCCTAGATATGCTATCTCACTGGCTCATTTTCAGTGTGTCTTTGACACTCATCCATCAAGAGCTGGGATCCAGCAGGGCATGGTGGCTCACTCCTGTAATTCCAACACTTTGTGAGGCGGAGGCGGGAGGATCGCCTGAGCCTGGGAGGTTGAGGCTGCAGTGAGCTGTGAATGCACCACTGTATTCCAGCCTGGGTGACAGAGCAAGATCCTGTCTTTAAAAAAAAAAAAAAAAAAAAAAAAGAGTTAGGATCCATGTTCTCTTCCCCTTGAATCTGGGAGACTGCCGAAGCGATGCTATGCCACAGACCAGAAAGGCTAATGCAGCTTTTACCTCATACTTTTGGGATGTTCACTTTAGAAGCAACTGCCATGTTGAGAGGAAGCCCAGGCCACAGGGAGAGACCTTGTGTAGTGTTCTGACTGACACCCAAGCTGAGGTCCCTATGGGCAGCCAGCATCAACTACCAGACATTCGAAGGAAGAAACTTTTAAGATGGCCGGGTGCAATGGCTCACACCTGTAATGCCAGAACTTTGGGTGGCTGAGGCAGGCAAATCACTTGAGGTCAGGAGTTTGAGACCAGCCTGGCCAACATGGTGAAACCCAGTTTCTACAAAAAATACAAAAATTAGTTGGGCATGGTGGTGCACGCCTACAATCCCAGCTACTTGGGAGGCTGGGACAGGAGAATCATTTGAACCCAGGAGGCAGAGGTTGCAGTGAGCCAAGATTGTGTCACTGCACTCCAGCCTGGGCAACAGAGTGAAACTCCGTCTCAAAATAAAAAAGAAACTTTTAAGATGACTTCAGCACCAGCCACCATCTGACTGCATGAGAGACTTCTAGTAAGACCTACCTAGTCGAATCCAGGCAACCTGAAGAACCACAAGAAATACTGACAGTTGTCCGGGCGCCGTGGCTCAAGCCTGTAATCCCAGCACTTTGGGAGGCCGAGGCGGGTGGATCACGAGGTCAAGAGATCGAGACCATCCTGGTCAACATGGTGAAACCCCGTCTCTACTAAAAATACAAAAATTAGCTGGGCATGGTGGCGCATGCCTGTAATCCCAGCTACTGAGGAGGTTGAGGCAGGAGGATTGCCTGAACCCAGGAGGCGGAGGTTGCGGTGAGCCGAGATCGCGCCATTGCACTCCAGCCTGGGTAACAAGAGCGAAACTCTGTCTCAAAATAAATAAATAAATAAATAAGAAATATTGACAGTTGTTCTTTTTTATTATTATTATTATTTTTTTTTATTTTATTTTTCCTTTTTTTTTTCTTCTTCTTTAACAAACTCCTCTGAGCTAAGATAGTTGTTCTTTTAAGCCACAAAATTGAAGTGATCTGTTTCACAGTAATAGATAACCAGAACTATAGGGTTCACTGCCACATTGGGTGCCAGATATAGGATCCAGCCCTACAAGGTTCTGTGAGCCGCTCCCGCTGGTGTGGAGACAAGAAATTGTAGAAATAAAAGACACAAGACATAGAGATAGAGAAAAGAGAGTTTGAGCCCATGGGTCCACTACTACCCAAATCACGGAGACCAGCAGTGGCCCCAAATGCCAAGACGCTCTCACTTTTATTGAGTTGCAAATCTGGGGCAGGGCAGATAGCGCGTGGCAGTGATAGAGTTAAGTATATCACCTGTCATTCAGGTAGGGGCTTAGGAATTTCTGGCAACCTAAGTGAGGTAAGGAGCATAATGCATCAGCATTTTTTCCATGCCTATCAAGAAAGAACTAAAACGTGAAGATTTATATTACTATTACTGATTATCTTTTCTAAGAAGAAAGGAACCAGGTGCAGAAGCAGAACATGAGACTGGACATGGAACGTGACCACTGACGCACAGCATCACATAGAGACAGTTAAGCCCCTGGATGTCTGCAGGCCTGACTGACAGCCGTCAGGCCTACCACAAGAGCTTGGAGAAGCGGAGTTTTCTCCAAACTTCCCCAGGAAGGAGATATCTCGGCCATTTTGGACATCTCCTTCCCTAGTTGGCTAAACAGCGGGTTCTTTCACAGTGCTGGCGCTGTCACACAGCTGAGGTGCCCTCCAGCAGCCCTTATGCAGCGTGACAGAGGGCTTAGAGCATCTTGCCTTAGTGTCATTCATTTTACAATGTTACCCCAGGTTCATACTTCCACCTGAGAGGCATTGGTAAAAGATTTAAGATCACCTATGAATAACTAAGATTACATATGAATAACTAATAACTACTACGGTTATATTTCTAGTTACTTTCTTCTTCATTATTTATATGGAAATAGGCTAAGGCCTTGAAGAAAACCAGCATAAGAAAAAAAGCGAGTAACAGGCTTGAAGCTGCCATGCCCACCAGCTCCAATGCCCACACTCTTAACAACTGTTGAGAGCTCTCCTTGCTCTCTACTGTTGCAAATGACACAAAATAAAAAGGAGGACAGGAATACTCCACAGAATAACACACCTCTAAACACATGGACATTGCCTAGAAAACAAATACAAAAATATACCAAGAAAATCCAGAAAGAAAGACCCCTGTAATAATCTAGCATTCCCAGCCCCACTCTGACCCCAAGCTATGGATCCAATTTCACCATTACTCACTTTTCCCGATCATTCTACTTCTACGAATCTGTCTCTGTGATTTCCAGTTCTGGAATATTCTCTCCATTGTTAACTATTTGTAAATCATTTATTTAATGATCAGGATATAAACCAGGGGGATAAAAGGTTACAATAATTCTTAGGGTAAATTTTAAGGTAGAAGGAAGAAAGGGAGAATAAAAATGTCACCATTAAACCAACTAACCGAAAACTACCAAAATGACCATCTAAAAGAACATACCAAACAATACTAAATAGATTTTAAAAACAAAAGTTTAAAAGATGTAAATTGGCCAGATATGGTGTGGCTCATGCCTGTAATTCCAGCACTTTGGAAGGCCAAGGCAGGCAGATCACGAGGTCAGGGGTTCGAGACCAGCATGGCTAATATGGTGAAACCCTGTCTCTGTCTCTACTAAAAAAAAAATTATCCATGTGTCATGGCACATGCCTGTAGTCCTAGCTACTCAGGAGGCTGAGGCAGGAGAATTGCTGGAACCCGGGAGGCGGAGGTTGCAGTGAGCTGAGATCACACCACTAAGTCACTGCACTCCAACCTGGGAGACAGAGTGAGACTCCATCTCAAAAAAAAAAGTCATTTGGCCTACAGAGGACAGCCAAAAATAAAAATAAAAATGTCATTGTCATGAAAGACACAAAACGCAGGGATACCATATTACATGAAAAGAGACCAAAGAGACATGACAACAGAATGCAATTAGTGATTCTTGATTGATCGTAGAACAAATATAAATAACTATAACAGATGCTATTGGGATAAACGGAAAGACTGAAATACGGACTGTATATTAGAG
>NW_016107367.1:1110496-1111516 GCF_001604975.1 Cebus imitator | reverse complement strand
AGTGCTGGGATTACAGGCTTGAGCCACCGCGCCCGGCCCGCCCACAACTAACTCTTGAAAGGTTTAGTGAAAATAAATACATAAATGAGAGAGAGAAAACACCAGAGTGAAAGTGAGCACACAAAAATAAGGCAAAATGGTGCATCTAGTGAAAGAAGGGTTTATAAATATTCAATGTACTGCTCTTGTACATCTGAAAAATTTCAAAACAAACAGATGGGAAGAAAAAAGGAATACAGTACAAAATATGTGCAGTATACAGAAGTCTGCACTACAAGGAAAACTGTAAAGTCTTCTGCAGACCTTGGATTCTAACTACAGCTTTGCAGTGCATTAATGGAAAAGATAGACATTAAGCAATATCCAACAAAAAAAATAAAAATGCCTTGTAAAGGGTGAATGAGATAAATTATTTAAAATGTTATGCAATGTACACACCAACAGGATACAATGCAAATTTAACATTATAACTACTCCTAACATAATCTTTTCACAGCAAAGTTCTGAATTTTTCCTGCACCTCTTGCTCACAACCATAAACAATTACACCTGTACAGTGATAAAAAAAAGCCAACACATCATTCTAGTTGGTTGCACTTGGATTGTTAATAATCCACAAATCCTACATAGGTAAACTGATTTACCTGTTACCTTTTCTTTTTTTTTTTTTTTTTTTAATCAATAACTCTTATATGATTTACCTGTTACATTTTCTACAGGGACTAAACTCATTTCCCAACTTTGAAGTAATGCTTTTAATTTAAATAAAAGGTTGCTTCAAAATTACTATTAAAAAATGGTTCCTGGCTGGGCGCGGTGGCTCAAGCCTGTAATCCTAGCACTTTGGGAGGCCGAGGCGGGTGGATCACGAGGTCAAGAGATCGAGACCATCCTGGTCAACATGGTGAAACCCCGTCTCCACTAAAAATACAAAAAATTAGCTGGGCATGGTGGTGCGTACCTGTAATCCCAGCTACTCAGGAGGCTGAGGCAGGAGAATTGCCTGAACCCAGGAGGCGG
>NW_016107367.1:1105250-1108066 GCF_001604975.1 Cebus imitator | reverse complement strand
CCCGGCCTAGATTATTCTTACAATTATTCCATGAGATGGAGTCCCTTTTTTCCTCCTTTTTTTTTTTCTTTTTATTAAAATACATCTTTTATTTTATTTTATTTTTTGAATTACAAAGCTGCTTTTAATACTTTGGGGTGAGCCCCACAGGAATAAAAAACACTGGGAAGGGGTAACCCCTTCAACCCCCGGGAGTGGCCTGGAGGTGGAGGGGGAGAGAGGCTGCCTGAGGCAAAGGAAGCACAAAAGGAACCCTCTGCAGACTCAGGGCGAAGGGAATGCCATTGAGGCTGGGACCTGTGAGCACTACAGGAGTAAATGCCAAGATAGCACCACTGCACTCCAGCCTGGTGACAGGAAAAAAAACAAAAATCTGCACCAAAGCACATCATGACATTTCAGAGCAATAGGGATAGTGAGAAGTTCCTAAAACTATCAAAAGAGTAAAACTGATCATATCCAAAAGATTGGGTTCCAGCATGATGTTGGACTTCTAAGCAGCAAAACTAGACACAGCAGACAGAGCAGTGCAGCTTTCCAAGTGCCAAGGGACAGTAGCCTCTATCCTAAAATGTTCTAATTATCAACCCAGTGTGAGGATAAGAAGACGTGGGCCAGGCAAAGTGGCTCACGCCTGTAATCTCGACACTTTGGGAGGCCGAGGCAGGTGGATCCCTAGAGCTCAGAAGTTCTACACCAGCGTGACGAACATGGCAAAACCCCATCTCTACCAAAAATGCAAAAATGAGTCAGGCATGGTGACACACGCCTGTGGTCCCAGTTACTTGAGAGGCGGAGGAGGGAGGAGCCCTGGAGCCCAGAAAGTCGAGGCTGTGGTGAGCCATTATCACGCCACTGCACACCAGTCTGGGTCACAGACCAAGACCCTGCAACCTCTGCCTCCCGGGTTCAAGTGCTTCTCCTGCCTCAGTCTCCCAAGTAGCTGGGATTACAGGCGTGAGTCATCGTGGCGGCCTGAAGACCTCATTTTAACTTGATTCCCTCTGTAAAGACGCTATTCCTAAGTACGGTCACATTCTGAGGTACTGCAGGTTAGGACTTCAACATCTTTTTGCGGGGACATGATTCAATGCATAACTCATAACACGTACTCTTTCATGTATTCCTGAGTAAAGCTTTAATTTGCCAAACAGACTGAATTCTCAACTCACCCTACAGTTAGCTGCACGTGGGTCGCGCGAAGCCCGGGTTCCGGACCGGCGGCGCAGGTCTCGGGTGCCCTCTAGCGGCCCGCGTCAGTCACGGCGCCCCCGCCTCCGGCAGCCGGGCCCGGCGCGCCCCGCCCACTCCGCCCGCTCGGGACAGGTGGCTTCAAGTCCCGGGAATGCCACGGTTCCACCCACCTGGGTCGGTCTATTCGGCTTCCTTCTGGAGACCTTGACGGACCACTTGCTGTGTGGCAGGCACTGTTGAGGTGCTGGTGAACTAGAGCCCACTGTCCGCGAGTTCGATCCAGCGGTGGGAGGCGGACGGTTAGCGGCGGAGAATAAGCCATGGAGCGGGGTCGGGCTGGGAAGCGCAGAGATCCGGAGTGCAGGTTGCGATTGCAAAAGGGGGCATCGGCGAAATCTCGCTGAGCAAGTGTCATTTAAGCCGCGACCAAGACGAGGAGGAGGAGCCTTGACATTGTCTGCGAGAAGAGTGGTCCAGGAGGAGGAATGGAAGCACCAAAGCCCCAGCACCGGAGCGGCCCTGGCAAGCAAGGGCCTGGGAGGAGGCGTAGGGGCTGCCGCGGAGGGAGCCGGGCAGGGGTGCAGCAGGACAAACGGGAAAGGGGCAGGTCCGGCGGGGCCTTTCAATGGGATGCTCCCCTGGGCGTAGGGTTGTCAGATACAGCACAGGTACTCTTTAAGTGTTTCCCATGGGACATAAAAGCATGGAACATACTTACACTAAAAAAATACTTCGTTGTCCTTCTGCAATTCAGTTTAACTCGGCGTCTTGATGTATATTTGCTAAATTTGGGAGGCCTGTTAGGGCTGGGGCAAAAGGGGAGAGTGTGGCCAGAGAAATGACTTGGTCTGACTGTTTTCAACCCATGTGACTCTTACCTATTGAACGTGTGCTATGCCAGAGAGTGTGCTAGACTCTGGGCATTCATTCAGCTGTGAGCAAAATGGACAGGATGTCTGCACCCCCACCAGTCCTCTGTGAGAGGGCTTTACCCCTTTGACCCGCTCATCCATCCTTGTCCTGTGGACACAGTAAAGTGCTCCAGACTTCAGGAAGCTTGCAGCCTTCCAGCACAACACCTCATCTTCTCCGTTCCCTGTGATATCTGCCTTCCTTGCTACGCGGTGAGCTCCCTGAGGATAGGGATTAGGTTTCTTTGACTCACAGCTGATTGGGGGTCAGGGCGCTGCCAGGCTGAATGACTGTGTCTTGACTGAGAGCCCATTTTTCTAAACTTGGTCCTCGAGCCTTGCTCGTGGAGGTGGCCTACCTAACGTCCTTTACATTAAATCTCTTCGAACCAGCTAGATTCGGTTTCTGCTCCTTGTGGCGTGGAACCCTGATAATACATCAGTCCAAGCAGTTTAGTGAAGTCATCAGAGCGGAACATAGAGTGTTAAGCTGGCCAGGCGCGCTGGCTCACGCCTGTAAAACCAGCACTCTGGGAGGCTGAGGCGAGCAGATTATTTGAGTTCAGTTCGAGACCAGCCTGGTGAACATGGTGAAACCCCATCTCCACTAAAAATACAAAAATAACCGGACATGGTGGCGCGTGCCTGCAGTCCCAGCCACTGGGGAGGCTGAGGCAGGAGAATCGCTTGAATCCAGGAGAGGGAGGTTGC
>NW_016107367.1:1095636-1103275 GCF_001604975.1 Cebus imitator | reverse complement strand
GCGCGTGCCTGTAATCCCAGCTACTCAGGAGGCTGAGGCAGGAGAATTGCCTGAACCCAGGAGGCGGAGGTTGCGGTGAGCCGAGATCGTGCCATTGCACTCCAGCCTGGGTAACATGAGTGAAACTCCGTCTCAAAAAAAAAAATAAATAAAAATAAAAAATAAAATAAAATGACATTTAATCATTAAATATCATTTTAAATGATTCCTCAGTGTTTATGTTTATTCCTTATGATGGAATGTTAAATGCAAAACGAGAAAAAACAGACTGCTTAAAACAAGCCTTTGGATTCCATGCATATATGTATTAAATACTCGTGTACAGTGGGGGGAAATAATCGGCAGGAAGGAAGCCAGGACCCCAGCGGCCCTTGTTTATTGGCCGATAGGGAATCGACGGTTCTTTTGTCTTTTGTCTGGTTTTTTGTATTTTCCAAGCTTGATTTAATTGATTTAACCATGCTAAAGGCTCTTAATACACGAAGTTTCCAGGCTGCAGGATTCTCGGAGATAAAAAAACAGCAGTGAGTTGGAATGTTTGAAAGCCTTCTCACAGCAGAGCTAAACCTCCCACTTGCAGTTTGGATTTTCCCTGTGAAAGGAAGTCACCTCCCTTCTCCTCGAAGTCCCCTAGGTCTCAGTTTCTGCATCTGGCCAATGGGGATGACTGGGAGGAGGTGGAAACTCACCGCTGGGACGAAGCGGAAGGCAGCCAGCGGCGCGCGCTCGGCAAGGAGTGGCTCACGGCGGGCGCGGGCTGGAGCCCTCCTAAGAATTCTAGTGGCACCGCCCCATCGGGCGGCCGGTTAGCTCAGTTGGTTAGAGCGTGGTGCTAATAACGCCAAGGTCGCGGGTTCGATCCCCGTACGGGCCAGCCTGGAATCTTTCCTTTTCTCCCGTGAACTCCTTTCGCAACTATTTTTACAAATGCTCCTTTCTGGTACCGTAACCGGCGTGTAGGCAGGAGCGAATTGCGGAATCTTTTGGACTCGGCCCAGAGGTTGTCGAAGGCAGCCTGCTGGGGAGAGCGGGAGGAACCCAACGCGCGCTGAGGCCGTGGCTCTTCACGCAGAGACCCCGCGCCCGATGCCACCTGAAGGGTCTGTTTTAGAATGCCATTGGCTAGGCCTTTAACATTTGTCGTTTTTTGGGGGGCACTCAGGACATCCAAACCGATGCACATCACCAGCTCCCACCCCCCACGTTTCCTGAGGCTGCGTCTTGCCTGGAGGAACCGCCCAGTGAAGACAGGTGCTCCCAGATGTCACGGCCTGGTGTTCTCTGGGCCCCCTGGCGGGGAAGCCTTAGAGTTGAAAATCCAGGTCTGGAATGAATGCATTCCACAGATGAGTATGGAGAGCCACTACTGCTTGCCCAGCACCGTTCTAGGCTGGGCACAAAACGCTGAGACACAAAGCTTAACCCGCCTGGAGACAGTGACAGCCAGCAGATGACTGCCATGTTTTTAGTGAGGCGTTCCGGTTGTGAAAGCCTCTGGAAACCTTCTCTTTCCCGCCCCACCGCCCCCTTTTCTTTTCAGAAACATCTTAGGCTTCTCATTTCTTCTTGGTTCTGCATTTTGCAGCCGGAGCAAGTGGATGCATTTCCCTCTCCTGGTTCAAATTTCTAGGGTGGTCAGGTGTGCTCAGTTGAACAAAAGCCGGTTGTATAGGGTCGATGCCATTGATGTCACGATCCAGCAGGGGCTCCACCTGTTCTTGAAGATTCTACAGTGGAAACAGCTACTAGGTCTGACCTAAATAAGAAGGAGCTCAAAAATATACAGACCTCGGTAAGTGCCCAGGGTGTAGTAAAAGTTAATAAATGCCAGGCGATGGCGCTGCTGTTATTATAAGCAAAGTTAGGAGAGCCTGGGCGACTGACACCTAAAATAGACACCTGTACACACGATGGATGTCACATCTTTTCATAGTACTGGCAGGCACGTTGTTAGATGCAGGGACACAGCATGGAGGAATCGGTGGAGGTTGCAGCCCTCACGTTTCCTGAGCTTGAAGGGGTTTAGAATATGCCACGGTGGCATTAAAATTATTTTGAGTAGAAGGCATTTTAATTCCTGAAATCTAGCCAGGTGTGGAGGCTCACACCTGTAATCCCAGCACTTTGGGAGGCTGAGGTGGGCAGATCACCTGAGGTCAGGAGTTCAAGACCAGCCTGACCAACATAGTGAAACCCTGTCTCTACTAAAAATACAAAAATTAGCTGGGCGTGGTGGCGGATGCCTGCAATCCTACCTACCTGGGAGTCTGAGGCAGGAGAATCGCATGAACCCAGGCGGTGGAGGTTGCAGGGAGCCAAGATCATCCACTGCACTCCAGGCTGCAGACTCAGTCTTAAAAAAAAAAAAAAAAAAAAATGCTGAAATGTCTTATCTGCTAAAAAGCAGAGCTTTCCTCAGAGCTTCCACTGTGCTGGGCACAGTGGTTCACACCTAGAATCCTAGCACTTTGGGAGTCTGAGGTGGGTGGATCACCAGAGGTCAGGAGGTTGAGACCAGCCTGGCCAACATGGTGAAATCCTGTCTCTACTAAAAATACAAAAATTATCTGGGCATGGTGGTGCATGCCTGTAGTCCTAGCTACTCCGGTGGCTGAGGTGGGAGGATTACCTGAGCCTGGGAGGTTGAGGTTGTAGCGAGCCAAGATCATGCCACTGCACTCCAGGCTGGGTGACAGAGCAAGATCTTGTCTCTAAAAAAAAAAAAAAAAATGTGTAGCCTGGGAGTCTCCCTATTAAAAAAAAAAGAAAAAAAATGTGGTAAGAAACCCATAATATAAAATTCACCATTAAAAAATAATACAGCAGGTAGCATCATGAATGCAATGTATTGATAAGGATGACTGTGATCTTCCAGAACCTTCTCTGACGCCAACCTGGCTCCCAGCCTTACTTTACTGGCTTCGGTGCTCATCATACTGTGCTGCAAACGCCAGCTTCCCCCTTCTCACCACCTAGACTGTTAAATCCCACTGGGCAGGAACAGCCACTCACCCTCCAGGTGCTTAATAAGGGTTTGTTGACCCGTGGACCTCCTGCTCTCCCTGGGGAGAGGACCTGCAGCTACAAGACTCATTGGGAAGGGCATACAGAGCCTCAACCATAAGAAGAAGAGGCGATCAGGCTGAGGAAGATGGGCCGTGGAGCTGGATGGATAGTGACATGTAGAGAGGGTGGGTTCATTCATTCCTTCACTCATTCGTCTATTCTTATTTATTTATTTTGAGACAGAGTCTCTCTCTGTCACCCAGGCTGGAGTGCAGTGGTGTAATCTCGGCTCACTGCAGCCTTCGCCTCCCGGGTTCAAGCGATTCTCCTGCCTCAGCCTCCCTAGTAGCTGGGATTACAGGCGTGCACCACCACGCCCGGCTAATTTTTGTATCTTTAGTAGAGATGGGTTTCACCACGTTGGCCAGGCTCCTCTCGAACTCCCAACCTCACGTGATCCCCCCTCCTCGGCCTCCCAAAGGGCTGGGATTACAGGCGTGAGCCACCGCGCCCGGCCCAATCGTTTATTCATATTCATCCACCCATCATTCATGCCCTGAGCCTGCGTTCTGTTCTGGGCAGCGCCTGTGTTGGGCACCGAATGAGTAATATATCATCTTTCCCTTCAAGGTGCACCGAGTCTGGGCAGGTGAGTAGAGAGAGGCTAGGGTGACATGGGAACAATTTGGGGGTTGGGAAACACTCTTGTTAACAATTCAAACTGTGGTCCCGTCTTAGATCTATAAATCCAAACGTTTGGGGGTGGGCACAGGACTCTGCATCTCCAGACAGGATCCTCCGCTGATGATTCGGATGCACGATGATGTCAGAACGCTTAGTGTGGTAACTTTTGGACCGGGGGCTCTGGAACCCCGAAGGTCCTGGAGAAGGTGGGTGTTAAATACATCCATGACAGGCAACAAGAAAATAAGAGGGAACGGGTGTCCGCTCTGCTGATCAGCCTAGGAGCCGCGGCGCCTGTCGGCGGGGGCGGGGCACTACACGACCTTCCCGCCAGGCACGGTCGCCTTCCGAGGTGTCTTGGCCTGCGAGGCATCCGTAGCCCGCCCCTTTCCCCGGTGACGCACATTGGAGGCGCCGTCGCTCAGAGCCCCGGGTTCGAGTCCCCGCCTCGGCCGCCATGGCGGATGCGGAGCCGGAGGCTGGGGGCGGCAGCGAGGATGGCGGCGGCGGCGGCGGCGGCCCGGCTCCTCCGGGCCAGAGCGGCAGCGTCGCACGTGTGGCCCCGCTGGACCCCGAGCAGCTGCGGCGGGTCCTGGAGCGGGTGACCAAGACGCAGCCGCCGCCGCTGCCGCCGCCGCCGCCGCTGCCACCCCCATTCGTGCTGCAGGAAGCGGCGCGGCGGCTGCGGGACGCGGCCCAGCAGGCTGCCCTGCAGCTGGGCCCGGGCGCCGAGCCCCTGCGCCCGCCGCGCCTGCTGCCGCCCCAGGTGAGGCGCCGGGAAGGGACGTAGGGAAACAGGCCTAAAGGGGGCCGAGGCCCCGCGGCTGGGCTAGCTGCTTCGCCCGGGTTAAGACTCAGGGCGTCCCCAGGCTGAGCTTCTCAGGGACGGCGTTCGGCCCCCACCTGTCACCACCCTGGCATTTTCACCCCAGGAGCCTCACTCGAGGAGCCGTTGCTCACGCTGAGCCCTGTGCCTGGGACGCCCTCGTGCCTTCTTCTCTGCCTCCACAGCCCTGCTGGGGACCCCTGCGTGCTGCACAGCTCTTCTTACAGGCCTTTGAGCGCTCGTTCAGCCTTTGTGGAGCACTTAGAGACGGTGTCCCCGCCACTCCCCACTATGTGCGAGAGGTGACGCCTTGAACACACTTGAAGAATGAACAGAAGGCAGGTTCTGGGAGTGACGGGGCTGCTTTAGAGTGAGTGGTCCCGTAGGCCAGACACTGGAGCTGAAACCTGAATGAATTAAAAGGCACCAACTTAGCTTTTCAGGTGTAAGGTGCCGAGGCCCAGGCTTGGAAGAAAGTTAAACATAATATACGAGTTCGCTGTGGGACTTACCATCCTGAGTGACAGTCACTGATTTGTAACCTCAGTACCCAGCACAGCACCTCATGCACACTTAATGTTTGAAATATGTGAAAGCACTCTTATACTACAAAACAGCCTTTCTCAGTGGGTTTATTTCCTGGGAATATGGTCGCCCAAGTCCGGAGGGTGTAGCATAGCGCCTGAAGCCAGAGGTCCTACACGTCATCTGTAAAATTCCATCCTATTTCAGCGCTGGGGTTGTAAACAAAATTAGTCTCATCCTAAAATTGCCGAAAGAGAGCTTTCATTAGCTGGGTGTGGTGGCGGGCGCCTGTAATCCCAGCTACTTAGGAGGCTGAGGCAGGAGAATCGTTTGAACCCGGGAGGCAGAGGTTCCAGTGAGCCGAGATCGCACCATTGTACTCCAGCCTGGGCGACAGGGCGAGACTCCGTCTCAAAAAAAAAAAAAAGAGCTTATTCCACTGGAAGAAATGGGTCAGTGAATAGAATCAGGGATCTTCACTCGTGAGTTTTTTTTTGACTGATGTTAGTTGCCTAGGGTTGTATCCAGTTAATCATCAAGACTGGAGAGTTGTCTTGCTAAGATTTAGGAAGACAAGTATGATTCTGCCCAAATGCCACACTATCACCATCCAGAGGTGTGACCTTGGGTAACTCAACCTTTTTGGTCTTTGGCCTGGGTCAGATGGCTCCAAGACGCCATCCAGGGGCGGCCATCTGCAGAGTCTCTGCTCTGCGCCAGGCAGTGTGCCGGGCTGCTTAGTTTTCCGCAGTGTTTTGTACCAGCATTTTGCTGGGGGGAAATAAGCTCAGGGAGGTTGAGTGGCCTTGCCCGGGGTCCCTCAGGTGTGGCTGCTCTCCCGAGCCCCCTGTACTCCTCAGCATACTCTGCTGAATATGGCCACAGCTTTTTGGGTTTGGAATGAAGTCCAAAAATGACGTATTTTTCATGAAGGCAAACTTTATCAGGGTTAGGTAGCATGATGATTGTATTCTGTAGCTAATCTAATGGAGATGATGTAAAGTCTACCTGCAACAATGTAACTTTACAGCACCTTCTGCTGATACTCTTTCAGCCCCAGATGCATCATGGAGGCCACAAAGGAAAGCCAGATGTGTACTTTGCCCTTCAGTAGTTTATGAACTAACGAGATAAATCATGACCCAGATTCCTTCTAATCAAGGCCAGAAAGCTAAAGATAGTGATAAAGAACTAAATATATTTAGAGAAAGGGAGATTGTTGTCAGGTTATCTAAAGTCAAGAAGAAAGAAGAAAAAGAAAGAAAAGGAGATTGTTTCTGGCTGAGGAGATCAGAAGCAGCTTTGCTGAAGAGGTGGTATCTGAACTAGATTTGAAAGGGTGCGTCTGCGTTGAAAATTCAGAAGAGGAGAGGCAGGTTTTGGGGCCAGTGGCAGGGTGCGTTTCAACAACCTCAGCAGAAGTCCGGGTGGTTCGCTCTGGGGGATGGTGTAAAGCCCAGACCAGGTGGACACACTTGGGTCAGATCAAGGCTCCTGTTTCTCCACATCCTCCCTCTTCCCACCCCACAGAAATTTCCAGTTCCACTCAACCTGTCATGCCCCTTTTCACGCATCCATGCATTCGCACATGGATGTGTGCCCTTTTTCACCTGGCAAAAATTCCCAGCCTTCGAAATGCCCTTCACAGATCACTGCCTCTGGGCAGCCCACCACATCTGGGCTGTTCCTGCCTCTTGCACCTGTGGTACCATGATAACATTGTTTTCCTGCCTGCCTCACCTGTCTGCATTCCTTAGGGAACCTTATCTGCCTTCAGAATTGTCAGTGGAGCTTTTGAAAGGGCAGATCTTGGGGCTCCACCTCACGAGACCTGATTCAGCAGGTCTGTGGGGATCATGAGGCATGGCAGGGGAAACCACCCACCATCTCAAGGGTGAGGCTAGGACTTGGCTAGTGTGTATGTATTCCACCCAGAAATACTTAGTAAAGGTAGCTGAATGAAATAAACATGTAACAAAGTGTCAAGCATAATACCCACAGGGTAAGCCAGTTAGGATAGGGGATAAATACATTATTAGTCAGGCTTTGCTGCTGTGGTTATCCTAAAACAATAGGGTTTAGGTGTTGTGTATGTGTGTGTGCGTGTATTCTGTTTTTGTTTTATGGTTTTGTGGAGACAGGGTCTTGCTTTCTTACCTAGGCTGGACTGATCTTGGCTCCTGCAATCTCAAACTCCCAGGCTCAAATTATCCTCCCACCTCAGCCTCCCGAGTAGCTGGTACTACAGGCATGTACCATCATGCCTGGCTAATTTAAAAATTTTTTGAAGCCAGGGGTGGTGGCTCATGCTTGTAATCCTAGCACATGCCCGTAAGCCTAGCCTAGGGAGGCTGAGGCGGACAGATCACGAGGGCAGGAGATCAAGACCATCCTGGCTAACGTGGTGAACCCCATCTCTACTAAAAAATACAAAAAATTAGTCAGGCGTGGTGGCGGGTGCCTGTAATCCCAGTTACTCAAGAGACTGAGGCAGGAGAATCGCTTGAACCTGGGAGGCGGAAGTTGCAATGAGCTGGTATTGTGCCACTGCACTCCAGCCTGGGCAACAGAGCAAGACTCCGTCTCAGGAAAAAAAAA
>NW_016107367.1:1092528-1093636 GCF_001604975.1 Cebus imitator | reverse complement strand
AAAAAAAAAAAAAAAAAAATTTCAGAACTGAACAATATATTTTTAGAAATATCTGCATATACCCTGTAAATATTTAAAAAGCATAAGAATGCAAAATAGCACATTCAGGATGGGGGAAGAAATGGGCATGCAGGTTGGGCAGTAGGAACCTGGGTAACACTGTTCCTTATGGCTTTTTTGTGGCTTCCAGAATTTCATTAAAATTTTTTTTTTTGAGATAGAGTTTTGCTGTAGTCACCCACACTGGAGTGCAATGGCACGATCTCAGCTGACCACTACCTCCACCTCCTAGGTTCCAGCGATTCCCCTGCCTCAGCCTCCCGAGTAGCTGGGATTACAGGTGCTCGCCACCATGCCCAGCTAATATTTGTATTTTTTAGTAGAGACGGGAGTTCTCTGTGTTGGTCAGGCTGGTCTTGAACTCCCAACCTCAGGTGATCTGCCCACCTCCACCTCCCTAAGTGCTGGGATTACAGGCATGAGCCACCACACCCGACCAAAAAGTTTTTATAAACATGGGCCCACATTATGAATTATGTCTGCTTTTAGAGTACTAAAAACTCCAAGCAAAAACACATGGGTAAGGCCGAGTGCAGTGGCTTACACCTATAATCCTAGCACTTTGGGAGGCCAAGGTGAGATCACTTGAGGTCAGGAGTTCGAGACCAGCCTGGCCAACATGGTGAAACCCCGTCTCTACTAAACACACATACGCGCACACACACACACACACCCTAGCTGGTTGTGGTGGCACATCCCTGTGATCCCAGCTACTCAGGAGGCTGAGGCAGGAGAATTGTTTGAACCTGGGAGGCAGAGGCTGCAGTGACTCTCTAGCCTGGGCGACAGAGCCAGATTCCATCTCAAAAGACAAAAAAACAAAAACCCACATGGGTAAAACTGTTAAGAAGGCTTTTATTATCTCAGTTGGTCATGAAATCAACTTAGTGGAATATGCTAGTATTTTTTAAAAAGTGATAACGGGCCAGGCGTGGTGGCTGCCGCCTGTAATCCCAGCACTTTGGGAGGCCGAGGCGGGTGGATCATGAGGTCAAGAGATCGAGACCATCCTGGTCAACATGGTGAAACCCCGTCTCTACTAAAAATA
>NW_016107367.1:1087869-1092353 GCF_001604975.1 Cebus imitator | reverse complement strand
CCCCCCCCCCCACGAACTGGTGATACAACTATTTGTGAAAATGCGCCTTTCAGGTATTGGAGGCGGCATGCGGGCACGAGCGGATGGCCAGGTCTTTTGGACTGGCCTGGGAGTCAGGTGGATCACTTGGGGTCAGTAGTTTGAGACCAGCCTGGCCCACATGGCAAAACTCTGTGTATACTAAAAATATAAAAATTAGCCAGGCGTGGTTGCGGTAACCTGTAATCCCAGCTACTCAGGAGACTGAGGCTGGAGAATCCCTTCAACCTGGCATGTGGAAGTTGCAGTGAGCTGAAATCATGCCACTGCACTCCCGCCTGGGCAACAGAGTGAGACCCTATCTCCAAAAAAAAAAAGTGATATAGAATAGGTACAATCAGCAGGCATTTACATAGGAATGGTAAGTAGTTCCATGAACTTTTCATTTATATACATGTGCACGAGGTCATAATGTAAAATGTTTCACTGTGGTCTGGTATTGTTTGTTTTTGAGACTGAGTCTAGTTCTGTCACCTTGGCTGGAGTGCAGTGGCATGATCTCAGCTCACTGCAGCCTCTCCTGCTCCCAGGCTCAAATGATTCTTCTGCCTCAGCCACCCGAGTAGGTGGGACTACAGGAATGTGCCACCACACCCGGCTAACTTCTGTATTTTTAGTAGAGATGGGGTTTCACCATGTTGTCCAGGGTGGTCTTGAACTCCTGGGCTCAAGTGATCCAACCTCCTCTGCCTCACAGAATGCTGGGATTACAGGCGTAAGCCACTGTGTCCAGCCTTTTTGTTTGTTTTTTGAGATGGAGTCTCGCTCTGTCACCCAGGATGCAGTGCAGTACTGTGACCTTGGCTCACTGCAGCCGCCTCCTGCTGGGTTCAAGCGATTGTCATGCCTCAGCCTCCAAAGTAGCTGGGATTATAGGCATATACCACCATGCTTGGCTAATTTTTGTATCTTTAGTAGAGAAGGGGTTTCACCATGTTGGCCGGGCTGGTCTTGAACTCCTGACCTCAAGTGATCTGCTCACCTTGGCCTCCCGAAGTGCTGGGATTACAGGTGTGAGCCACCAAGCACAGCCTGTATCACAGTGGTTTCTGGTCAGAAAGGTCTGAAAAACACCAGCTTAATACAAACACATTACATAAACTTTTGTATGTAAGACTTAATTTAGAAAAAATGTCAATGGATTTACTATGAGAGCAAAATTGCAGACATGTTGATAAGCACAATGCTTCTTTTCCCTTTCTTGTCTTGTAGGTAAGCAACTAGAAGCCATTTGTGTCAAGGTAACATCTGGAGAAATGAAAGGTCAGGAAAGGCTGGTTCCCTTCCAGCCCCAAACTGCAAGACAGAGCCAGCCGCCCCAGGGGAGTTCGTGCTTGATGGGGCTCCACGTCACCAGGCCTCAGCTGCTCGGTGTACAGCCGCTTGTGAGAACCGAGCCACAGTCGTGCCTCCTAAGTGACTTACGCCAACCTCCTGCTCAGGTGTTTGTACAGGGTCCACTGCCAGCCCTCCAGGCAGTCCCTGCAAAGAAAGTCCCAGCCCCCAAGGCTCCAGATGGACAGGGCTCCATGTTGACCCCCTTGTCGGCCTCCGACCCACTGGCAGTAACATCTGTTTCATCCAGTTCAGCACACCGATTTATTTCAAACTTGCATACAAAACATACTGAGAAACTAAAAAAGTCGTTAAAAGTAAAGACACGTTCTGGACGGATATCTCGACCTCCCAAGTATAAAGCTAAAGATTATAAGTTCATAAAAACAGAGGATTTGGCAGACGGTCATCTGTCAGATTCTGATGATTATTCAGAACTCAGTGTGGAAGAAGATGAAGATCAGAGGGAGAGGCACGCGCTTTTTGACTTCCCGAGCTGCTCCCTGAGGCCCAAAAGCTTTAAGTGTCAGACTTGTGAAAAGTCATATATAGGGAAGGGCGGACTGGCCCGGCATTTTAAACTTAACCCAGGCCATGGCCTGCTGGACCCTGAGATGGTGCTGTCTGAGAAGGCCAATGGGAGCACCCTCCCAGGGGACACCGAGAAAAGGACGCTCAGCCTGACCTCCCGGGGGCTGTCCACGCCAGCGGCTCTGCGTGAGGGAGGGTCCTGCTCTTGCTTGGTGACAGAGTCAGCACACGGTGGCCTGCAGGTAACGTTTCTGTCTGGGCATGTGTCTATGTATTTGGCTGTTCTCACATTGCTATAAAGAAATACCTGAAACAAGGTATTTTGTAAAGAAAGGTTTAGTGGGCTTACGGTTCCACAGACTGTATAGGAAGCATAGTGTTGGCGTCTGCTTGGCTTCTGGGGAGGCCTCTGGAAACAGAGTCTCGGCGAAGGCAGAGTGGAAGCAGGTGTAACACACGGCCACAGCAGGAGCAAGAGGCCAGGGGGAGGTGCCACATACTCTTTTTTATTTTATTTTATGTATTTATTTTTTTTGAGACAGATCCTTCCTCTGTTACCCAGGCTGGAGTGTAGTGGCTTCGTCTTGGCTCACTGCAACCTCCGCCTCCCCAATTCAAGCGATTCTCCTGCCTGGGCCTCCCCAGTAGCTGGGATTACAGGCACCCACCACCAAGTTACCTGGGTAATTTTTGTATTTTTGGTAGAGATGGAGTTTCACCATGTTGGCCAGGATGATCTTGAATTCCTGACCTCAGGTGATCTGCCTGCCTCGGCCTCCCAAAATGCTGGGATTACAGGTATGAGCCACCATGCCTGGCCACCACACACTTTTAAACAACCAGATACCTTGGCCAGGCATGGTGGCTCATGCCTGTAATCCAAGCACTTTGGAGGCCAAGGCGGGCAGATCAACTGAGGTTGAGAGTTCAAGACCAGCCTGACCAACATGGTGAAACCCCGTCTTTAAAAAAAAACAACAACCAGATACCATGAGAACTCACTATCATGAGTTTAGTACCAAGGGGATGGTGCCAAATCAGCCATGAGGGTTTTGCCCCATGATCCAGCACTCACCTCCCACCAGGTCCCACCTCTAACACTGGGGATTACCCTTCAACATGACATTTGATGGGGACACAGATTCAGACCAAATCAGTCCTTACTCCTGCCCCTGCCTGCTCATCATCCTTAAAATGACTTTTACAGTGTCTGATGGGGACTCAGGCAAAGGCTTAAGCGGGACCAGAATCATTCTAGTGGAGGATCTGAGACCCCATGTTGTCTGCACTACTGCCAAATGGCCGGGAGTTGCATGTCTTCTGTGTGTCGGCATGATTTAGTGAGCACATCTGATGGGAATGCATGCGTCAGTTCTTTAGGTTTGAAGGTAAAACCAATGGCAGTGCACTCTTGGCTGATGCTGCCATTACAGAGGGTGCTGTTGAGAAAGGGAGTCCCCAGGGGTGCTTCTGGAGTGTCAACAGCCCCTGTCTGCTTAGCATGTGCTTTCCCCCTTCTGCCACTTCTGAAACTCCTGATAAAGCCGGTGTGAGTCACTATGCGTTTGTATTATCACATCAACAATTTTTTTTTCCTAAATAGTTTATTGAGCTGAGTGCGGCAGCTCATGCCTGTAATCTCAGCACTTTGGAAGGCTGAGGCAGGCAGATCACCTGAGGTCAGGAGCTCGAGACCAGCCTGGCCAACATGGTGAAACTCCATCTCTAGGTATTGCACCCCTGTAATGCCAGCTACTTGAGAGTCTGAGGCAAGAGAATCGCTTGAACCTGGGAGGCGGAGGTTGCAGTGAGCTGAGATCGTGCCATTGCACTCCAATCTAGGCAACAAGAGCGAAACTCTGTCTCAAAAAAAAAATTGTAGGAAAATACACTTAGCATGATATTTACCATCTTAACCAAAGTTAAGTGTGTGGTTCGGGGTATTAAATACATTCACTGTGTTGTGCAGCAAACATCCCACACCACATATCTCCAGAATGCTTTCATCTTCTAAAACTAAAATTCCGAGCTTCAAGTTGGCCTAAGTGAAAAAGAAACAAAAAACGAAAACTGTCCCTGTAAACACTAACTCTCCATCCCCTTTCCCCTAACCCTGGTAGCCACTATTCTACTTTCTTCTATGATTTTGACTACTGTAATTTCCTTATAGAAGTGGAGTTACAGAATATTTGTCTTTCTGTGACTGGCTTATTTCATTTGGCACAATATCCCCAAGGTTCCCGTTGTAGCAATTATAAGAATGTCCTTCCTCTGTAAGGCTGAGTAATACTGCATTGTGTGTGCATACCACATTTTGCTTACTCATTCATCTGTCCATGGACTCTTGGGTTGCTTCTACCTTTTGCCTATTTTGAATGATGCTGCTATGAACATGAGTGTTCAATTACCTCTTTGGGACCCTGCTTTCAATTTTTGGGGAGTACAGATCCGGAAGTGGAATTGCTAGATTTTAAGTAGAATTATTTTATTTATTTTCTTTTTATATTATTCATTGTTAGTGTTTAGAAATGCAGCTGATTTTTGTGTATTTACTTTTTTTTTTTTTTTTTTTTTTTTTT
>NW_016107367.1:1083370-1086190 GCF_001604975.1 Cebus imitator | reverse complement strand
GTGCAGTGGTGTGGTGCGATTTTAGCTCATAAACCTCCTGGGTTCAAGTGATTCTTCTGCCTCAGCCTTCTGAGTAGCTGGAATTACAGGCGTGCAGCACCACACCCGGCTCATTTTTGTAATTTTAGTAGAGATGGGATTTCACCATGTTGACCAGGCTGGTCTCAAACTCCTGACCTCAGGTGATCCACCCGCCTTGGCCTCCCAAAGTGCTGGGATTACAGGCATGAGCCAGTGTGCTCAGCCTTTATTTTAGTTTTCTAAGTTATAATTCCTATTTTCAGAGGAGGGAACTGTCAGGGAATGAGGACGGTGTCAGATCTAGGATTCTCTTCAAAACCCATGCAGATCCATGGAGACACAAAGTAGGCTGGTGGCTGCGGGGCCTGTGCGGGAGGGAGGAGGAGTGACCGCGAATGGGTGCAGTTTCGTTTTGTTTTTACCATCACAAATAAGACTTTTTATTTGCCACTATTATAATCTGAACTTTAGACAGATTCTTGGACTGGTGGTACGTATCCATCAGCTCCTCCAAGTTTAGCAATGTCTTGTCCCCAGTGGCTTTTCCACAACCACTGCCTTCACCATGGAGCTCCATGAGTTTTCCCAATTCAAACTTGGGCTTCTGCAGCATTTTACTTTTCTAACGAAGACATCATGGAGAGGGTAAATGGATTGGCAAGGCTTTTCTATGTCTTTTCCAGTGCTGCCTGGAATCAGTTTACTGACCACTTCTTTCAACTCATGTCTGCATCTCTCGGGTCGTGATTTCCATCATCTTCTTCCGGATTTGGTGGACCTGTTGGTGCTGAGCGTAAGAGGTCTTCCGTATCTGATTGTTGCATTTTTTAGTAAGAGCAACACAGAACAGACGAAGCAAGTAACCATCGTTAGTCTTGACATCAGCATGAGCTTCAGTCATTGTCTGCCATCTTTTGGCCATGGAGCACATTTTGTCATGGGTGAGATCCATGCCGTGGAAGTTAGTCAGGCAGTTTTTGCCCTGAACGTCTTCAGTAATCAGCTTGAATTTCCTAATGCAACTTCGTCATTCTGCAAATCAGCAAGACTCACTTCAACACTCAACCCTTGAGGTCATCACATGCAATTTCGGTTCCTTGGGTCCTGGTGACTAGCGTCTTTCTAGTATTTCTTATACTGAACATAGTGGGTGCTTTCACATCATACCAATCTTTTTTAGAAAATGGATCAGCCACCTTCTTCTTGGTCCCGTTTTTGCTGCCTTTCGTAAGGTGCTTCCTCTTGCCAACCGCCATGGTACTGCTCAGAGAGCAAAAAGGCATGGGTGCAGTTTCTTTCTGAGGTGATGAAACCATTCTGGAATTAGATAGTGGTGAGGGCTACACACTTTTGTGAATATATTATATCCACTGAATTATATACTTTCAAAGGATGAAATCTACGGTATTTAAAGTATATCCAGTAAAATAATTTAAAAATTTAAAAGGTCTTGGATAAGTAATGAATTAGGAACAAAATTCAGGTCATGTTTTAAGATGACAGTCACATCAGAGAAGTCTTTTGTTTCATGTTGGTCAACATCCCAGGGTTAGTTTGCTACCCCAGACGTACAGGCTAGCTAATATATATTTTTTTTTATTTTTATTTTTATTTTTATTTTTATTTTTATTTTTATTTTTGAGACAGGGTCTCATTCTGTTGCAGTGGTGCAATCATGGCTCACTGCTGCTTCGATCTCTGGGGCTCAAGTGATCAATCCTCTCAAGCACCACCATGCCTGGCTAATTTGTGTGTGGGTGTACGTGTGCGTGTATGTGTGTGACAGGTCTTGTTCTGTTGCCCAGGCTGGAGTACAGTGGTGTAGTCATGGCTCATTGCAGCCTCAACCTCCTGGGCTCAAGCAGTCCTCCCACTTCAGCCTCCCAAGTAGTTGGGATTATAGAGCACACCACCAGGCCTGGCTAATTTTGGTGTGTTTGTAGAAACAGGATTTTACAACGTTGTAGAGGCTGGTCTCAAAGTTCTGGGCTCAAGCAATCCTCTTGCCTTGGCCTCCTAAAGTGCTAGGATTACAGGCATGAGCCACTGTGCCTGGCCAATTTTTTTAAGTTAATTTTTTTTATAGAGTTGGAGTCTCACTATGTTTCCCAGGCTAGTCTCCAATTTGTGGGCTCAAGTGATGCTCCTGCCTTGGCCTCCAAAAGTTCTGGGATTACAGGCATGAGCCATTGCTTGTGGCTACTGAAAGGTTTCTATGGGGTATATAAAGCTTGCTTGTTTTATTTTATTTTGGGTGTGCAACACTGTCTGGAATGGTCAGTCTGCAGATGTTGAAGAGACATCGCCATCTGAACCAGAAAATGGAGCTTTTTTGGGATCAGAGAGATACCAAGGACCTAGAAGTCGCTCATGCTCAGAGACCCCTGCAGAGTCCCACACAGCTGTACTCCATCGGAGAAGAGCCACTCAGCCACATGGTGGCCCTGCTGCGGCAGGGGAGCAGAGGGCGTCGCCAAGCAAAGCCAGGCTCAAGGAGGTACCTCACTCTTACAACCCTGTGCTTGAAACCCATGTCCTTAGCATGGTATGTGGCAATTCACTGTTAGTTTCTGAATTTACAAGTCAAATACCCAGAGATTGAGAACAGCCTGGCCAACATAGTGAAACCCCATCCCTACTAAGAATACAAAAATTAGATGGGCGCGTTGGTAGGTGCCTGTAGTCCCAGCTACTCGAGAGGCTGAGGCAGGAGAATCGCTTGAACCCCAGAGGTGGAGGTTGCAGTGAACTGAGATCACGCCACTGCACTCCAGCCTGGTGACAGAATGAGACTCCATC
>NW_016107367.1:1080362-1082235 GCF_001604975.1 Cebus imitator | reverse complement strand
TTTTTTGTATTTTTAGTAGAGACGGGGTTTCACCATGTTGACCAGGATGGTCTCGATCTCTTGACCTCGTGATCCACCCGCCTCAGCCTCCCAAAGTGCTGGAATTACAGGCTTGAGCCACCGCGCCCGGCCAATCGCTTTTCTGCTTGTTTAATGAGCCTCTGTGGCCCTCGTCTGAAGCCCTTCCAGCCCTTTGCAGCTCCTACTGAATCTCTTGCTCTCTCCCTAAATGCCAATCTTTTTTTTTGAGAGAGGGTTTTGTTCTGTCACCAGGAGTGCAGTGGCTCAATCATGGCTCATGCAGCCTTCACCTCCCAGACTCAATTGATCTTCCTGCATCAGCTTCCTGAGTAACTTGGCCCACGGGCACACACCATCACACCCAGTTAATTTTTAATTTTTTTAAGAGATGGGGTCTCATTATGTTGTCCAGGCTGGTCTCAAACTCCTAGCCTGAAGTGATCCTCCTGCCTTGGCCTCCCAAATTACAGGGATTACAGGCATGAGCCACTGCACCTGGCCTTCCAAGCACTGATCTTGTGATCTCCCTGGACCTCAGAAGACTTCTTGTTTCTAGGACTTCCTCAGATTCCCCCTCACTTTATTGCTTCCCTGAGGATCTCACTGTCCTCCTGCTTTCCTAGGCCTTCTTCCCTCTGCAGACTCCCATGCTTCCCGTTCAGACCTCTCTCTGGTGTCTCAGATCTCTTCATTGAAACGTCTCCACCTAGCTGTCCTGTGAAGCCTTTCATGTCTGAGCAGAGCCCACAAGCTGGCTTCCTGTCCGCCCCTGCATTGTCAGGGCCCGCTGTGCCTACCCAGGCTCAAGCTGGGAACCCAGAGGCATTCTTGACGTTCTTCTTCACTTACCCTCCCCATGTCCTGTGATTGCTAACCCTGGAGGGCTGTGCCCTCCCCGCATCTCCCTCCCTCCCCTGCCACCCATCCCTGTTCTTACCCGAGTCCTCATCTTCTCTTGCCTATACTTTGGGGGTAGTCCTGACTGCCTGCGGGGCTTCCAGCCCCACCCCATCCTCTGCACCACCACCTGAGGCACCTTCCTAAAACTTCCCTCCACAGCTGCCTGGAGAAGGGAATCCAAACCCTTCAGCCCCTCTCAGCCTGGGCCTGGGCTGCCCGTTAGCCCTTCTGGCCTGCCTGTCTCCAGGCGCCGCCTCCAGCTGTGCTGCCCCTTGCCTGAGCACGTGGCACAGCCTGGGTGAGTCCTGGAGGGCAAGACACACATCTCCTCATCACTGTGTGCTTATTCCAGGGCATGTACCCAGGACAGTGTTGTGGGGTACCCAGAATGGCTCATGCACTTCACTCAGGAGCAAAGAAGTGAGATAGTTAATCAAGTAGAATGTGTAGAGTTACTTGGTCACTGAAATTTTTGGAGAACTTTGTGTTATTTATGTTGTGTATTGCACCAACTTGTTGGCTATTGGGAAATTCTTGTGGGACATTCAAAGGCATGGAACACCTTCCCTTGGTAGCTTCTCCAGCAGTGTGACCGGGAAGATCTGGTGGAATTGGCTCTACCTCGGATGGCTCAGGTTGTAACCGTGTGTGAATTTCTTCTGATGAAGGTGAGTCCTCTTAGTGTTTCTAAATGATAGAGGGGTGATTAAAAGTTATTCAGAAATAATGTTATTATTTATTTGTTCTCTTTCAATAACCTGCATGGCTGTTTGATTTTATTTTTGAGACAGGGTCTTGCTCTGTCACCCTGGCTGGAGTGTAGTGGTGCCATGATAGCTCACGGCAGCCTCAAGCTGCTGGGTTCAAGTAATCCATCCACCTCAGCCTCCCAAGTAACTGGGACTACAGGCTTGGACCGTCACACCTGGCTAATTTTTTTTTTTTTTTTTTT
>NW_016107367.1:1076437-1078127 GCF_001604975.1 Cebus imitator | reverse complement strand
AAAAAAAAAAGAAAACTCAAAAATGAAGATAACTTAAAATGGAAAACACCATAATCCTCATACTCACTGATGATCAGAGTTAAAACCTCAGGTATCATTTTCTTCTTTTTTTGTTTTGAGATGGGGTTTCCCTCTGACTCCCAGGCTGGAGTGCAGTGGCGAAATAACAGCTCACTGCAGCCTCAACCTCCTGGTCCCAAACAATCCTCCCACATAAGCCTCCTGAATAGCTGGGGCTACAGGCGTGGGTCAGCATGCCCAGCTGATTTTTAATTTTTTTGTAGAGATGGGGGTCTGGCTATGTTGTCCAGTCTGGTCTTGAACACCAGGGCTCAAGTGATCCTCCCTTCTTGGCCTCCCAAAATGCTAGGATTACAGGCATGAACTACCACACCCAGCCCTGTTTTCTTCTTTATGTGGGTTTTTGGGGATGGGTTATATAGGGACTATTCATTATTGTTTGTGGTTTTTCTGACACAATTCTCATTTTAATGTCGTTGTTATGAAATTGCCTTTAGCTACATTGGATTTTTTTGGGTGTTTTTTGTTTTTTTGAGACGGAGTCTCACTGTTGCCCAGGCTGGAGTGCAATGGCGCGATCTCAGCTCACTGCAACCTCTGCCTCCCAGGTTCAAGTGATTCTCCCACCTCAGCCTCCCAAGTAGCTGGGACTACAGGTGTACACCACCACACCCCGCTAATTTTTGTATATTTACTGGAGACAGGGTTTCACCATGTTGGCCGGACTGGTCTCAAACTCCTGACCTAAAGTGATCTGCCTGCCCCAGCCTTCCAAAGTGCTGGGATTACAGTCACGAACCACTGCGCCTAGCCTTATTTTCTTAAATTTTATGTCACGAAAAAAAAAGGTTTCTGCTAAGCCTCATATAGATGCCCTGCACAGCAGTCACTTGTGTGTTTTTTAAACTCTGAGTTTAACAATACTGCCTTGAAGCAGAACTGACCACACACACACACACACACACACACGCACACACACACACTCTGCATGCCCTACAGACTCTGGCTTTTTAAGCAGCTAACCCACACAGCCCATCTTCTCCTTTAGCCTTGTTCTGCCGCCCTTCCTGCTGTGCCCACCTCCATCTCATGCTCTGTGGAGTTATCTATGTAACGTCCACCTATAAATGATAACAGCTGTCTCTTAATACCTTCCCATCTGGTGTTTTGCATAAGATAGGCATTGCATACAGAGTCAAATCTCATCTTCACAAAAGCCCTTCCAGGCAGCTGTAATCTCTCCTGTTGGATAAGGAAACTCAGGGAGATGGACAAGGGAGACTCAGGGAGATGGTAGCTTGCCAAGATCACCCAGGCCATGGGCAGAGAAGCTGGGATCCAGCTCAGGCCCCCAAACCCATGCCCTTTTACCAGCTGGGAAGGAGATCTGAGTGTGGGGTAGGCAAGATCATTTTTCTGAAGAGACCAGTGAGAATTCAGTAGAGGAGGATTAGTGGGAAACAAAGTTACCATGGTATCAGCTAACATTATTAAGCTTGTGACAGAATTAAAGAGAGTGTTTTAAATTTTTTATAAAGACTTTGGGCTGAGCACGGTGGCTCATGCCTGTAATCCCAACACTTTGGGAGGGTGAAGTGGGTGGATCACTTGAGGCCAGGAGTTCAAACCCAGCCTGGCCAACATGGTGAATCCCCATCTGTACTAAAAA
>NW_016107367.1:1073608-1075042 GCF_001604975.1 Cebus imitator | reverse complement strand
GTACTTTGGGAGGCTGAGGCAGGCAGATCACCTGAAGTTGGGAGTTCAAGACCAGCCTGGTCAACATGGCAAAACCCTGTCTCTACTGAAAATACAAAAAAACTAACTGGGCCTGGTGGCATGTGCCTGTAATCCCAGCTACTCGGAAGGCTGAGGCATGAGAATTGCTTGAACCTGGAAGGCAGAGGTTGCAGTGAGCCAAGACAGAACCACTGCACTCCACCCTGAGTGACAGAGGAGACTCCGTCTTAACAACGACAACAAAAAAAGGAGAGCCACCAAGTGGTGGTGAGTGGGCTGTACCCAGGAGGGTTCCGAGAGCTTGGGCAGAGATGGGTCCCAAGGACACATCCATCTATGGCTTGGCTTTCATGAGACTTGGCTGTACATGCCAGCTGAGATTTAACATTTGAAAACAAGACAGGTTCTGGCTTTTATTCTGGCTCTAGCCAGAACCCATCGACTAGACCCTTAAGAAAATTATAGGCCAGGCATGATGGCTCATGCCTGTAATCCCAGCACTTTGGGAGGCCGAGGCAGGCAGATCACCTGAGGTCAGGAGTTTGAGTCCAGCCTGGCCAACATGGTGAAACCCTGTTTCTTTTTTTTTTTTTTTTTTTTAATTTATTTCCTTCAGAGCTACTGGAAATCAACAGAAACCCTGTTTTTACTAAAAATACAAAAATTAGCTGGGGTTGGTGACAGGTACCTGTAATCCCGCTACTCGGGAGTCTGAGGCAGGAGAATCGCTTGAACCCCAGAAGGCAGAGGTTGCAGTGAGCCAAGATCACGTGACTGCACTCCAGCCTGGGTGACAGAGCGAGACCCCGTCTCAAAAAAAAATTACGTGTATATTTACATACATTTATATATATAATTATTTTTTTGAGACGGAGTCTCGCTCTGTCGCCCAGGCTGGAGTGCAATGGCGCAGTCTCTACTCACTGCAACCTCCGCTTCTGAGGCTTAAGCGATTCTCCTGCCTCAGCCTCCCAAGTAGCTGGGATTATAGGTGCCCTCCACCACACCTGGCTAATTTTTGTATTTTAAGTAGAGACGGGATTTCACCATGTTGACCAGGTTGGTCTCAAACTCCTCACCTCAAATTATCCACCTGCCTTGGCCTCCCAAAGTGCTAGGATTACAGGAATGAGCCACCACGCCCAGCCTGATGGTGATTCTTAATTGGGGCATGTGTTGGAATCACCTAGGGAGGTTATTATGAAATACAGGGGCATGAGCCTCTGGGAATTCCAGGTCTGTGGGTAGGGATGTTGGGAGGGTGTGGATGTGAGCATTTGGAAAGGCCTCTTGGGGTTATTCTCCAGCTCATTCTGATGAAGAACCACCAATCATTCATTCAGTGTTGGCAGAAAATCATACTGTTGAATGGCCCTTAGCACATATTTCTTTCTTTCTTTTTTTTTTTTTTTT
>NW_016107367.1:1071137-1072876 GCF_001604975.1 Cebus imitator | reverse complement strand
CCACCACACCCAGCTAAGTGTTGTATTTTTAGTAGAGACAGGGTTTCACCATGTTGGCCAGGCTGGTCTTGAATTGCTGACCTCAGGTGATCCACCTGCCTCAGCCTCCCAAAGGGCTGGGATTACAGGTGTGAACCACCATGCCTGGCCTAGAACATATTTATTTTCAATGCAAAATCTGTCTTTGTGAATGGATAATAGGGATGTATTTTTTTAAATTGCTACCAATCCCAAGGAGCAAGGAGAATGGATACTTTGATTTTTCTGCAGGGAAGCTGACTTGGCCTGGCTTGTTTTGGATGGTGAGTGCCGTGAATGGGCGTGACACAGTACTCGTAGCTCACCTGTTTCCTAAAACGTTTAGGTTTTGCCCTCTAGGAAATGGGACTATCTCTGTGCATTCTGAAGAAAGCCACGTGACAGTGGTTTCTGATGGTGGTGGGAGCGTGTTCCGGGCGAGCCCACAGCTTCAGGCAGTGGCTGACTTAGGAGCCAGGAGTGGGTCTGTTGGGTGCTGCCCTCTCATCCCAGGGTGTCAGTGGGCTGGCTCTTTATGCCCAGTCAGGAGAGCCTAGGAGGCTGACCCAGGCACAGGTGGCAGCATTTCCTAGAGAGAATGCTCTGGAACGCTCCTCAGACCAGTACGCCCAGGACAGCCTGAGGAGCCCGGATTTCTGTAGCACCTTGTCATCTGGTGCAGAGTCCCTGTCACCTGGGGGGCCTGGACATACAGAGGCAGGACACCTCAGCAAGGCCTGTGACTTCTGCCTGAACCAGCAGCCTGCCTCCGGAGGTTACAGCCCCTGCTCTTGAGAAAATGTTGCCCATGGATAGCGTGGCAGTGGACTGTGCCCACAGGACTGTGCCCAAACCAGGGCCTCAGCCTGGCCCACACAGATCACTGTTGACTGAAGGGCATCTCCAAAGCCTTTCAGGGGACTTGAACCAGTTCTCCTGTGGGAGGGAAGTGCACTCTGGCCAGAGAGAACTGGAGAGCATGGTTGCCGTCTGCGAAGCCCTGGCTTTTGAAATTTTCAATGGGAGCCGTGAGTTATTGTCTCAGGGACAGGAGCAGATTTTTATTCAGACTTCCAATGGGCTTATCTTGTCCCCTCCAGGTACAGTAGTGTCTCCGGAGGAAGATGTTGTCATAGTGACCAATGCAGAGGGGCGTGGCCTGCAGATGGGCCCGTCAGAAGGAGTTCCTCTAGAAGCTGTGGAGTCGCTCCTCACGGTGGAGGCAGAGCCCTCACAGTGAAGGGGAGTCAGATCCTAGATTTGTCTGATTTATCCAGAGAAAGTCTATGGCAAGCAATGTGTATTTTTCTAATGTGAATACTGCACAGATGAACCTTTTATTTATAAAGAGTATGCCTTTCTACCCTGTTGTCTACATTTTTCTATGGAGCTCACTATAATAATGGCAGATGTTACCTGATCAGGAATCCCTGTGGCGTCTCTTGACACTCACGAGTTTTTCATGATGGTGACGAGTAACACTGCACTGTGACCTGATGATCCGCCCTGCCCCCTGATTCTGGGAAATGATGTTCCCTTCTCTCCTGGTGATACGCTGCTTTTCCACCAGACTTGGTCCATACTAGATGCTTCTTTTGGGTTCAATTAAAAAGAAAAGCTAGTCATTCTGGGCAGCATTTTATTGAGAAGCAAGGGAAAAAAGTAATTTCTACTTGCATGATTTTTTTTTTTTTTTTGAGACAGAATCTTGCTCTGTCACC
>NW_016107367.1:1068689-1070682 GCF_001604975.1 Cebus imitator | reverse complement strand
TTTTAGTAGAGATGGGTTTTCACCGTATTGCCAGGGTGGTCTAAAACGCCGGAGCTCAGGCAATCCACCCGCCTTGGCCTCCCAAAGTGTTGGGATTACAGGCACGTGCCACTGCTGCTGGCCAATGATTATTTTTTTTTAGAGATGGAGTTTCACTTTTTTTTTTTCTTTTTGAGACTCCAACCTAGGAGTCTGGAGTGCAGTGGTGCAATCATACCTCGTTGCAGTGTTTAACTCCGAGGCTCAAGTGATCCTCCTGCCTCAGCCTCCTGAGTAGCTGGGACTAGAGGCGTGTGCCACCGCGCCTGGCTCTCCTCACATTTTACGGATGAGGAAAGTGAGGCATAAATGATGGGATGACTTATTGGAGGGCCACAGCAAGATGATGCTCAGGGTAGAAGCCCAGTTCGTTGATGTCCCACTTGGAAAGTTATTAAGTGGTGTGCCTCTTGAATATTTCCACAGGCTGCATTATGGGGAAGGAGAGAAGGGCCATCTGTCTACACATGGAAGAAAGCATTCGAAGTGGGCAGCAGTTCTCTCCCCGCACCTCGCAGAGACAGTCAGGAGAGACCCCACAGATAGCATGCTGCTCAGGGACAGAGCTGGGCTTGCAACCACGTGTCACCCTGGCGCTGTGCTCCTTCCCAGTCCTGCCCTAGAAGGCGGCTCAGCTGCATTCTCAGGGAGCCGGCATTTCCTCAGCCCTTTCAGTGACCAGGGCACATTTCCTACCCTCACTGATCTCAGAGCTGGGGGCGACAGGAGCAGAAAGGCGAGTTTTCTACCAGGCTGGAAATCGCCAGGAGGGGAGCAAGCCATGGGCCTGGGAGCGTCGGGTGGTCTGGTCGGGCTGTAGTTGTATCCTGTAGACTCAAGGCCATTTCTCAGGAGTCCAGAGTCCCGTGAAACCACCATGAGTGCCCTCCTAGGATCCTGGAGATGTAGACAGAGGCCTCTTAAGGATCATTCATAACCACTGTCAAGCAACTGACACAACACGCTGGGTCAAATATGACCATGGTCTGGACAAGGCCCTGGTAAATATACATTTATTAATGAATATCCCAACACATCTTAATTTCACCACTGTGTATGTGCTGCTATGAATGGATGGTCAATGTAACTGATGTGAAAAACACCACGACAAATAAACCTTTGTTCCACTGTACAGAGCTGAAGACACAGGAGGCTCTGACAGCAGTCTCCTCATGAATCCGCCACGTGCCTGTTGAGTGCTGCTGTGTGCCAGGCACGGGCTGGACGGCACTGAGCAGGACTCACAGGCCCTGCTCTTCAGGAGCCGTGCACCTTGTCCTTCTCCAGCTTAGCCTTTGCAGAGTTCCCCAATACAGCATAGAGACGGATGCACAGCTTCCACATTCCAACCCTCTCCTGATAGACGGAACCTAGGAGGCTGAGGCAGGACGATCACTCGAGCCCAGGAGTTCAAGACCAGCCTGGACAACACAGTGAGACCCCATCTCTACTAAAAATTTTAAAAAATTAGCCTGGCATGGTAGTGTGCAACTATAGAGAAAAAGAAAGAAAAAAAGAAATAGACGTAAGCTTATTTATGAGAGAATGATAAAGTAAATGGAAATTTCCTTTTTTCATAAAGAACGTTGTTTTGTATACATAGTACTTCTAATTTCAAATAGGAACAGGCATGGAGAGGTATTAGAGCACAGACTGGGGGACAAGGACACCCAGATGACTCCCGGGGTGGCTGGCTGGGGCTTCAGTGAGGACACGTGCTTTCAGCATTTGTCACGATCCCTAGATCCTGGTCCATGTTCAGTTATTGTTAATTACTACTAAATGCAAAGAAAGAAAATTTCCTGCATTCCCTGGAAAGCATGACGGGCCCTGTGGCTGCAGCCCTGGTTGGGTAGCCCTGGTCAGACACCTGTGGCACTTCAGCCTTGGCACCTCCCAAATGGTCAGAGGAGCAGGAAGAGCTGAACCAGCAGGACAGAAAGGAGCCAGGGCA
>NW_016107367.1:1065997-1067376 GCF_001604975.1 Cebus imitator | reverse complement strand
TTTGAGATGGAGTCTTGTTCTGTCACTAAGGCTGGAGTGCAGTGGTATGATCTCGACTCACTGTAACCTCCCTTTCTCAGTTCAAGCAATTCCCTTGCCTCAGCCTTCCAAGTAGCTGGGACTACAGGTGCCACCATGCCTGGCTAATTTTTTGTATTTTAGTGGAAACGGGGTTTTACCATGTTAGCCAGGATGGTCTCAATCTCTTGACCTCATAATCCACCTGCCTTGGCCTCCCAAAGAGCTGGGATTACAGGCATGAGCCACCAAGCCCAACCTAGGGGTCATATTATTATTTATGATATGCAAATGCTATTCACATCTGTATGTGGTACATTGTGATTACTTTTTAGTTTTTGTGTTTCCTGAAGTTATAATTTATTTTTTTTGAGACAGAGTCTCACTCTGTCGCCCAGGCTGGAGTGCAGTGGCGCGATATCGGCTCACTGCAGCCTCCGCCTCCCGGGTTCAAGCAATTCTCCTGCCTCAGCCTCCCGAGTAGCTGAGATTACAGGTGCCCACCACCACACCCAGCTAACTTTTGTATTTTCAGTAGAGACGGGTTTCACATCTTGGCCTGACTGGTGAACTCCTGACCTCATGATACACCTGCCTCAGCCTCCCAAAGTGCTGGGATTATAGGCGTGAGCCACTGTGCCCAGCCTTTATTTTGAGGCAGAGTTTCGCCCTGTCACCAAGGATAGGGTGCAGTGGTGCAATCTTGGTGTACTGCAACTTCTGCCTCCCAGGTTCAAGTGATTCTCTTACATCAGAGTAGCTGGGACTACAGGTGCACACTACCACATCCAACTAATTTTTGTATTTTTAGCAGAGTGGGGTTTCACCATGTTGGCCAGGCTAGTCTTGAACTCCTGACCTCAGGTGATTCACCTGCCTTGGCCTCCCAAAGTGCTAGAATTACAGGCATGAACCACCATGCCTGGCCTGAAGTTATACATTTTAAAGGTTTTTAGGGTGGATGGGTGGCTCATGCCTGTAATCCCAGCACTTTGGGAAGTCAGGGCAGGTGAATGACCTAAGGTCGGGAGTTCAAAACCAGCCTGGCCAACATGGTGAAATCCCATCTCTACAAAAATACAAAAATTAGCGAGGTGTGGTGGTGGATGCCTGTAGTCCCAGCTACTCAGGAGGCTGAGGTGGAAGAATTGTTTGAACCTGGAAGGCGGAGGTTGCAGTGAGCCAAGATATGCCATTGCATTCCAGCCTGGGTGACAGAGCAAGATTCTGTCCCAAAAAGAAAAAAAAATGTGGCCGGGCGCGGTGGCTCAAGCCTGTAATCCCAGCACTGTGGGAGGCCGAGGCGGGTGGATCACGAGGTCAAGAGATCGAGACCATCCTGGTCAACATGGTGAAACCCT
>NW_016107367.1:1054008-1065424 GCF_001604975.1 Cebus imitator | reverse complement strand
TTAAAGGTTTTTAAAAAAGGGACTTATGAATTCCTCCCCCAATCCTGTTCTCTTTGATTTTGTGGCTTTCTAGCTTTTCATATTCAATTTGGCAGGATTTTTGGAGGTGGAGGGCATAACTGCATATGAGTCATCCAGCAGGTTCAACTAGAAGTCCCATATCAATCTACTCCATTGTTCCTTTCAGATAGAAGTTGCTTGGCAGATTCGTTATTTTTGTTCATCGCTTAGGTCTTTTACCTTGGATTGTCCTTAGCAGTATCGATCCTTTCCGATATTTTCCTGAGCAACTTGCTGCAGGCTGTCTGGGAAGTGCACCATCAGGGACATGTGAGTTGTCCTAGAAATCTTGTGCACATAAGAAATCCTTCAACATATCCTCTGAAGAACGTTTGTTCTTTAAGTACCCCCAACATAAAAGTGACTGCACGTGGACTTCATGCCAAGGCCTCTCCCAGGCAGGTCTGGGTAAGTGGAGCCTCTGGCGTCCTGCCCCGTCCGGCCCATCTGCCTCTGCAGCTCATTGCAGTAGCCACTTCCTCAGCATGCAGGGAGGCCATAGCGGGTCACCACCATTCCTGTCGAAGGATGACAATGTGGTCTCCAGACTGCAAGATGCCCAGGTGCCTACTTTTATGATAGTCAGACCTTAATAAATATAGCAAATGCAGAGGAAACAAATCCTAAGAAATGTTGCCTTTAAATAGTTTGGCTGCGTGTGGTGGCTCACGCCTGTAATCCCAGCACTTTGAAAGGCCAAGGCAGGTGGATCACCTGAAGTCAGGAGTTCAAGACCAGCCTGACCAACATGGTGAAACCCCATCTCTGCTAAAAATACAATATTAGATGGCTGTGGGCACCTGCCTGTAAAAATTAGCCAGGCATGGTGGTGGGTCCCTGTAATCCCAGCTACTTGGGAAGCTGAGGCAGGAGAGAATCACTTGAACCCAGGAGACAGAAGTTGCAGTGAGCAGAGATCGCACCACTGCACTCCAGCCTGGGCAACAGAGTGAAAGACTCTGTCTCAAAAAATAAAGTTACAACAGTCTTAATAAACTTGGATAAATAACCGGGAGTGGTGGCTCACACCTGTAATCCCAGTACTTTGGGAGGCCAAGGCGGGTGGATCACTTGAGGTCAGGAGTTCAAGACCGGCCTGACCAACATGGTGAAACCCTGTCTCTACTAAAAGTACAAAAATTAGTCAGGCATGGTGGCTCATGCCTGTAATCCCAGTTACATGGAAGGCTGAGATAGGAGAATTCTTTGAGCCCAGGAGGCAGAGGTTGCAGTGATCCGAGATCACACTATTGCACTCTAGCCTGGGTGACAAGAGTGAGACTCCATCTCAAAAATAAATAAACAAACAAACTTGGATAAATAGTATTTAAATACTAAAATGACACAATTAAGAACTATTCTTGGCCAGGTGCAGTGGCTCACACCTATAATCTCAGCACTTTGGTAAGCCAAGGCAGGAGGATCACTTGAGGCGAGGAGTTCAAGGCCAGCCAGGGCAACACAGCAAAACCTCATCTCTAAAAAGTAAAAATAAAACAATTCTGGGGGGGGGGGTGGGAGCTTAAAAAAGAAAAAAAAACAAACAAAAACAATTTACCGGGTGTGATTATGCACGTCTATAGTCCCAGCTACTCTAAAGGCTGAGACAGGAGGATCACCTGAGCCCAGGATTTTGAGTCTGAGATTACAGTGAGTTATGATCAGGCCACTCCATTCCAGCCTGGGCAACACCAGTAACAACAACATAATTGCTGGACTGGGCAGTGCACGAATATAGTCTCTCAGGAGGCTATGAAGGGAGGATCACTTGATCTCAGGAGTTTGATACTACCTGGGCCACGGTAAGATCCTATCTCTTAAAAAAATAAAGACTGCCTGGGCTCAGTGGCGCATGCCTGTAATCCCAGCACTTTGGAAGGCTAAGGTGGGCAGATCACGAGGTCAAGAGATCAAGACTGTCCTGGCCAACATGGTGAAACCTTGTCTCTACTAAAAATACAAAAATTAGCTGGGTGTGGTGGAGGGTGCCTGTGGTCCCAGCTACTTGGGAGGCTGAGGCAGGAGAATCACTTGAACCCAGGAGATGGAAGTTGCAGTGAGCTGAGATTGTATCACTGCACACTGCAGTCCAGCCTGGCGGCAGATAGACTCCATCTCAAAAACAACAAAAACTGTTACTTATTAAGTATCGCTATATACACAGTCCCATAGAATATAAACAGTTTGGGATCAGAGAACTTACAAAAAGGCAAACACAGATGTAGAAACCATGTAACAAGTAATGCCACAGAAGAAAGAGTTTAGAGTAGGCTTTAGCACACTTCACATCCTCTCCACACCCTCGCCTTTGGCCAGTCTCTTCAGTCTGTTCCAAAACGCTCACCTTTCTCTTATTCTAACCCAGTATGTGAACTCTGGAAGTGGCTGGAAGCATTGTGAAACTCAAGGATAGCGTGAGAAGAATGCGAGGGAGCAGGGTTCACCTCGCTTGTCACAGCCCTACTGTGCAACCAGCGGCCATGTTTTTATAGATTACTTTCATTTTCATGATGTCAAACTTCACTTTTAACTCTGGGATCTTACTATTTTTTTTAAGATGGAGTCTTGCTCTGTCACCCAGGCTGAAGTGCAACGGCGTGATCTCCACTCACAGCACTCTCTGCCTCCCTGGTTCAAGCGATTCCGTTGCCTCAGCCTCCTGAGTAGCTGGGATTGCAGGCATGTACCACCACCCCTGGCTAATTTTTGTATTTTTAGTAGAGACTGGGTTTCATCATGTCAGCCAAGCTGGACTCCTGACCTCAAGTGATACGCCTACCTTGGCCTCCCAGGGTGCTGGGATTACAGGCGTGAGTCACCGTGCCTGGCCCCAAAACTAATATATTCTCATATAAACAATCAGATAGGTATAAAGTGAAAATATTAAACCAGGGATTTTCTACACAAATGTAATGTATAAAGCACGCCTACTTTGTATAAACCAGATCACCTACTCATTCTGTTCAGGAACTCATTTATTTTACTCAGAAGCACCCATGAGTGACGGATTTCCAGGAGGGGCAGAGGATGCTGAGTGGCATGATGTGGGGCTGGCCGCGGGCTGTGGGCATGCCTGGAGAGGCCACAGGGCTGGGGACAAGCTCTTGCCTGAAGACCCTAAGCAGGTCTGAAACTGGGGTCTGATCCAGGACTACGGCACTGGGTCCTAGGCAGGAGCCTGTCCACCTGGGGAGATGTGGAAGGAGCCAGTGTCCACAGCCATCTCAGGAGGTCACAGAGCTCGGTGGCCCGTCTCCAGCAGCATGCTCTCCAGGTGCAGCCTGCTGTCGCTCTCCACATAGGGCTGGTGCAGCCACATGGACAGGTAGCTCAGGGTGAGGTCGGGATCCCCAGTGTGTGCAAGCTCCTCAGCCACTGTGCGCTTCAGGAGCAGCTCCTTCCTGTACATCTCCGAGAGCTTGCGAGACACCTCATCTGAAAGAAGTGTGAGTCTCCCTTAATGGCAGTGATTCAAGAACGTAGTCTTCACTCGGGAAGAACCACATTTTTAACAGTTCTTGATTAAAAACCAGAATTAGCAACAGCACTGAGAGGAAGAAAGGCCGGATGGAATTTACCACTTGGTCCTGATTAGTTCAATTCAATAACATAGTCAGCAGAGTGAAATTAAAAAGTGTACATAGGCTGGGCCAGGTGGCTCAGGCCTGTAATTCCAGCAATTTGGGAGGCCAAGGCTGGCGGATCACCTGAGGTCAGGAGTTTGAGAACAGCCTGGCCAACGTGGTGAAATCCTGTCTCTGTGGCAGGCAACTGTAATCCTAGCTATTCAGGAGGCTGAGGCAAGAGAATCACTTGAACCCGGGAGGCAGAGGTTGCAGTGAGCCAAGATCGTGCCACTGCACCCCAGCCTGGGTGACAGAGCAAGACTCCATCTAAAAAAAAAAGTGTATATAACTGGCTGGGCGTGGTGGCCCACACCTATAATCCTAGTACTTTGGGAGGCAGAGGTGGGTGGATCACCTGAGGTCAGGAGTTTGAAACCAGCCTGACCAACATGGTGAAATCCTGTCTCTACTAAAAAATACAAAAAATAGCCAGGTGTGGTGGCATGGGCCTGTAATCTCAGCTACTTAGGAAGCTGAGGCACAAGAATTGCTTGAGCCTGGGACGCAGAGGCTGTAGTGAGCCAAGATTGCACCACCGCACTCCAGCCTGTGTAACAGAGCGAGACTCTGTCTCAAAAAAAAAGTATATATAATCTTTTCTACCTGACCCTTAGGTGACCCACAGTATAAGTAAGAGATTCCCCTCAAACTGACAATATTTCGCTAAACACTTTCTACTAGGTGATTTTACCCTTTCCTGCATCATTTAAAAAGTGAGTCTCAGATCAACATCAAATAGCTTAGCCCTTGTCTTGAACTAATAAAGCTAAAAGTGACCCTCGAAGAAGCATCTCATGGAGTTTACTAAGTCATGGTTTCATTTTCCCAGTCATCTTCCATGAGGCTGGCTGCAGGGACCTCAATTTGTTTTTTAATTAAAACAAAAAGCAAAAGAAAAACCTTAACAAACTGCAAAAAACCCTTTCTTCCCCTCAAAATGATAGATTTCTGCTTCCACAGGGGAGGTGGAATTCATTCTGCCCATTGGTTTTGCAGGGTTAATAACAGCAATTTGCTTCATGGGTCTCTAATTATGCTTAATATACTCTGCTGATGAATAGGTAATTAAAGCCAAGAAGAAATGTTTAAGATGCCTCTGTCTTCTTTCCTCCCAACAGGTACTTTTGCATTGAATTTCAAAGCCTTGTCAGCTTCTTAAAGTACCGGATGTACATGATACTAAATGCCCTTAATAACCTCTACCCTCCTGCAAATTAACAGAGAAGAAACTACTCACAGAAATGGGTTGTGGGCCACGTGTGGAACAGAGGGGGTCGCTTACTTTCCTCCCCATAATGGTAATTTTCTAGTTCACAAATTCCCTTGGTAGTTGAAGTCAGCTTTTCCATCTTCACCTGTATTTTGGTCTGAAAAGATATTAATTTGAAATATGATAATATTATTTGAAATCTCCAGTCTCAGATTCAATAAATATAAGATTTCAAAGCTAAGAAGTATAAGTCTATTGTGATAAAAATTCCAATAACTAAACACTGTTAACTCTATGTACAGCAAATTCCCAGGGAGATGGAGGTAGGCAGTTGCTATGATTTCATTAATTTGAATTACTTTGAAAATAAACCCCAGATTTCCAGTCCTAGAGCAAGAAAGGTTTCCGAGTCCCATTTCACTAGGATTTCCAAAGAGCACTAATGGTTTAGCCCCAAAGACCTGGAGGAATCCCAAGGCATGCTCTTACTTTTTTTTTTTTTTTTTTGAGACAGGGTCTCATTCTGTTGCCCAAGCTGTAGAGCAGCGGCATAATCATGGCTCATGCTCATTGCACCACCATGCCCAGCTAATTTTTTTAAATTTGTAGAGACAGGGTCTTGTTATGTTACCCAGGCTGGTCTCTTACTCCTGGGCTCAAGCGATCCTCCTGCCTCAGCCACCCAAAGCGCTGGGATTACAGGCATGGGCCACTGCACCTGGCCAGCTCTTGCAGTTTTTAAGGAGTGAGAGAGTGGCTGGGCACAGTGACTAACGCCTGTAATTCCAACACTTTGGGAGGCCCAGGAGAGTGGATCACGAGGTCAGGAGTTTAAGACCTGCCTGGCCAACATGGCAAAACCCTGTCTCTACTAAAAATACAAAAAAATTAGCTGGGTGTGGTGGCGCGTGCCTGTAATCCTAGCTACTTGGGAGGCTGAGGCAGGAAAATCACTTTAACCTCGGAGGCAGAGGTTGCAGTGAGCCAAGAGCGCACCATTGCACTCCAGCCTGGGCAACAGATCGAGACTCCATCTCAAAAAAAAAAAAAACTCCTTGACATCCTTGTTTATAAAACGGCAACACGGAAAGGCAGCCCTACACACTTCACATAGGAAGGAAGGAAATGTGGCGAGCCTGTCACTGACGGTCCCTCAGTGTGGGCCAGGCTCTGTCCTAAGCCTGGTAGCTGCAGGATGTGCGCGGCCACTTGTGGGAGATACTAAACCATCCGCTGCACACAGCAGGCAGCACAGAAGGGACAGTGACGTGCTGACTCTCACAGCGTGGTGAAGAGGGTTAAGCGAGTCTATATTTGTGAAGCACCTACTTGGAGTTATATAAGGGTTTGAAAAATAAAATTAATGGGTGACGTACTAGGATTTCAGATTTAAGTAGCATAGGTCTACGGAGACCAAATTTTGAACTCCTAAGTACTGATGACTTTATATACGTGAGGGGAGATAAGAAAAGATATATAAATTGTCAAAATCTTAATTCCTTTACTTGGTCCTTCCAACCGCCCTCCAATTACATCAGAAGTAGCAAGCACTAAATTCCGCTAACGTCAATTTTTAAAGGACTCTACCTGTTTCCCAAATCTTTTAAGGTTTGATATTTCATTTGGCCCAGCCCCAAGAGGCAGGACTCATCATTTCCGTTTCACAGCTGGGAAACTGCTGAAGGTTGAGCTGAGGAGGGATGAGGCCAGAACTCGATACCATGCCTTCTGACACCCAGTTTTAACATCCAATCCTCTGCTCTTTCCTCTGAGGCCTGTAGCAGCTCCCTGGTGCCACCTGAATCTAAGAAAAGCTGATAAAGAATAGGAGAATAAGGAAAATTCTGGAGCCTTGACCCCAGGCTAGAAGTCATGCTCAATTCTGTAGCTCAGCCATCAATAAAGAATTAAAGTCACATAGGCATGTGCGGCCCTGAACGAACAGTGCTCAAACAGCAGCCCCTTACATTTCAACCCTGGAGGCTTCTTCCCACACAGACCACACTGAAACGTTAGCCCAGCTGAGGGAAAAGGGCGCATCAAATCCCTAGAAGGTCAAAGTTATGAAAGACACAAGACCAGGTCAGGAAACCATTCTCTCTAAAGGCTAGAGGAAAATAGGAAATTAATAATAAAATCAACTTTTGGTTCTGAACATAGAATGAGAGCGTATTCCCAAACTACTTTTTTTTTGAGATGTTGTCTCACTCTGTCGCCCAGACTGGGAGTGCAGTGGCGTAATCTTGGCTCACTGCAACCACCCCTCCCTCACCCCCCCCCTGCCTCCCAGGTTCATGTGATTCTCCTGCCTCAGCCTCCGGACTAGCTGGGATTACAGGCACCTGCCACCACACCCGGCTACTTTTTTGTATTTTTAGTAGAGATAGGGTTTCACAATGTTGGCCAGGCTGGCCTCCTGACCTCATGATCCACCCACCTTGGCCTCCCAAAGTGCCAGGATTACAGGCGTGAGCCACCACGCCTGGCCTACAAAAGAATTTTAAAAATTAGCTGGCCATGATGGTTCATGTCCGTAGTCCCAGCCACTTGGGAGGATGAGGCAAGATCACTTGAGTCCAGGAAGTAAAGGCTGCAGTGAGCTGTGATCATGCCACTGCATTCCAGAGTGAGACCTTATCTCAAAACAAACAAAGGGTGAAAATATAAAGATCTTAAATGTTTATGGGTAAACTTCAGTTATCCAAGTTCAAAAATGTGTAAAACCGAATTTCCTGTGCCTAGCAAAGAAAAATGGTGCTATCTTCACCTCTGGTGCCCAGTATAGCAGGTATTGAAATTTAGTTATTAGTTCATTAAACAAACACTTTAGTCTCTTACCTCTTGTATCAGGGGACGGGCAAACTAACCCTGGACCACAGGTCAATTCTGGCCCATAGCCTATTTCTGTATGGTCCGTAAGCTAAGATGGTTTTTATATTTTTTAATGGTTGAGAAAAAAACAAAAGGAAAATAGTGATTGTGACACATAAAAATCATACAAAATTTCAGTCTCCAAAGATAAAGTTTTCCTGGATTAACATGGTGGCTCACATCTGTAATCCCAGCACTCTGGGAGGCTGATGTGGGCGGATCACTTGAAGTCAGGAGTTCGTGACCAGCCTGGCCAACATGGTGAAACCCTGTCTCTACTAAAAATACAAAAATTAGCTGGGAATGGTGGTATGCACCTGTAATCCCAGCTACTCAGGAGGTTGAGGTGGAGGTTGCGGTCAGCTGGGATCTTGCCACTGCACTCCAGCCTGGGTGACAGAGTGAGATTCTGTCTCAAATAAATAAATAAATAAATAAATAAATAATAAATAAATAAATAATAAATAAATAAAAAAGGCTAGGTGTGGTGGCTCACGCCCATAATCCCAGCACTTTGGGAGGCTGAGGCAGGCCAATCACTTGAGGTCAGGAGTTCGAGACCAGCCTGGTCAACATGGTGAAACCCCATCTCTACTGAAAATACAAAAATTAGCTGGGCATAGTGGCGTGAGCTTGTAATCCCAGCTACTTGGGAGGCTAAGGCGGCAGAATCACTTGAACCCAAGAGGCGGAGGTTGCAGTGAGCCGAGACCGCACTACTGTACTCCAGCCTAGGTGACAGAGTGATGCTTCATCAAAAAAAAAAAAAAAAAATTTCCAAAACAAAGATAAAGTTTTCCTGAAACACAGCCGCATCCATTTGCACATATTGACTATGGCTGTTTGGTCCTATGTGGCAGAGTTGAGTGGCTGAGACAGAGACTGGCTGGCCTCAGAAGCCTAAAATATTTACTCCGTGACCGGGCACTGCCTGTAATCCCAGCCCTTTGGGAGGCCAAGGCAGGTGGAGCACCTGAGGACAGGAGTTTGAGACCAGCCTGACTAATATGGTGAAATCGGGGGGCTGAGACAGGAGAATCACTTGAGCCCAGGAGGCAGAAGTTGGGGGTGAGCCAAGATCGTGCCATTGCACTCCAGCCTGGGTGACAAAGCACGACTCCATCTCCCCGCTAACCAAAAAAATTTACTAAGTGATGAGCCCTGAAAGTGGGTGAAATTTCCCCGGATGATGCTCAGGAGGAGCGAATGTCTAAGATTAGAACATTAGCATCATTCTAATCTTAGCGAGTGTCTAAGGGGAACACTAAGACTTATGCAGTAGGCAGAGGAAGAGAACATTAGAGGAAGTGAGAAAAAGGAAAGAATGGCCAATGGTCAAGCGAACCCCAAATACATCCATCAGATTCAGTTACAGTGACTGTGAGTGGCCTGCGTCTTTATGTCTTACCAAACCATCCAAGGTGGCCTGCAGTTCCTCACACAGCTTCTCCAGTTCCTCATTATATTCCACATACACCTTTCCTTCATTTTCCTTCGAGGCTGGGCTGCTGCTCTCTAGTTCTATCTTATCTTTATTCCTGGACAAAATAGAAAATAAGGTGTACAAAATATACTTTTTAAGCTTGCCTTATTTCCTAATAAATTCTACAATCCTCTATATCTACATAGTTACGTGGGATATTTTACATAAGCATTGTTCTTTCATGCCATTATGATACAAATTTAGTTATTATTATTATTATTTGAGACATAGTCTGGCTCTGTCACCCAGGCTGGAGTGCAGTGGCATGATCTGAGCTCACTGCAGCCTCTGCCTCCCAGTTCAAGCATTTCTCCTGCCTCAGCCTCCTGAGTAGCTGGGTTTACAGGCACACACCACCATGCCTGACTAATTTTTGTATTTTTTTTTTTTTTTGAGACGGAGTTTCACTCTTGTTACCCAGGCTGGAGTGCAATGGCGCGATCTCGGCTCACTGCAACCTCTGCCTCCTGGGTTCAGGCAATTCTCCTGCCTCAGCCTCCCGAGTAGCTGGGATTACAGGCACGCGCCACCATGCCCAGCTAATGTTTTGTATTTTTTTAGTAGAGACGGGGTTTCACCATGTTGACCAGGATGGTCTCGATCTCTTGACCTCGTGATCCACCTGCCTCGGCCTCCCAAAGTGCTGGGATTACAGGCTTGAGCCACCGCGCCCGGCTAATTTTTGTATTTTTAGTAGAGACAGGATTTCACCATGTTGGCCAGGAATGGTCCTCAATCTCCTGATCTCATGATCCACCCACCTCGGCCTCCCAAAGTGCTGGGATTACAGGTGTGAGCAACCGCGCCTGGCCAAATTTAGTTATTATTTATATGTTCAAAGAAGATGTCCAATGGCCACTCAATTTTGCACCAAAATAAGTCAGTTATATTCAGCCACGTGACAGCTGGTTTTGGTGGCTCATGCCTATAAGCCCAACACTTTGTGGGGTAGACATGGGAGGACTGCTTGAGTTCAGCAGTTTTAGTCCAGCCTGGACAACACAGTGAGACCTCATCTCCACAAAAATCAGAAGTGAAAATAGCTGTGCAATATGGCACATGCATGTGGTCCCAGCCACTTAGGAGGCTGAGGTGGGAGGATCACGTAAGCACAGGAAGTCAAGGCTGCAGTGAGCTGTTATCACACCACTGCAGTCAGCCTGTGCGACAGAGCAAGACTGTCTCACACACACACACACAAACACAAAAAACAAAAAACATTCAGCTGTGTGGAATCCCTGGCATAGGGCATGGTACTGGACGTACAAAGATGAATAAGACATGGATCATTTCCTCAAAGAGTTCACAATCCAGGAAGTCAAGCATGCCTCACTTGATTGTGCTTCACTTAGAATTTCACAGATAATGCATTTTTTACAAACTGAAGGTTTGTGGCAACCCTGTGTAGAGCAAGTCAATCAGCGTCATTTTGCCAACAGCATGTGCTTACTTCATGTCTCTATGTCTTATTTTGGCAATTCTTATAATATTTCACACTTTTTCATTATTGTTGTATCTATGATCTGTGACTGGTAAACTTTGATATCATTAGTGTAATTGTTTTGAAGTGCCATGAACCATGCTTATATATAACACTGAGCCGAATGAATGAATGTTGTGTGTTCTGACTGCTCCACTGACCGGCTGCTCCCATTTCTCTCCCTCTCCTCGGGCCTCCCTATTCCCTGAAGTAGAAGGACATTGAGATCAGGCCAGTTAATAGCCCCACAATGACCTCTAACTGTTCAAGTGAAAGGAAGAGTTGCATATCTCTCATTTTCAATCAAAAGCTATACTTTGGTCAATTTAAGAAATAAAAAAATTAAAAGCCAGAAATGATTAAGCTTAGTGAGGAAGGCATATCAGAAGCTGAGACAAGCTGAAAGCTAGGCCCCTTGTGCCAAACAGTTGGCCACGTGAATGCAAAGGAAAAGTTACTGAAGGAAATTAAAGGTGCTCCTCCAGTGGACATGTGAATCATGAGTGAAACAGCCTTAGTGCGGACATGGAGACAGTCTGAGTGGTCTGGATAGAAGATCAAACCAGCCGGGCGCGGTGGCTCAAGCCTGTAATCCCAGCACTTTGGGAGGCCGAGGCGGGTGGATCACAAGGTCAAGAGATCGAGACCATCCTGGTCAACATGGTGAAACCCCGTCTCTACTAAAA
>NW_016107367.1:1051214-1053743 GCF_001604975.1 Cebus imitator | reverse complement strand
AAAAAAAAAAGAAGAAGAAGATCAAACCAAACACAACATTCCCTTAGGTGAAAGCCTAATCCACAGCAGGGCCCTAACCCTCTTCAATTCTATGAAGGCTGAGAGACATGAGGAAGTTACTGAAGAAAAGTTTGAGACTAGCAGGATTTGCTTCATGAGGTTTAGGGCAAAAGCCATCTTCGTAACATAAAAGCTGCAAGTGCTAATGCAGAAGCCGCGGCAAGTTACCCAGGTCTAGCAAAGATCAATTATGAAGGTGGCTACACTATGCAACAGATTTTCAATGTAGCTGAAACAGCCTTCTATTAAAACATGCCATCCAAGACATTCACAACTAGAGAGAAGCCAATGACAGACTTCAAAGCTTCAAGGGACAGGCTGACCCTCTTGTTAGGGTAAATTGCAGTTAGTGACTTTAAGGTGAATGCTCATTTACCATTCTCAAAATCCTAGGGCCCATAAGAATGATGCTGAATCGACTCTGCCAGTGGAAGCAGCAAGAGAGCTAGGACAAGCTGTGGGGTCTGAAGATGGGACTGAATTGCTATAACCTCATGAGAAACTTGAACAGATGAGGAGTTGCTTTTTATGGATGAGCAAAGAAGGTGGTTTCCTGACATGGAATCTCTTCCTGGGGAAGATGCTGTGCACACTGTTGAAATGACAACAAAAGATTAAGAATATAAAACAACTTACTTGATAAACCAGTGGCAGAGTTTGAGGGGTCTACTGTGGGTAAAACACTATTAAACAGCAATGAGAAAGAACAGAACCAGAATAATGGCTCTACATTACATGGATGCATCCACCTTGAAAGAAAGCGAGACATGGCTGGGTGCGGTGGCTCATGCCTGTAATCCCAGCACTTAGGAAGGCCAAGGTGGGAGGATTACCTGAGGTCAGGAGTTTGAGACCAGCCTGGCTAACATGGCAAAACCATGTCTCTACTAAAAATACAAAAATTAGCTGGGTGTGGTGGCAGGCCCCTGTAATCCCAGCTACTCGGGAGGCTGAGGCAGGAGAATCGCTTGAACCTGGGAGGTGGAGTTTGCAGTGAGCTGAGATCGTGCCATTGCACTCCAGCCTGGGGGAGAGAGTGAGACTCTGTCACCAAAAACAAAAAATAAAATATAAAGACTCCCCTGAAACTTTTCGCCAGTTATTAAGGGTGAAAAACTTAAGAGCATGAACAACCTGTATGTACTTACAATAAACTGATTTTCAAGTTGGCAATATTATTCGCAGTGGTAAAACCTGCATCATTGAGGGTTTCCCACTTCAGGATTAAATTGTGCCAATCAGCCGCATTGTCCTTAATTTTTCTTGCACTGACAGATAAGACAGGTTTTCTGGGCGTTACAATTCCAACAGTCTTTGCTGATAGGGTGTAAAAGAAATAAAATTATTACCATGGAATACAATCATAGTTGGAGGGCAAATGCCCTCATAATTTTCAATAGTAAAACTATCTAAAATGTTGTATCAAGTGAACAAACAAATGTGGAAACTACAAAGTCTGAATAAATGTGAACGTTCCTGGAAGAAGACAACAGAATATTTTTAACATTTTAAGATTAACCAGGTATAGCTGAATCCTTTTCCAGCTTAATGGCTCCACAAAGTTTTTACCTTAAGCGCTTTTTTTCCCCAAAGATTGGAAATAAGGTAAAGTTGTGACTTTCTGCTAAAACTCTCCAATGGCTCACGTTACCTTCCCTACAGGATAATCTAGCCCTCGCTCCCAAGTACTTCCAGTATCCTATCCAGTCTCAGGCACTCTGATACTTTACATTTGTTCAGAGTGGCGTGGCTCATGAGTGCTCACCGTTTCACGACACCGAGACAACAGAGATGCAGTGTTGATCACCATGCTGCCACTGCCCTGCTTGGAACTCAGAAATCCAAAATCCTTCCAGACCTAGCTACCCCTCCTCATCAACATGTACATCAACCCACACACTGCCCCCCGTCAGTTTCCAGTGAAAATGAACTACTGGCAGCTCTTAAACAGCTGAGGTGCCTGCTGAGGTTTGCACCGTTCTCTCTGCAGGAAAACGCCTTTCTTCCTCAGCTTCTTGACACCCATGCTCCCAGATGCACCCAGATCCCACTGCCTGTGGGAGGCAACCCCCAGACCACCAAGAGCCAACTCAGGTTGTTTGTTCTTCCCCAGCCCTCTCATGCCCTCTTGCCTTCTCTACTCTGAACCCTGCAAAGGCTTCTCACAGCCCACAGGATAAAGTCCCCTTGAGGAATCCAAGACACACAACAGCTGGATGGTTTGTCATCTCAAGTCAGGAGACCACAGTGCCTGCGTCTGAATCCCAGCTATGACAGCTGTGAGATCTTGGGCAAGTTAATGTACCTCTCAGAGCCTCAACAGTTTCATCTGTAAAATGGGGATAAAAATATTATCTACTGGCCGGGCGCGGTGGCTCAAGCCTGTAATCCCAGCACTTTGGGAGGCCAAGGCGGGTGGATCACGAGGTCAAGAGATCGAGACCATCCTGGTCAACATGGTGAAACCCC
>NW_016107367.1:1046123-1050727 GCF_001604975.1 Cebus imitator | reverse complement strand
AGCGAAACTCCGTCTCAAAAAAAAAAAAAAAAAAAAAATTATCTACTTCACAGGATTGCTGAGATTAGGAAATATATGTGAAGCTGTGAGGGCCTGGCACATGTCAAAAACCCAGTATCTCACCTGTTAGCTCAAGGGCCTCTACTATCCAAGTTCTGCCCACCACTTCAGGTTCACCCTTTCCCACTTGCCCTCTGTGACTCAGAGCTGGCTCTGTACAAGTTCTGACTTTGACCTGACCAAGTTCCTATCTGTGTGTGTCCTCACTCCTCTGCCTCATACTTAGTATCCTCACTTTTAAATATCATATTGATTTATCATTCATTCTTTACTTTAATATGCCAGGCATGGGGGAATGAAGTGACTGAACAGGACAGATCAGGACAGTTTTCATAGAACTTACTTTCCAAAGGGGAGGCAGATAAAAAACAATTAAATGACCATGATCAGTTCAGATCATAGTAAGTGTGTGAGGAAAATAAAATAGGGCCTTGTGTTACTGTGACCCCTTGAGAAGGTGTCATTTAGGCTGAGATCTGAATCATGAAAAACCAGAAAAAGGGTAGGCCAGTAGTATGTGTCCTAATATGAGAATGAGCTTAGTGAGTTCAAAAAACAGAAACAAACAAAACAAAACAATGTGCTAGAATGAAGCGGACAGAAAAGGACTAGTGGGTGAGGAGGTGATCAGACAACTACAACCTAACAGGCCAAGATAAGAAGTCTGGGCTTATTCTAAGAATTAGGTTGGTACAAAAGTAACTGAGGTTTCGGCCATTACTTTTAATGCTAGACATCTGGAACATCCTATAATTCTGCTATCATGATACTCACCAGTGCAGTGTACTTGCTTAATATCTATATTCCCTGCTAAACTGGAAATTCCACTAGGCTAGGAACTATGTCTTGTTTTCTCTGAAACCTTCCACACACAGGAGGCTTTGCATAAAATGAGGTAAATGGAGGAATAGCTCTTATCACCTGTTCTATAATTGTCTAAGTGTTTCTCTCCCCCAACAGGAGATTCTGAAGGCAGGATCACATCTGATTCGTGGTCAGCCTGACCCATAACGGGCACATATTTAGGAACCAAAACCATAACTGACTTCAAGAGACTCAAGGGCGGTGGGGCGTGGTGGCTCACGCCTGTAATCCAAGCACTTTGGAGGCCAAGGCGGGCGAATCACCCGAGGTCGGGAGTTCATGACCAGCCTGACCAACATGGTGAAACCCAGTCTTAAAAAACAAAGAAAAAAAGAAACTCAAGGGCTAGTAAAGACAGACCAGTCATCGGCGTCACAGAATAGGGCGGGGTGAGAGCACAGTGGCTAAGTTACTTATCCCCTCTGAGCCTCGACTCTCCATTTGCAGAATGGGGTTGACATTACTTCATGGGACGACTGTGAGGTTCAAATGAGCTGATCCACTTAAAGTACTTGGACCAGTACTCAGCAGACTGAGCACTCGCCGAAAGCCCGCTTTAATTAAAAGCAGAATGTTCTGACAGAGGGGAGTTCAGAGAGGGGTTTCTGGAGGAGCTGAGCATGCAAGGCTTGCCACCCAGTGAGCTCCGTTAGTGCTAATTTATAGTGACGATAATTACAATTTGGGAGTGTCTGACTTGCTGACACTCCTTTGCGTATAATCCCGTTCATCTGTCATTCCACTTGCGAAAAAACGGAGCCTCGGCCAAACTTTCTCCCGAGCTAGCCCGCAAAGGCTGCACCGGGCTTGCGGGCTAGGCTGGGGCAAGGCACGGGCCCGCATTTAATCCCATTTAATCCTGGGAGCTCCTGAGCTTCTGGCCAAACCTGCGGCAGGCCCAAGCAGTAACAATCACAGCCTCCCCGCCCCGGAAAACAGACCCCTCTAACGCACCTTCCAGGCGGCTCGCAGACATCCCTCGAAAGAGACGCAAAGCACCGCCCACTCCCGCCGGAAGCGCGTTTGCGTCACGTCCGCCCCGCCCGCTGCCACTTGTGGCTTTGCCGCTCTAGCCACCGGCGGAGTCAGCTGCCGCTCTCCGGTGCCGGCCGCGGTGCCTGCCCCGTTGCCCAGGGAACGGGCTCCCGGCAGCCCCCGCGGCCCGGAGTCCATCCCTGCCTCCTCCGGCCCGCCTGGGCCGACGAGTCCGGAGGGGCTGCCGCGGGAGGTGAGTCCGGCGACGCCGCAGGCGGCCCCGACGCCCCCGACGCCTGGCCCCGCGCCCCCTCCTCTTCCCTCGCCTCAGCCCCGCAGGGTCTCCATGCCCGTCCTCCCCGTCTCCCCCGCCCCGTCTCGCCCGCGCGGAGTGGCGGACACTAAATCGGAGCGCCTGCAGAAGCCCGCGCGCAGAAGCCGGCGGTCTGCAGCGGGGAGCAGGGGCAGCCCGCCCCTCCTGGAGCCTCCGCCGCGCGTCCCACGCCCTCGGCCCCACCCTGCATCCCAGCTGCCCGGCTGGCCGCGGGCTCTGCTCCTTCGCTTTAGGATTGACGTCGCGTTCTGTCCCCCACTCTCAGCTCCCATCCCTTACATCCACCCACCGGCGCCTGGCCTCAGGCCTTGACACTCACCCAGTAGGTGTTCAGTGTTCGATGAATGGATAAGCCAATGACTCCTTTCCCAATCCTATTTGAAGGCCTGGGAGGCAGAATAGGTAGTAAGGGTTAAAGGATGGGGTGCCCTGGAGTCACACCCGACAGGTCACAGCGGGCCCCTTCCTAGCTCTGTGCTGGGGCTAGTGCCCTACCTCACTGCGCTCCGGTTTCATCACCAGTGGCATGGAGATCAGAATAGTTGCTACTTCTGGCTTGGTGAGAGGATTAAATGGGTCAGTGCGTGTAAAGTTAAGGACGGTGCCTGCCGCTGTACTTTCCGGTAAAGGGGAGCCCTGCTGTCATCTGTGCTAGCCTGCCTGCTCGCCCTCTCGTCCCTTCTGATACGTCTCTGACTTCTCATGACTTTAGTTTTCCCATCCCTACTTCCATTTCTCTTCCGTGCACTTTTTTCTTCCTCTCTTTCTCACTGGGGTTCAGGAATTTTGTGACTTATATTTGATTTGTTGTCAGAATGTGGGATACGAGCCTGGGTGCATCCTTTTCTCATCTACTGGAGTGATCAATTGCACTTGTTGACTGCCTCCTTGTAGCCAAGGTCTTGTAAACAGAAGGAGAGTTCTGGGAAATCCCCAAACCCAAATCCCAGGCATAGGCAGAATCTGGGAGTGAAGCCACTGTAGCTCCTTGTGGGATCACCAGCGATTCCTGGTCTTTTAAGTGGCAAGGCTTTGTGTTTTCTCACACCCGGCTTTAATGTACCTTGATAAACCTCTGACCTTGGTTTGTTGTTGTTATTAACCTGACTTATGTCCCATATTGGTGGTTTTTTGGCCTCCATTGTGTGCCAGTCACTGTGCCAGGCTGGCTCCAGCGGTGCTGTGGTGAACCAGACAGACCTGGTCACTGCCTCAGGGAGATCATGGTCTGTCCTTTGAGCTTTCAAAGGGAGAACTAAATGCAGATATAGGGGACACAGAACTTGTATTTTCAGGACTGACTTGGAAAACCAGTGGTGGGAAAGTTGGAGTGAGGACAGCCCTCTTCCAAAGGAGTGACTAGTAAGTAGCTTTTATTAGGTGTCAGTTATTTTATAGCCACATTTTCTTTTTCGATAGAAGACTGGCATCTACTGGAATTTTTTCCTAGTTTTTTTTTTTTTTTTTTATAGAAGTTATACTTAGGCCGGACGCAGTGGCTCGCGCCTGTAATCCCAGCACTTTGGGAGGCTGAGGCAGATGGATCATGAGGCCAGGAGTTCGAGATCAGCTTGGCCAACATAGTGAAACGCCATCTCCACTAAAAATATAAAAAATTAGCTGGACGTGGTGGCAGTCGCCTGTAATCTCAACTACTCAGGAGGCTGAGGCAGGAGAATGGCTTGAACCTGGGAGGTGGAGGTTGCAGTGAGCCAAGATCGTGCCACTACACTCTCCAGCCTGGGAGACAGAGCAAGACTCCATCTCAAAAAAAAAAAAAAAAAAAGAAGTTACATTTAAGTTTGGGGAGGGTCTCATTTCATATTAGCCTCTCTATGAGTTGAACAAAATGGCTACTGGAACTTAGTGGGAAGAAAAGGCAGGAAACAGGCATCAGGCAGAGGCAGTTGATTGAACTTGGGAAGATGAGGAATAGATCAGGAAAGGGTTATAATGAAAAGCTTTCATATCAATCATGAAGAGATTTCTAGATTCAGTGATGTACAGAGAGCTCAGTGAAATTAGGAGGGAGTAGTTGATGGCTTTGTGAATTGCTAAGGTAGAAGCAAGCTGCTTTTCTTTCTTTTTTTTTCTTTTAAGACGGGGTTTCACCTTGTTATTCAGGCTGGTCTTGAACTCCCAACCTCAGGAGATCTGCCCACCGTGGCCTCCAAAGTGCTTGGATTACAAGCGTGAGCTACCACGCCCAGCCGCAAGCTGCTTTTCAAAATGTGTGTGCGGCCGGGCGCGGTGGCTCAAGCCTGTAATCCCAGCACTTTGGGAGGCGGAGGCGGGTGGATCACCAGGTCAAGAGATCGAGACCATCCTGGTCAACATGGTGAAACCCCGTCTCTACTAAAAATACAAAAAA
>NW_016107367.1:1042363-1044763 GCF_001604975.1 Cebus imitator | reverse complement strand
GGAGGCGGAGGTTGCGGTGAGCCGAGATCGCGCCATTGCACTCCAGCCTGGGTAACAAGAGCGAAACTCCGTCTCAAAAAAAAAAAGACTAGGGAGTGCAGAGTGTGTGGATGGAATAGTGGCCTGAGATGAAGTTAGAAGTAGACTGCTTTGTCATAATGTCTAATTTCCATGCTTGTGTTAGGCTTTAGCTTGTGACCACCGGCTAGCCAATGGGGATGGGAGCAAGGAAGTGACAAAATTTCATCTGGAAAATAAATGACTGCCTTAGTCTCATTACGTTCCTCCCTAAGAATTTAACACTTAAATAATAGATGTCGTAGTCAGATTTCAAACATAGATTCTACAATAGGAATGTGAATTGTTGCTTCCTAGGGATTTTGGAGAGAATCCTTAAACCATTAGTGTTGTCAGAGCACTCCGATAACGTGATTATGATAACATGATTATGGTACTGCTAAGTGGGTAACTTAGACTCTATATTAGTCCTAGCTTCAGTTTTGAGAAATTGTCCATCAAGGTGGCAGTTGGGTGTTACCAGTCAGCAGTGAAGGCTAGCTGCCACCTTCCGGGGTTACGAGATTTACAGGACTAGTGGGGAGAAGAAGCATCATGACTTGAAGAATGCCATTGAGTGTTGTTTTGTATTTTTTTTTAACTGAAATATTCATGACTAAGGAGGCATTATTCATTATATTAATTTCAATTTTTTTGAGATGGAGTACTGCTCTGTTACCAGGCTGGAGTGCAGTGGTGGGATCTCGGCTCACTGCAACCTCTGCCTCCCAGGTTCAAGTGATTCTCCTGCCTCAGCCTCTCAAGTAGCTGGGATTACAGGCACACATCACCATGCCTGGCTAATTTTTGTTTGTTTGTTTGTTTTGAAACAGAGTCTTGCTCTGTCACCCAGGCTGGAGTGCAGTGGCATGATCTTGGCTCACTACAACCTCCGCCTCCCGGGTTCAAGCGATTCTCTTGCCTCAGGCCCCAGAGTAGCTGGGACTATGGGTGCATGCCACCATGCCCAGCTAATTTTTGTATTTTTAGTAGAGATGGGGTTTCACTGTGTTGGCTAGGATGGTCTCGATCTCCTGACCTGGTGATCCGCCCTCCTTAGCCTCCCAAAGTGCTGGGATTACAGGCGTGAGCGACTGTATTTGGCCCAATTTTAAAGATTGGATTGAGAATATTGTTTTGCAGTAAGACCTGAAGTTAACAAATCTTTACTGAGCATCTACTCTGTGCCACAGATATTGTTAGATACTAGAGCTTACTTTGGTAAGCAAGAGAGAGTTCATGTTGCTTACATTCTCATAGGAGATATGAGTTTTAAATGGTTTAGCAAATAATTAGAGGTTGTGATGAGGATTACAAAGCACATGTGGTAAAGGAAAGAAGGGACAGTTGGCTACTCTTAAGTGATCTGGTCAGAGAAGGCCTTTCTATGGTGGTGATATTATTTGAGAAGAAGCCAGATATATGCAGTGGGAAGATCATTCATTCTGCCTAGAGGAACTAGTCAGTTATGAAGCCTGAGGAGGACAGAATGGGTCAGTGGAGCTGGAACTTGGAGGACAAGTGGAGACGGGAGAGGTGACAGGGGAGCTACAAAGGGGTTAGACCACACGGGACATTTGGTTTTTATTCTCAGAGCACTGGGGAACCAGTAAGAAATTTTGAGTAGAATGGGTAGTATGGCCTGATTTCTCTTTGAAGGAGCTGATTTTTCCCTTTGTTTCTTGGGGGTAACAGCTTTATTGAGATACAATTTACATGCCACACAGTTCATCCATTTATATACAATTCAATGGTTTTTTACCGTATTCACAGCTATGCAACTATCACTTTGTCAATTTTAGAACTTTCTCATCACCCTAAAAGGAAACTTCATATCCTTCAACCGTACACCCTAACCCCTTCTCCCAGCTCTGGGCAACCACTGACCTACTCTGTTTACAGCTTGCCTATTCCAGACATTTCATGTAGATGGAATTGTGTAATATGTGGTGTTTTGTGTCTGGCTGCTTTCACTTAGCATCATGTTCTCAGGATTCCTCCGTGTCGTAGCATGAATCAGTACTTCACTCCTTTTTGTTGCTAAACAGGCTTCTGTTGTGTGGGCAGGCCGCATTTTGTTTGTGCATTCATCAGCTGATGGACAGTTAGGTTGCTTTTACATTTTAGCTGTTATGAGGGGTGATATTATGAACGTTTGTTTACACATTCATTGTAGACATGTTTTTGTTTCTATTGGGTATAAACCTAGGCATAGAATTTCGGGTCGTACGGTAACTGTATGTTTAACCTTTTGAAGAACTGCCGGCTGTTTTCCACAGTGGCTGCACTATCTTATTTTCACCAGCAATGTATACAGTTTTCTTTTTTTTTTTTTTTTTTTTT
>NW_016107367.1:1026820-1041423 GCF_001604975.1 Cebus imitator | reverse complement strand
GGATGGTCTCGATCTCTTGACCTCGTGATCCACCCGCCTCGGCCTCCCAAAGTGCTGGGATTACAGGCTTGAGCCACCGTGCCCGGCCTGAGAAATGTTTCTTTAGAGAAATGTTTCTTAGATCTTTGCCCATTGTAAAAGTGTCTTTCGTTGTTGTTTTGAGATGAGGTCTTGCTGTGTTGCTCAGGCTGGTCTCAAATTCCTGGGTTCAAGCAATCTTGCCACCCCAGCCTCTCAAGTAGCTGGGACTACAGCCATGTGCCACTGCACCCAGCTTTTAAAATTGTCTCTTTATTATTGAGTTTTAAGAATTATTTATAGATTCTGGGTAAAATCTCTTATCAGATAAAAAATCAGCAGATATTTTCTTCCATTTTGTGGGTTGTCTTTTTTTTTTTTTTTTTTTTTTTTTTTTTGTCAGGTATGGATTAGATGTTTTTTCACTCTCTTGATGGTGCCCTTTGGAGCACAAGCGATTTTCATTTCAGTGAAGTCAAAGAGCTCATTTTAACAGCTGCGAATGAGCCTGGCTTCTAGGGGCAGGCATGGAAGACCATGGCAGCAGTGCAGGCAAGGGATGTGATAGCTTCTACTGTGGCATGGCCACAGAGCTGGTGAGGAGGCACCAGGCCTGAGGGAGGCTTGGAGATAGGACTGATGGACTGAGTCGAGAGACTGTTGTGTGGGTGAGGGAAACAGAGGAGTTGAGGGTGAATACTAGGATTTCAGCTGAACAACACTTTTGATTCAAAATATGATTATGCTATTATCTGCTGCACAATTGTGACAGTTTCTAATACCTGCTGGAGACTGGCAAGGGGAGCCCTGCACTCCCTCCCTGGGTTTTGAAGTTGCTTTTGGTAGGATTATCACTGAGCGTGCCAAGGAGATGGTCAGGGATTCCGACCTTCTGTAATACCCACTAAGATTTCCTAAGACGCCACAAATAAACATATTATCTGAGTCAGAGAGCGCACCTGCTCTGCAAATGCACTTTTTTTTTTTTTTTTTTTTGAGATGGAGTTTCGCTCTTGTTACCCAGGCTGGAGTGCAATGGCGCGATCTCGGCTCACCGCAACCTCCGCCTCCTGGGTTCAGGCAATTCTCCTGCCTCAGCCTCCCGAGTAGCTGGGATTACAGGCACGCACCGCCATGCCCAGCTAATTTTTTGCATTTTTAGTAGAGACGGGGTTTCACCATGTTGACCAGGATGGTCTCGATCTCTTGACCTCGTGATCCACCCACCTCAGCCTCCCAAAGTGCTGGGATTACTGGTGTGTGCAAATGCACTTTTAAGGCAAATCCCTTGACTCCCTTGGAGCTAGACTGCAGTCCCAAAGCCCTTCCTGTGTAGAGCCTAGGAGCTGTCAGTGGATAGCATCAAATCAAGTAGATGGATTCTTGAAAGCTAAATGTCATCATTTGACAGAGATACTTAAGGAAAAGTATTTTTATTTTTATTTATTATAATTTTTTTGAGACGGAGCCTTGCTCTGAAGTGCAATGGCGTGATCTCAGCTCACTGCAACCTCCACTTTCCGAGTTCAAGTGATTCTCCTGCCTCAGCCTCCTAAGTAGCTGGGATTATAAGTGCCTGCCACCATGCCTGGCTAATTTTTGCATTTTTAGTACAGACAGTGTTTCACCATTTTGGCCAGGCTGGTCTTGAACTACTGACCTCATGATCCATCTGTCTCGGCCTCCCATAGTGCTGGGATTACAGGCATGAGCCACTGTGCCTGGCCTAATATTTTTATTTAAAAAAATTTTTTTATTGATTGATTGATTTAGGATGGGATCTTGCTGTGTCACCCAGGCTGGAGTACAGTGGCTCCATCATGGCTCACTGCAGCCTTGATCTCCCAGGCTCAATGGATCCTCCAGATTCAGTCGATCCTCTGGGCTCAATCAATTCTCATGCCTCCCAAGTAGCTGGGACTACAGGCACGCACCACCACACCTGGCTAATTTTTTGTATTTTTTGTACAGACAGGGTTTCGTCATGTTTCCCAAGCTGGTGTCAAACCCCTGGGGCTCAAGTGATCTGCCCATCTCAGCCTCTCAAAGTGCTGAGATTACAGGTGTGAACCACTGTGCCTGGCTGAGAAATAACTTTTTTTTTTTGAAACAGAGTTTCGCTCTTGTTGCCCAGGCTGGAGCGCAATTACTCGATCTCGGTTCACTGCAACCTTGGCCTCCTGGGTTGAAGCAATTCTCCTGCCTCAGCCTCCTGAATAGCTGGGACTACAAGTGCCTGCCACCACATCCAGCTAATTTTTGTATTTTAGTAGAGGCAGGGTTTCACCATGTTGGTCATGCTGGTCTTGAACTCCTGACCTCAGGTGTTCCCCTCACCTCAGCCTCCCAAATTGCTGGGATGTGAGCCACTGCATCTGGCCGGGAATAAGATTTTTAAAGGAGGAAATACATTAGCCAACACTTATTGGTGAAGAGCTTAGTACTTCCTCTTGCTTCCTAGGAGAGCTCATCAGATAAAGCAGATACAAAAGTGGCTTCCAGAGACAGGGAGTAGGTGTGAAGGCCAGGCCTGTTGTAACTAGGAGCAGTTCAGTGGCTGGAGGACAAGTGAAAGATCCTGCAGTGGCAGAGTCCAGATCACCAAGGTTCTTGTAAGCCAGCGACACCTGGCCTTTAGCAGGAGGAGGATGGGGCCAATGCTGAGTGTTAAGCAAGGGAGTGGTGACATCAGCTTTGCACATCAGGAGAATCCTTCTGTTTGCCACGTGGATGAGGGGGAGTAAGAGGCAGGCAGATGAGCTGGGCACCAGGGTGAGCTACAGGTGAGGGGTAGTGGTGGCCCAAGCTAGGGGTGAGACATTGGGGTGTGTGGGAGATGTACTGAATGGAGAATTGGGGACATGGAGAGGAGGAGGGAGTGGGGATGATGCCTCTTTTCTGGCTTGGACAGCATGGCCCAAGCAGTGGGTAGAAGATAGAAGATATACAGATAAGTGTTTTAGACTTTGTTCATTTACTCTGTGTTTATAGCTAAGAGGTAAGTTTTACTAATCCTGTTTCAGATGGTAAATGGAGATCTAGAGAGGTTAAGTCATTTTTCCAGGGTGCCACAGGTAGTTTTAGGAGCCTTGGGATTTGGACTCAGATCTTTTTCTCTTTAGTATCATTAGCCACTCATTGTGCAGTTCTTCCTTGGTGGAAAGAGGGTCAGTTCTGTGGCTGTGGGTCTGAGACCCGGGGGTGGGTTGGGTGGAACATGGACTTAGGTGAAAATTGGCTGAGGAGGAGGAGCAGAAAGTCTTAGCAGAATTGATTGTTGAGTCTAAATTGTTTTTCCCAAACCTAGCACAGGACAGTGAGACAGCAGCTCTGCGCCTCTTCCTTAGCCCATCCCTGGACGCTCCTTCTGTCAGGAGGACAGTTTTGCTGGGAGATGGCCTCAGCCTGCTCTTCCTATCTGAATGGCGGGTGAAGGACAGGCTAGCCTGGTGCCAGAGGCCCCCAGATAGGGAAATAGCATGGATTCTCTTGTGGCTGCTGGGGCCTTCCTGGGTGCCTGGCCCCCAGACGTGGCTTTCCTGACTCATCTGTAAGCTATGGCTTACTGGCCTCTAGATGTCCTTTGGAAAAACATGTGTGAGGCCTAAATTGATATGAACATTCTGCAAGGCAGTTTGGCAGTGCATTAAAAAAAAAATCAACGTACAGTGTGTCCTCTGGAGTTTTTCTGTATAGTCGCTAAAAATCACATTCTAGGGGACTATTTAATGACATGGAAAATACTCATGGTTTATTAAGTGAAAAAGTCTTTGTGTGCATATGTGTTTATATATGTATATCTGTGGCTATCTATGTATATGGTATATCTCAGTGTGATGAGATTGTGACTTTTCTTTACTTCTTTATCCTTTTATTTTGAGACAGGGTCTCATTCTGTCACCCAGGCTAGAGTACAGTGATATAGTCAGCTCACTACAGCCTTGATCTCCTGGGCACAAACAATTCCCTGTGCACCACCACACCTGGCTAATTTTTGTATTTTTTGTAGAATCAGGATTTTGCTATGTTTCCCAGGCTGGTCTCAAATTTCTGGCCTCAAGTGATCCACCGCCTTGGCCTCCCAAAGTGCTGGGATTGCAGGTGTGACCCACTGCACCCAGCCCTCTTTGTACTTTCCTATATTAACAAATTTTTGAGGTCAGGTGTGGTGGTTCACACCTGTAATCCCAGCAAGGCTGGACGTGGTGGCTCACCCGTGTGATCCCAGCTCTTTGGGAAGCTGAGATGAGCCACCGCACCTGGCCTGTACACACTCTTTAAGGAAACAAAGTCTTTACTATTTCTGTGCTCTGGAAGGAAGTTTCTGCATCCATGAAACAGAGGTTACATGCATGTCTAATGTTTGGGGATTGCAAGAAAAAAAAAAAAAAAAACAGAAGTAACTATGATGCCAACTTTATGGTTTTGTTTTGTTTTCCCCCTTTTTGGTGAGGATTTAATGAACAGTTTGTATTAAGTACAGATGATTTTCAACTTACAGAGTTTCAACTAGCTGGGCGCAGTGCCTCACACCTGTAATTCCAGCACTTTGGGAGGCCAAGGCACGCGGATCATGAGATCAGGAGATCAAGACCATCCTGGCCAAAATGGTGAAACCCCATCTCTACTAAAAATACAAAAATTAGCCAGGTGTGGCAGTGCGTGCCTGTAATCCCAGCTACTCAGGCGGCTGAGGTAGGAGAATCGCTTGACCAGGGAGGCAGAGGTTGCAGTGAGCCAAGATAGCACCCTTGCACTCCAGCCTGGGTGACAGAGCGAGAGTTTGTCTTTAAAAAAAAAAAAAGTTTCAACTTACTATTTTTTGACTTTAAGGTTGAGCGAAAACGATACCATTTAGTAGAAACCGTGTTTGAAGTAACCATACAACCATTCTGTTTTTCACTTTCAACATGGTATTAGATCAATTACATGAGATATTCACCACCTTATGATAACATAGGCTTTGGTTAGATGATTTTGCCCAGCTGTAGGCTAATGTAAGCATTCTAAGCACATTTCGGTTAGGCTAGGCTAAGCTATGACATTCGGCAGGTTAGGTGTATTAAGTGCATTTTGACTTATATTTTCAGCTTATGATGGTTTTACTGGGATGCAACCCCATTGTAAGTTGAGGAGCATCTGTAAAAACATTAGCTGTTCCCATTATTGTTAACTGCAGAAGAGGGTGGACTGGGTTCTTAAGTATCACAGAGGAATGCAGTTATTAATAGTATTGTTATGGACTTACCTGTAAGAAAGTTCTCTACATGGATATATTTTGCCTGCCTACTTCACTGTATTGGCTATTGTACTATCAGATGAAATAGGAATCTAAAAATGCTTGGAAAAGTGGATATTCTATACAGATTTAGGGAATTATTCCAGCATTGAATTGGGGTCATATGGAAGAAAAGATATTTTGCTACTCTTCCATTCTATTAGTAGAGTTTTATGTTGAATATTTTTTGTTTTGCTCCGCACATTCAGAGAAACTTCTCTAGTAATGAACTATAGAAATGATCCCAGAAAGCACAGTCTTTGTTCTTCCATTCCTTCCTTGAAAATTCCTTTTTTTAAAATTTATTCATTTAAGAGCCAGTGTCTTACTTACTCTACCAGTCAGGCTAGAGTGCAGTGACACAATCATATAGCTCACTGCAACCTCAAATTCCTAGGCTCAAGTGATCTTCCTGGCTGAGCACAGTGGCTCATACAGTCCCTGTAATCCCAGCAATTTGGGAAGCCGAGGAGGAAGGATCACTTGAGCCCAAGAGTTGGAGACTAGCCTAGGTAACATAGTGAAACCCTCTCTATTTTATAAAATGAAATATTTATTTTAAAAACGTGATCCTCCCACCTCAGCCTCATGAATAGCTAGGACTACAGGCATGCAGCACCATGCCTGACTAATTTTAAAAAATATTTTTTGTAAAGGCAGGAGTCTTGCTGTGTTGCTCAGGCTCGTCGCAAGCAGTTCTCCCACCTTGGCCTCCCAAAGCACTAGAATTACAGACATAAGCCAGTGTTTCCAGGCCACATTTTCCTATTTCATGATTCATTCATTTATTCAACAAATACTTGCAGAATGCTTCTGATGTGCCTAGGCCTTTTCTCAGTGCAGAGGGAAGAGGGGCGAGTGAGGCAGATATGGGCTCTGCTATTATGGGCCTTACAGACCAGTGTGTGTGTGGCAGAGTGGCAGGCAGGCAGATACCCAGTCGGAGAAAAGAAAGGGGATGTGTGGATAGGCTGGGCATGGTGGCTCATGCCTGTAATCCATGCACTTTGGGAGGCTGAGACAGGAGGATTCCTGGAGCCCAGGAGCTTAAGGCTGTAGTAAGCCATGATTGAGACCAGCCTGGGCAACATAGCGAGACCCCATCTCTACAAAAAATTTAAAAATCAGCCAGGCATGGTGGTATATGCCTGTATGCCAGCTATGTGGGAGGTGGAGGCAGGAGGTTCACTTGAGCCCAGGAGTGAAACCTCAAGGTTTCAGTGAGCCGTGATCTTGCCACTTCTCTCCAGCCTGGGTCACAGAATGACACTCTGTCTGCAAAAAAAATGAAGAAAGGGGCTGTGTAGAGAAAGTACAATGAGGAGGTGACAGAGTGAGAACTCAGCAAAGGGAGGAGCAGTCAAGTACGGCCTCATGAAAAAGGGCACAGTTGAATAGAGACCTGCATAGTAAGAAGGAAGAAGAGCTCAGTAGAGAAAGAACATTCCAGGTGGAGGGAACAGCCAATGCAAGGGCCGCTGGGTGAGAACAAGCTGGGTGAATTTGATCAGAAGAGGGACTGGAAGTTGGTCAGTCCACTGTGTAGAAATAGAAAACCCACAGTTCAAAGAGACCATACATCCATGATGCAAGAAGTTTCTATGAGAGGAGTTTAGAAGTCTCCATGGAACCTGAAGAGCTACAGCATCCTTCTAGTTGTAATCAGGTACAGAGCATCTACCTGGACTGTTACAACCTGCCTGTTAGAGCTGTGACCGTGGTGTTGACAAGAGCCTAGGACTTGGAGGGAAAAGACCTAGAGTCAAGTCTCGGCTGTTTGGTCTTGAGTGAGTTTCATGACCCTGTGGCCCTCAGTGGCTTCTTCTAAAAGTTGGGGATGATGCTGCCTTACCTGCCTTACCTTCATTTTACCTGCCTTGATGACCCTACCTGCCTTATAAGGTAGGGTCAGGATTAAATGAGTGAATGAGCACTTTGTGAAAGATGGCGTGCATAGAAGGGTTGTATATCTTTAGTAAGCGAAGCTTTGAAGCCAAAGTGCAAAGGGGTGGGTCTCCATGTGGAACAAAGTGAGGTGCTGTGTGGCTGGACTCTGAGCGCTGAGAAGGCTGTCCAGCCAGGCCAGGGGGCTTGTTTTGCACCATCTCATTAACACAGCAACTGAGATTGGTTCACTGTTCTCCTACTAATGAGCGTCTTTCCTGTTTCTCTTTTCCATAGCCTGTCCAACCTGGTGGGCTTCATAGTTCAGGATGTGTTCAGTGAAGCCATGTCCACACTCGCTCTAATCCACACTGATCTCTCTCTCTTCTCATGGAGACCCACAAATTGTCACCTCATTACAGCTAGTGCTCAACTTACGACCACGATTGGTTCTGACAGACCAGTTGTAACACGATTTGGTCGGAAGTTGAGTAGGCTATATGTACAGTACTGTGAAATGATGTTATAAAAATCTTTAGGTCATATTTTATCATAATTTTCTTTCATTATTGTTATATATCATAATTTTCTTTGTTCATTTTATGCCATTTGTATCATCTCTACACAATTTTGTTTCTTATTTTTACATTCGTCAGGTTTAAGTAAAACACTGCATTACCAGTACAACTGGTTTAATATTTGCAAAACATACAAAATTACAAAAACAGGTGCATACAAAAATACAAAATACAGGTGTAAGAAATACCATAAAATATCCAAGACACAAAACACAAATTGCTGTACCGAGTCTGGGATAACAGTTGAAATGGTGCACGCGGAGATGGTAGTGCTGCCGGAAGCTGGTCCGCACTGTCATACGCTCAGCCGGGCAATGTTTGCGCTGCCAGACGCGGAGCAGTCGTGGCTAGCGATTGTGGTCGTAAAGTTGAATGGTCGTAAGTTGCATAGGTTGTAAATCGATCAATACCTGTTCTTCTGTTTTTATGTCTTCTTATTGATTCATCTGCCTCCCTGTCTAGATCAGAAGCTACTTGGGAGTAAGAACTGTTTTTTGTATTCTTTCCTCTCCTCCATGGCATTCAATACGACATAAATCATAGAGGTCAGAACATACTGAAGTGCATTTTGAGGTAAAGTGCTCAAAAGCAATCTTCATGACACCTGTTTACTTTAGCTCTGGCTATAATGTTTACCTGCCTAAAAGTTCCCTGTTTAGGGAACTTTTGTTTATTAAACATACTTCTTTTTATGACTAGGCATTGAAAAGATTGTAATGCTTTGTTCTGTAGCCCCTAGGTTTCCCTAGATGACAAATAAACATTCCTTTTCCTGCCTGAAGATCATCTGTGGGAACCTTGGCCATGGCATCAACATCTGAACCTGTTATATTCAGAGAGTTCTGCCCGTTGTACTATCTTCTCAATGCCATTCCAACAAAGATCCAGAAGGGTTTCCGTTCTATCGTGGTCTACCTCACGGCCCTCGACACCAACGGTGACTACATTGCGGTGGGCAGCAGCATTGGCATGCTCTATCTGTACTGCCGGAACCTCAACCAGATGAGGAAGTACAACTTTGAGGTGAGCCTTGCTTTGCTTTACACTGAGTGGCCATGAGCCATAGCTGATGGTTAACATGCTTGTGTTCTAGGATGAGAGAATTTACTTCTGATTTGCCAGAATATGACCTTAATACCTCACCCAAACAATACTTCAAAACCATCTTTAACTGAAGTGGAATTGAACTAAAAACATTGGTGTTTTTAACCTTTTTCTACCTCCAAAAATCTAATATCACTTTCTTTATGTATGTATTTATTTATTTGAGACAGTCTTGCTCTGTTGTCTAGGCTAGAGTGCAGTGGGACAATCACAGCTCATTTTAGTCTCAGACTCCTGGGCTCAAGTGATCCTTCTGCTTCAACCTCCCAAGTAGCTAGGATCATAGGCATGTGCTGCCACACCCAGCAATTTTTGTTTTGTTTTGATTGTAGAGACATGGTCTTGCCATGTTGCCTAGGCTGGTCTTGAATTCCTGGGCTCAAGCAGTCCTCCTGCCTTGGCCTCCCAAAGTGCTGGAATTATAGGCATAAGCCACCACACCTGGCCTAATATCACTTTAAAAGAGAACATCCCTTGGGGTCAAGAGTTTGAGACCAGCCTGACTAGTATGGTGAAACACTGTCTCTACTAAAAATATACAAATTCACCAGGTGTGGTGGTATGCACCTGTAGTCCCAGCTACTTGGGAGGCTGAGACAGAAGAATTGGTTGAACCTGGGAGGCGGAGGTTGCAGTGAGCCAAGATTGTACCACTGCACTCCTGCCTGGGCAACAGAACAAGACTGTCTCAAAAAAAAAAAAAAAAAAGAGAGAACATTTTAGTGTTTAACACTTACTAGAACACTCTGAAAGTAGATATTGGCCGGGCGCAGTGGCTCATGCCTGTAATCCCAGCATTTTGGGAGCCCAAGGCAGGTGGATCACGAGGTCAGGAGTTCAGCATCAGCCTGGCCGATATGGTGAAACCTCGTCTCTACTAAAAGTACAAAAAATTAGCTGGGCATGGTGGTGTGCGCCTGTAGTCCTAGGCAGAACAAATCGCTTGAACCCAGGAGGCGGAGTTTGCAGTGAGCCGAGATCACACCACTGCACTCCAGCCTGGGTGACAGAGTGAGACTATGTTTCAAAAATAAACAAAAGCAGATTTTTTTTCCCCCAAAGTGTTTACAGTAGCAAGTATATACCTGTTTTTCAAAGTACCTTAACTGGTTTGAATAATCTCTGGTTCTTCTCTTGAAGTTATTATGAAGAAAGGATTTATACGAATATTGGCTAATTGCCAGAATATACGCCTCTTAGATAAGATCTCTTCTCTAGCATTGGGATCCTGACCAGTCTGTTTCTGCAGTGCTGTGGACTCAGGCATTTCTGTGTATACATATTGGTGGAGATGGTATTTGACTGTGTTGTGTCTGGCACCAACTATTGGTAAACTGTAATGCAGTTTACCCATTTAGTCAATATCTGTAGTTTATTGAGTACATCACTTTTGTAAAAGATTCAAAGTTGACTGAGTTGTGGCTTTCACCACATGGGACTCTATACTGTCTGTTGTTAGGGGGCTTTTACGGACCAAGATACAGCTTTTGTATCTAAGAGAAATGCTTACAAATACTTGTGTTTTAATCAATATTCAATATATTAACGTTTTAATTTAAAACTTCACTAACTTAAGCCTCTGTGCTCATTTTAAAATAATAAAAATGGTTGGTACACATACAGCCCTTTCTGTGTGTCAGACATTATTCTTTAAAAAAATTAAAAAAATTTTTTTTTAATTATTAACTCATTTTATCCTCACAAAAACTCTCTGAGGCAGATGTTAACTTTATCTTTCTCATTTACTAAGGAGGTAGCTGGTGAAGTGAGGGTAGGTGACTTACCTGAGACTGGCAGGTAGTAAATGGCAGCACCACTGTGTGAACTTGAGCAGACTGTCTCTAGGGTCTGTATTAATTTTTTTTTTTTTTTGAGACAGAGTTTCACTCTTTTTGCCCAGGCTGGAGTGCAATAGCACAATCTCGGCTCACTGCAACCTCTGACTCCCAGGTTCAAGCAATTCTCCTGCCTCAGCCACCGGAGCAGCTGGGATTACAGGCTCCCGTTACCACATCCAGCTAATTGTGTGTGTGTGTGTGTGTGTGTGTTTTCTTTTTTTCTTTTTTTTTTTGAGACAGAGTCTCACTCGGCTGGAGTATAGTGGTGCTATCTTGGCTCACTGCAACTTCTGTCTCCTGGATTTAGGCAATTCTCCTGCTTCAGCCTCCCAAGTAGCTGCGACTACAGGTACATGCCACCATGTTTGGCTAATTTTTATATTTTTAGTAGAGATGGGGTTTCACTATGTTGGCCAGGCTGGTCTTGAACTCCTGACCTCAGGTGATCCACCTGCCTTGGCCTCCCAAAGTGCTGGGATAACAGGCATGAACTACTGAGCCCAGTCTAATTTTTGTATTTTTAGTAGAGATGGTGTTTCACCATGTTAGCCAGGCTGGTCTCGAACTCCTGATGTCAGGTGATCTACCTGCCTCAGCCTCCCAAAGTGCTGCAATTACAGACGTGAGTCACCATTGCACATGTATTAATATTTTTTGTATAAAAATTAGAACTACTGCTGTTCCTTTTCTTTGAGCTCATAGATTTGACTGATCTAATTCCCCAACATTTAAAACCATTACATAATCTTTCGAACTATACTTATGAGTTTAATATGTCTGAAATCTCTCACATACTTCAAACACTTATAAGGAAGACTTGTGAATCCAGCAATGAACCCCAACAGAATAAATCCAAGAAATCCATGCACAGAGGCATCGTAGTCAAACTGCTAAAGATAAAAATCTTAAACGTAGCCAGAGAAAAATGACATATTACCAGTAGAGGAACAATGATTTGAATGACTGTAGATTTCTCATCAGAAACTGTATTAGCCCGTTCTCACGCTGCTATGAAGAAATACCCAAGACTGTGTAATTTATAAAGGAAAGAAGTTTAATTGACTCACAGTTCCACATGGCTGAGGAGGCGTCAGGAAACTTACAGTCATGGTGGAAGGTACCTCTTCACAGGACTGCAGGAGAGAGAATGAGTGCCCAGCAAAGGGGGAAGCCCCTTATAAAACCACCCCCATGATTCAATTATCTCCACATGATCCCTCCCACAACAGATGGGGATTATGGGAACTGTAAATCAGGATGAGATTTGGGTGAGGACACAGCCGAACCATGTCAGAAACCATAGAGGCGGGACAAAAGCAGCATTTTTTTTTTTTTGAGATGGAATTTCGCTCTTGTTGCTCAGGCCAGAGTGCAATGGTATGATCTCAGCTAACTGTAACCTCCACCTCCTGGTTCAAATGATTCTCCTGCTTCAGCCTCCTGAGTAGCTGGGATTACAGGCACCCACCACCATGCTCGGCTAATTTTTGTATTCTTAGTAGAGATGAGGTCTCACTATGTTTTCCAGGCTGGTCTCGAACTCCTGACCTCAGATGATCCATCTGCCTCAACATCCCAAAGTGCTGGGATTACAAGTGTGAGGCACCATGCCTGGCCAACAGTAGCACATTTTAAAAGTGCTGAGAGGCCAGGCGCTGTGGCTCACACCTGTAATTCCAGCACTTTGGGCAGCATAGGCAGGTGAATCACCTGAGGTCAGGGGTTTGAGACCACCCTGACCAACATGGCGAGACCCCCATTCCTACTAAAAATACAAAAGTTAACTGGATGTGGTGGCCCATGCCTGTAATCTCAGCTACTCAGAGCACCGAGGCATGAGAATCACTTGAACCCAGGAGACAGAGGCTGCAGTGAGCTGAGGTCATGCCACTGCACTCCAGCCTGGGCGACAAAGTGAGTCTCATCTGAAAAATAAAATAAAATCAAAGAAAGTGCTGAGAGAATTGTCAACCCAGAATTACTTACTCAGTGAAAATACCTAACAAGAAAGAAGACAAAATCAAAGTATTCTCAGATGAAGGAAAACTAAGAGGGTTCATGGCCAGCTGACCTGCTCTGAAGTCATTGCTAAATGAAGTTCTTTAGACAGAAGGGAACTTTGTACATCAGGAATGAAGAATAGTAAATACCTGGGTAATAAATGCAATAGATGATTTTTCCCCTATTCTTTAAAATACATTTGACAGTTAAAAACAAAAATGATAACTGATGACGTTTTAACATATGTAGATGCAGTAGTATCTAAGACAAGTATAACATAAGTAAGGGAAAGTAAGGTTCCCTATGCCTTTGTACATTTTTCTTGAGGTACAATGTTGATGCTAAGTAGATTTTGAAAAATTGCATATATATATATATATATATTGTATTCCCTAGAGCAGCCACTATACAATGAGATAGATGTATCAAAATGACATTTCAAAAAAATGTTGAAACAATAGGAGAGTAGAAAAGGGAAAACAAGAAGGAAAAATGGAAAGAACAGACAGAAAACAAAATGATAGACCAAAATCCAAATATAAAATAGTTACGTTAAATGCAAATGATTTAAATATGTTAATTAAAAGACAGAAGTTGTCAGGATGGGTATAAAATGATGAACCAACTGTATGTTGTCCGTAAGAAATTAAGTTCAAATATAATGATATAGATAGGCCGAAAGTAAAAAGATGGAAGAAGATTCACCATGTAAACACTAATCAATAGAAAGTTGGAGTGGTGGCCGGGTGCGGTGGCTCACGCCTATAATCCCAACACTGGGAGGCCAAGGCAGGTGGGTCACCTGACTTAGGTGTTCAAGACCAGCCTGGCCAACATAGCGAAACACCGTCTCTACTAAAAATACAAAAGTAGCCAGGCATGGTAGCAGGAACCTGTAATCTTAGCTACTCAGGAGGCTGAAGCAGGAGAATTGCTTGAACTTGAGAGGCAGAGGTTGCAGTGAGCCAAAATCACTCCATGCACTCCAGCCTGGGGTGACAGAGCAAGACTCTCTCTCCAAAAAAATAAAAAATAAATGAATAAATAGAAAAAGATAACATGCAAGCATTAAGCATAAGAAAATTGGAGTAGCTACATTAATATCAAAGTTTTCTTCTGCGCAAAGAAATAACCAAAGGTAAAGAAAGACATGACATAATGATAACAGGTTAGTTCACAAAGAAGACACAGCCATCCTACATGTATATATCTCTTAGAAACAGAGCTTCACACAATACAAGAAACAAAAACTGACAATTCTGCAATTATATGTGGAGACTTCAGTATTCCTCTCTCAGTAATAGTAGACAGGAAATCAACAGGATATAGAAGAACTAAACAACACCATCAACCAATTTGGTCTAATTTACATTCATGGAACACTCTGCCCAACAACATCTGACTATACATTCTTTACAAGTGCATGTGGAATATTCATCAGTATAGATCATATCCCAAGTTAGAAAATATACCTCAGCAAATTTAGACTGGAATAGGCTTTCCAGGTCCTTGTGATTTACTTTGTTTTGTTTTTTTGCTTTTTTATTGAAATATAGTTTACATAAAGTATACAAAACTGTACAGTGTGATGAATTTATATGTGTGTATCTGTGTAGTCACACAGTTCAAGATACAGAACATTTCTAGCACCCCAGAAGATTCTCTTGTGCTACTTCCCAATCATTACCCCTCCCCAAGGTAACTATTCTGACTTCCAACACTACAGTGTAGTTTTGCTAGCTCATTGGGTTTCAATTCACCATTAAGTAATCTCTGGCAGTAAGGTTTACATGCTTTAGTGGAATTTGGACTCCTTACTTGGGCTGCAATTACAAGCCAGATTTCTTTTATAAAGCACATGTGTCTCATTGATCACCGTTGTATTGTCTTTTTTTTTTTTTT
>NW_016107367.1:1022496-1025875 GCF_001604975.1 Cebus imitator | reverse complement strand
TTTTTAATATGGAGTGCTTCACAAATTTGTGTGCCATCCTTGCTCAAGGAAGCCAGACTCTTTTTAACAACCTGCTGTCTTGGAAACTAATCCAGTCCTTGGAGAGTGAACAATCATTCACCCACAAGGGAGGACATTAATCTATTCATGAGGGATCTACTGCCATGGTCCAAACACCTCCCACTAGGACCCACCTCCCAGCACTGCCACTTTGGGGATCAAACTTCAACATAAATTTTGGCAAGTACAAACCACATCCAAACCACAGCAGGTATGATGAGTCCCATGTGCTTTGAAGGAATGTGACATGGTAGAGTAGCATCCATAGGGTCTACCAGAGTTTGGGATAAGCCGGTACAAATTACTGTATCCAGCAACATAGAAGGGAACTCTGGGAGAATCCCATGTAAAGATTTTAGCTGCTCCAGGCACAGTGGTGCACACTTGTAATCCCAGATAACGTGAGCTCAGGAGTTTGAGACTAGCCTTGACAATACAGCAAGACCCCAGTCTCTACAAAAGAATACAAAAATTATCCAGATGGCGTGTGCCTGTAGTCCCAGCTACTCAGGAGGCTGAGGTGGGAGGATCACTTGAGTCCAGGAGGTCAAGACTGTAGTGAGTCAAGATTGAGTGGCTACACTCTAACCTCGGCAACAAAGTGAGACCCTACCTCAAAAAAATATAAAAAAGACTGAGGCAGGTGGGTCACGAGATCAGGAATTTGAGACCAGTCTGGGCAACATAGTGAAACCATGTCTCTACTAAAAATAAAAAAAAAAAACAGCCAGGCATAGTGGTGTGTGCCTGTAATCCCAGCTACTCAGGAGGCTGAGGCAGAAGGATCACATGAACCCAGGAGGCAGAGATTGCAGTGAGCCAAGATCACACCATTGCACTCCCGCCTGGGTGACAGTGCTAGACTCCGTCTCAAAAAAAAAAAAAAATTTAGTTGGTTATCCTTTACTGGAAGACCTTTAGAAAATGTATTTCACCCCGTAAATATATATGCCTACTGTGTACCCACAAAAACTTTTAAAATCTAAAATATTAACATTTGGATAAAAAAAATATTTTACTTGGGCCAAAATCCACACTTGGTAGCTCTGAGTATCAACAGCATTTTTTGAGTGCCCATTGTATATAGAACATAAAACTTATAATTGTGGAGAATCACAAGGGAAGTATAAAATAAAATTTCTTGGCCAGGCACAGTGGCTCACGCCTGTAATACCAGCAGTTTGGTAGGCCGAGGCAGGCAGATCATTTTGAGCTCAGGAATTCGAGACCAGTCTGAGCAATATGGCAAAATCCCATCTCTACTAAAAATAGAAAAATTAGCGGGATGTGGTGCATACCTATAGTTCCAGCTACTTGGGAGGCTAAGGCTGGAGAATCACTTGAATCCAGGAGGCGGAGATTGCAATGAGTCAAAATCACGCCACTGCACTCCAGCCTGGGTGACAGAGCAAGACTACATCTCAAAAATAAATAAAATTTTACTTTGGGCAAGAATGTAGAATTTAGAGTTAGAAGATTAGCGTTTGGAAAAAAAGCTGCACATCTGTAGGTAAACACATAGGAAAAGATCTGAAGGCATTTTCACAGTGATAACTCTAGGTAGGGATTGAGAATGGGATGGGCTGAGGGAGGAAGAGTGAAAGGGAATTATGTATTTTTTTTAACTTTACTGTGGAATTACTAGAAATTTTTGGTACATATTACACACACAAACACAACAACACTAAGATTTGTTTTGAGCTTTGACTCCCAGTTGTTAGTTGTTTAATCCCAGAGGTGAATTAAATATTTATGTTGTTGTTTTCGTCACGAGAGCTGGCTGGGTCTTAGAATCATTTGGTACAATCCCCATGTTTTATAGATAAAGAAGTTGTAAGATTCCTGCTTTAAGGCACTTGTCTCTGATTGCCTAACCATTGTGCTTACTTCCTATGAGAGCAGGCAGGCCCTCCACAGAGCTTGTGGATTTCAAGGATAGTAGAATGTAGATTCATGGTCTCTCTGGAACATCCACGTGGAAAGTTAAAGATGCATTAGCTAGTTTAGGGAAAATCTGAGATTTTTATGGAAAGATAAATAAAAAGTTTACATTCACATCCATGTAAGGCATGATTGAAAGATGTTTTTAAATGAAGTTATGTTTCCGAAAGAGGAAAGCAGACCTTTTATGTGGCAAATATATCCTTGCATGTGTTTTCAAGAATAGTGCTTTGGAAACCATTTTTTCTACAGAAGTTAGTGGGAGAGGGCAGATGGAAACACAGATTCTTCTTACCTAGTGCCAAAAGCACTGAGAAAATGTTACAAGGAGCTAATAACAAGTACAAAAATGTTAGAAATGTGTTAAATATATGGGTCTGACATGTGTAAGCATAGACCAGAAAGACTGCTTGACCGGAGTTTCTAATTTTCTGTTTTGAAGTTAAACATATGATCTCTTTTCCTTAGCATTCAACAAGCTAATGAGATTTCATGGATTTGCCTTCAGAGCTGTCTTTGCCCAAACTGCAGCATGATACCTGGTGGTGAAATGCTGTATTGGCATTTCTGTAACTATTCCATGAATTCATTCAGCAAGTATTTATTGAGTGCTCAGTATGTGCCCATCCCATTTTGGTCCTGGAGCTGCGGTAAAGAACATAGTAAGCAGTCTTTCCCTCTCGGTGCTTACAGTCTAACAGGAAGAAGCAGAAAAATAAGAGAAGTCCACCAGATACATAAACAAATAAACAAGATGATGGGAAGTGCCAAGGGGAGAATAAACCAGAGAAGGGGACAAGGAGTGCCAGGTAGGGTGGTTGCAGTTTTTGTTTTTTTGAGATGGAGTCTTGCTGTATTACCAGGCTGGAGGGCAGTGGCTCAATCTCGGCTCACTGCAACCTCTGCCTCCCGAGTTCAGGCAATTCTCCTGCCTCAGCCTTCCAAGTAGCCAGGATTACAGGCATGTGCCACCACACCTGGATAAATTTTGTATTTTTATTAAAGACAGGGTTTCACCATGTTGGCCAAACTGGTCTTGAACTCTTGACCTCGGGTGATCCACCTGCCTCGGCCTCCCAAAGTGCTGGGGTTACAGGTGCAAGCCACCAGGCCCAGCCGGGTGGTTGCAGTTTTAAATAGAATTCCAAGGAAGGTCTGACTGAGAAGGTGACAGTTGAACAAAGACCTACAGAGTGGGACCAGCATGTCATGCTGCCATGTCTGTATTCCAAGAAGGTGGAAGGGAAAGGCCCTGAGCCTGAAGCATGTCCTGGATATTTTGCATTCAGAAAGTCATGCTTTGGAATGTTACGAATGTTTCATTGACTTGTACGTTATGGATACATTTTTTTTTTTTTTTTTGAGACGGAGTTTCGCT
>NW_016107367.1:1016722-1022313 GCF_001604975.1 Cebus imitator | reverse complement strand
AGGATGGTCTCGATCTCTTGACCTCGTGATCCACCCGCCTCGGCCTCCCAAAGTGCTGGGATTACAGGCTTGAGCCACCGCGCCCGGCCTGTTATGGATACATTTTAAAGGGGTGCAGAAATGAGTTTTTGTCTCACCATAGCAGCCAAGGTGCATTTGCCCAGTGCCTTCCACTGTCTTTCCCTATGGGAGTAACTCTTAGGCCCCGCGATTAGGAGCCTGTGATGTCTGTGTTCTGGTTTGTTGGTAATATTACCATACACAGGTCTTCACTGTATGGTAATGGATTCATTGGTTGTTGGAGAATTCACTTTCAAATGTTTTAATAGTGACTCTTAAAAAAAGAAAAAACATTTTATTAGATGTCCATTCTCCTAAATTTACCTAAGTTCAACTTTTTTCCAACAGGTTTTTTTAAATGTTAATTTTAAAAAACAAGCTGGCCAGGTGTGGTGGCTCATGCCTGTAATCCCAGCACTTTGGAAGGCGGAGGTGGGTGGATCACTTGAGGTCAGGAGTTTGAGACCAGCCTGGCCAATATGGTGAAACCCCATCTCTACTAAAAATATAAAAATTAGCCAGCATGGTGGCACGTGCCTATAGTCCCAGCTACTCAGGAGGCTGAGGCAGGCGAATTGCTTGAACCTGGGAGGTGGAGGTTGCAGTGAGCTGAGATCGCCCCATTGCACTCCAGCCTGGGCGACAAGAGTGAAACTCCATCTCAAAAAAATAAATAATAAAAATACAAAAATTAGCTGGGCATGGTGGTGCACACCAGTAATTCCAACTACTTGGGAGGCTGAGGCAGGAGAATCGTTTGAACGCAGGAGGTGGACGTTGCAGTGAGCCAGGATTATGACACTGCACTCCAGCCTGGGTGATAGAGCAAGTCTCTATCTCAATAAATAAATAAATAAATAAAAAGATAGAGCAAGTCTCAATCTCAATAAATAAGTAAATAAAAAGTAAGATAAACTGATTTTAAAGTGTGTATGAAATTATAATGGGTGGCATAGTCATACTAGTGGAAAAGAGGAAGCAAATGGGAGAAGTTGCTCTTGGGAAATAAGACATAAAACTTCAGTAATTAAGGCAGTGTAACATTAGCATAAGAAAAGATACACAGATCATTGGAACAGATTAGAGAAGTTAGAAGACCCACATGTATACGATTACTTGAGTAATTGCAAAGGTGATACAACAAAGTCTTTTTCAATAAATGATACAGGACAGTTGGATATAAATAGGGAGAGAAATGAAACAGGATCTGTGCCTCACTTCATGTGGTTATTTTGTCTGAGCACTTTAAAGTGTTAATGCCACTATCTCTTGACTGCTGAGATTCTGCTGGCAGTGTAATTGTTTCCCTTACAGGGTATTTGCCTTGTCTCTTTCTCCTTTAGATCTTCTCTTACGATAGAGCCCCCAGCCATAGGCTTCTTCCTTCAACTCCAGTGGATATTCCCTACTTCGTTTTGTTCTGTGGAGTTAAGAAAATTATTCCAGAAAAGCAGATGTCTTTGTTTAACTTCAAATCGTTAAAAAGCTGTATTAGTATTCAAACATTAAACAGTTGTTCTTTGTTAGTAAAAGCAGGAAAATACTGAAACCATTCTTAATTAAGAATTGAACGAATTCATATCTGGTCTTCTTAAATATTTCAGATCAGTTGGTTCTTTGGTATGCTAGTGGTTTCCACTGAAGGTTAAGCTTTGACCTACTAAAAGAAGCTCATAAAGAAAGCTTTGTCAGACTTCACAGTTCCCATGAACCTGCTCACAAAGAACACTTTTTCCCAATGTAGTTTTGTCTTGCGTATAAAAGGCAAACAGCCTACCAAGGAGCCTAAGAAGTTTAGCTGAATACTATTGTCATGGTGAGGTGTTTGTCCAGAAAACTGACACCTTTCAAATCAAAAGGCTTTTTTTTTTTCTTAAACTTTTTGATTGCTGGATTTCTGTTTGAGGAAGTTATGTTGCTACAATGAGGATAGCAATAAGTGCCCCCTGGGAAGTTGAGAATGAAGAAAAAGGAGAATTAATCACAATGGTTGAGATCAGAAATGGGCAATGGCTCCCGGGCTAGAATAAGACTGAATTGTCCCTAGATCAAAAAAAGAAGAGAATGTGGCAGAAGGAAGAAAGTGGACTATATGGTATATAAATTAGGAAAACTAGAAATTGGGCCAAATTGCCTGTTTAGTGGGAGAAAGAGCTTTTGAGAGCTGTGATCCTGCTGGTGTGGCTGGCCCTGGGTAGATATTGGTATCTGAAGTGACTCATACTGTGGGACCTTTCCTGAGATTTAACACTTACAGTGGTTTGATCAGAAATGCTTGCCAAGCAACTTTTGGACTAAAAGTCGCTGTCCACGTATATCAGGGGAAGAATGTATATATCGTACGTATCTTAGCATCTGATTTGTATGAGCGTTACTTCAAACTTATTTATTATTTATTACATAAAATAACAAATTGGCTTTTCAGCTTAAACTTCAATTTCTCGTACATTATATGATCATGAGACAACCTCTCTGGGCTGATCAACAGCACCACGCTAAACATTGAGTATCTGGGTTAGGAAGGTAGAGGGCCAGATTCTACAGTGCTAATACACCACTGTGAATCTGTGTGTTAGGTAAAACTATGGGTTTGTTTTTTGTTTTTTTGAGGCAGATCCTCGCTTTGTCGCCCAGGCTGGAGTGCAGTGGTGTAATCTCAGCTCACTGGAGCCTTTGCCTCTGGGTTCAAGAGATTCTCCTGCCTTAGACTCCCAAATAGCTGGGATTACAAGTGTGCACCACCGCACCTGGCCAATTTTTTGTATTTTTAGTAGAGACGGGAGTTTTACCATGTTGGTCAGGCTGGTCTCGAACGCCTGACCTCAAGCGATCTGCCCACCTCGGCCTCCCAAAGTGCTGGGATTATAGACATGGGCCACTTGCCAGGCCTAAAACTATGGTTTTTGAAGATACACATGCATGTGGTAAAGCTATGAATAAAAGCAAGAGAATAATGCATCTCAATGTTAGGAGAGTGGTTTTGGTGAGGTCAAGTATGCAGTCAGGGAGAGACACACAAGAGCTCCAGAGGTGCTGTTAATGGTCCCCTTCCCAAGCTAGATGAGGGTTCCATGGGTGCTCATTTTTTTTTTTTTTTTTTTTTTTTGAGACGGAGTTTCACTCTTGTTACCCAGGCGGGAGTGCAATGGCGCAATCTCGGCTCACCGCAACCTCCGCCTCCTGGGTTCAAGCAATTCTCCTGCCTCAGCCTCCCGAGTAGCTGGGACTACAGGTGTGTGCCACCATGCCCAGCTAATTTTTGTATTTTTAGTAGAGACGGGGTTTCATCTTGTTGACCAGGATGGTCTCGATCTCTTGACCTTGTGATCCACCCGCCTCGGCCTCCCAAAGTGCTGGAATTATAGGCGTGAGCCACCGTGCCCAGCCGGGTATTCATTTTTTAATAACTCTTTAAGCTGTACATGTTCTATGTAGTAATGTATATATAATCATTATTTTTAAAATGAAAGCAAGGAGGATACCATAAAATGAGGCACTTCATATTGAACCAGCTGGCATCCTAAGCGCCTTTCCTGCCCTCCCCTCTGTGCACTTGGCAGAGTTGATCACATCCTCCTCATTACCTACCTGTACATGGCTGTCAATGCCAATAGTGCTTTGCTCTTGTGTTATTAATGAGTCTTGCTCCTTTTCCTAGACTCTGAGACCTCCTGAAGGCAGCACCCTTGTCTTTTGAAAAGGTCAAGCTTCTGAGGATATATGTCTTTCGTGAATTTTGGAAAATGTTTAGCTGTTATCTCTGAAGATAACACTTTTCATTGTCTTCTCTTTTCATTTCCTACTGAAAAGTCAAAATTTTTGTTTTTTTTTTGTTGTTGTTGTTTGTTTTTTTGAGATGGAGTCTCACTTTGTCACCCAGGCTGGAGTGCAGTGGCACGATCCTGGCTCACTGCAACCTCCGCCTCCTGGGTTCAAGTGATTCTCCTGCGTTAGCCTCCCTAGTAATTGAGATTACAGGCGCACGCCACCACACCTGGGTAATTTTTTTGTATTTTTACTAGATACAGGGTTTCACTATGTTGGTCAGGCTAGTCTCGAACTCCTGACCTAATGATCTGCCTACCTCGGCCTCCCAACGTGCTGGGATTACAGGTATGAGTTACTGCGAGCGGATGAAAATCTAATTCTGTGTAGCTTGGACCTTTATGTTCTCTCTTCTATGTCTCTAAACTTTTCTATCGTGTTTTTTATCTTTCAATGTCTTTGTTGCGTGTTAGGTAATTTCTATCATCTAGTGCAATACTTTTTTTTCCAGCTGTGACTAATTTGCTATTCATTCCATCCAGTGACATTTTAAATTCTTTTTTTTCATTTCTATTTCCAGTGTTGTTTTTTGCTTACATTTCAGTTTCCTTTTTTATTTTGAAAACATTTTAATCATTTTTCTTTTATGTTCTGTGTTGTTCAATCTAAAAGAAATACTTGGGGTTGCTCAATGCTGTTATGGCTTCTTCTACTTGACTCGTATTCATGGGCCTGTTTCCCTATGGTAATTTCTAATTATGAGTGATGTGGCTGATCCTAACTTATGAGCATCCTGGGGGACCTGGATCGGGACTGCTCCACAGATGGGGTGTATGTTTACCAATGCCAGGCACCTTGGAGTGTTCCCAACGTAGAAACACTTCAAATTCACCATCTGCCTGGAGCTTTGCTTGGAAAGGGAGAATAAATTCAAACTCTGATGCTGAGTAGGGCAGACTTATGATGACAGATTCTTCGGAAAGATTCTTTTTTATTCATTCCAGTCAGTGCTTGAGATAAGACAGATTTCCTTGTCAGCTCCATTTGCCAGCAGATCGATTTTCCCCTAGCTTACTCTTTCACTTAGGGTTAGGTCCTCGGGGCTCTGGCGTGGCAGAGAATATCAGTTCCAGCTCCCCACCATCTACTCGGCTCTGAAAACCAAGGCTCCAGGGGTATGCCAGATAGTTACAGGGTAGCCTGTAGCTTCAGGGCTGGATTCTGTTCTGGCTTGGCAGCATTCTTTTTGGCTTTTGGGTTCTGTGGATTTTCCGTACTTTCTTGAATACTCAGCTATGCGTTTCTTAAAAGGCTGTGTTATATATTTCACTCAGTATTGCCAGGTGTTTGGAGAGGGGTGTTTTGGAATAGCTAGACTATTGTATTGTGCAATGTTTAAGCCTCATGTTCTATTTCTATCTGAACTGTAGTTAAGTGTTGATAATCTGATGTCTGGGATATTTTGGTTCTTACATCAAGGACCATGACATAGGCCAGTCGCGGTGGCTCACGCCTGTAATCCCAGCACTTTGGGAGCTGAGGCAGGCGGATCACGAGGTCAAGAGATCGAGACCATCCTGGCTAACATGGTGAAACCCCGTCTTTACTAAAAATATGAAAATTAGCTGGGCGTGGTGGCGCGTGCCTGTGGTCCCAGCTACTCAGGAGGCTGAGGTGGAAGAATAGCTTGAACCTGGGAGGTGGAGGTTGCAGTGAGCTGAGATTGCACCACTGCACTCCAGCCTGGCGACAGAGTAAGACTGTCT
>NW_016107367.1:978428-1016267 GCF_001604975.1 Cebus imitator | reverse complement strand
GTATTAAATAACATTTACTCAAGTTCATTGGTTACATTACAAAGCACATGTATGAGTACTGCATACCAGTATTAAGGCTTCTGGCCCCCCACATGATTATTTATTTATTTTATTTATTTTGAGACAGAGCCTTGCTCTGTTGCCCAGAGTGGAGTGCAGTGGCACGCTTTCAGCTCACTGCAGCCTCTGCCTCCCAGGCTCAAGGGATTCTTCTGCCTCAGCCTCCCAAGTAGCTGGGATTACAGGCATGCACCACTACCACCTGGCTAATTTTTATATTTTTAGTAGAGACAGGGTTTTACCACGTGGGCCAGACTGGTCTTGAACTCCTGACTTAAAATGATCCACCCGCATTGGCCTCCCAAAGTGCTGGGATTACAGGTGTGAGCCACCACAACCAGCCATGATCATTTTTATTTTGGAACCATTCATTGAGAAAAATTCCATAGCCATTTCGAACTTGTGCTATGACATGGCAAAATCTCTAGTAAATCATTTTAATTCCTGATGTGTTCGTTTTTATAATGATAAATTTCTTTTTTTTTCTTTTACCCCACCCTAATCTTAAATTTCTAAGGAAAATATTTTGTTTTGAACATCATGCCGCCATGTCAAGACTGCATATTTAAAACATATTACATCACCTTTTCCCTTCAAAGCAATGCCAGTGAATTCTGCTAATGGTACCACCCATCTCATGTTATCCAACTCCAGATCATAAAGATTCCCTCGTTCTCTTTCCTCTCCACAAACCTACCAAATCCTCTATCTCCAAGTTTTTTGGATTCATTCACAGAGAAAGTATAGAGCACAGCGGCAGAGCAGGGCCTCTGGCGAGTGTCACATTTGTGTGTGAATTCTGACTTGATTCTCACTACCTCTGTAACCTTAGACAAATTACTGCCAGGCATGGTGGGTCATACCTGTAATCCCAGCACTTTGGGAGGCTGAGGCAGGATCACGAGTCCAGGAGTTTGAGACCAGTCTGGGCAACATAGTAAGACCCTGTCTCTACAAAAAATAAAAAACTAGCTGGTTGTGGTGGCACACACTTGTATTCCCTACTTGTGGGGGCTGAGGTGGGAGGATCACTTAAGCTTGAGAGGTCAAGGCTGCAGTGCCATGTCAGGCTACTGCACTCAGCCTGGGTTACAGAACGAGACCCGGTCTCAAACCAAACACCAGTAAATTACTTAACCTATCTGGAACTCAGCCCCATATGTGTAAAATGTGGATAACTATAGCACCTGTCCTTACAGAAAATTGTTTGAGAATCCAGTTATACATTTAAAGTGCTTAACACATTACTTGGCCCAGGAAGTCAGTAAAGAAAAGCTGCTGTACTGTTTCTCTGTTGCTGTCATCCTTCTCACCAGGTCTCGATGGAGGCTGTCTTCGAGGTTTCACTGCCTTCACGCCGGTTCTATTTACCTCTTTTCTAGACTGGGCCCTTACTTACCTTAGCCCGAGCTGTTGTGAAACTCCCAGTGGCTTCCTGACTTGCCCCACTCCCTCCTTCCTCTGTCCTGCTCCTAATTGTGGTTATCAGAAGTGCTTCTGACCGATACACTGGCACAATCAGAAATCTTAAAGGGATCTCCCTTTTTCCTACTGTAGCTTAAGATCCAAATCTCTTAACCTAGATCACGATCTCACACTACATATATTTATAGGCCATGAAAATACCCTGAAAGCTTTAAGTACCTGATGAAAGTGAGCTCCTTCATTACCACCTCCACTCACTGTAGGTGGCTTTTCATGTGCCTGTCTCGATGCAACAGCTAAGCTTTAAGAAGGCCGGGACTGTGACCTACTTTATTTTGTATTGCTATCGCAGCTCACTCAGTACCCAGAGCAAGGAGGGTATTCTTGCATATTTGGCAGATTGATTACTATATAAATTACTGTATTGAAAATTAAAATGGTTTACTGAAGATACTGCCATGTATCTTAGCAAGGTCAAAACAGTTGTATAATTTTTCTGAATGAATACTTTCAAAATAAAAAAGATCACTCAGACTAGAAGCCTGAACATCTGTGAGGAATGCTTATGCATATGGTTTTTAATAACCCAACATATTAAGCTTTAATAGGATCATTGATCTGAAAACCAAAACATGGAAGGAATCAGTTTATAAGTCACATTTAGATATATCATAATCCCCTCAGTAAACCTGTGGGGCAGGTAGATTATGGATAACAAGTATCCACTTCATGAATTGTCCCTGTTGATCAGGAAAAGTAGAACCTGGATCTGGGACAGCTCTTGTAATTCCAGATTCCTGGTTTTTTTGAGCTGGGGGTGGGGAAAATACCTCTCTTGTTGAAGTTCTTTAGTATTCTTTTTTTTTTTTTTTTTTGAGATGGAGTCTTGCTCTGTTGGCCAGGCTGGAGTACAGTGGGGCAATCTCGGCTCTTTGCAACCTCTGCCTCCTGGGTTCAAGTGGCTTTGCTGTCTTGGCCTCCTACTAGCTGGGACTACAGGCACATGCCACCACACCTGGCTAATTTTTTTTTTTTTTAACTTTTTTCTTTTTTTAGAGATGAGTTTTCACCATGTTAGCCAGGCTGGTCTTGAACTCCTGACCTCAGGTGATCCGCCCACGTCGGCCTTCCAAAGTGCTGGGATTACAGGCGTGAGCCTTCATGCTTAGCCTAATTTTTGTATTTTCAGTAGAGACGGAGCTTTGCCATGTTGGCCCTGCTGCTCTTGAACTCCTTACCTCAGGTGATCTGCCCACCATGGCCTCCCAAGGTGCTGGGGTTACAGGCGTTGAGCCACTGCACCCAGCCAGTCTTTTAATAAGAGCTCAGTATATTTATACATGATTGATCAACATTTTTTTCGTTAGAAATGAGGTGGGGTTTTTTGTTTTTGTGTTTTTGTTTCAAAGATTAAAAACCTAGAAAGGAAGGAGAGTATTTGGGGAAAATGGTGGCAGAGGAAGCACCAATAATCTATCTCTACACCTAGACATCCATTTTACTGGCAGGAATTGTCTGATGCAACTGTTTTGGAACTCTGAAGTCTATTGAGGCTTATAGCTTCTACAGAAGGCTTGGATGGCAAATTGTGGTTAATTTTGGTCAATTTCAACTCTTAGCACAGTAGCAGCTACATACTCCCCAACCCCAATTCTGTGGGAGGCAGCTATGCAGATGTTCCTAGAGCTTACACACAGCTCGTGGGAGCCAGAATAGGCAAAAAGCATCCTGTCCTCTAAATATTTGGGGTCCGTGCTCTGACTCCTGATTGCTACTTCTGACCATAGAGGTGCAGTCAAAGAGATGGGTGGCTGTTGTCGTTACACCTCCCTCATTGTTTCAAGTTCTTCCCCCTCCAATGGACTTGACTTCCAGGGGATTTAAAGAGCTAGTGATCTGCTCTCTTGCTTCACATTTATTTTTTCCTATTTGGGAGCCAGATATTAGAGAATACTACATTGAAAAGCAACTGCATATAAGGGAGAAAAGTAAGAAGTGACTTTGCATGCCTAGGAAAAGGGAGAGGCACAGAATAGACCTGAGAAGACCCTAAGTTTATACCCTAGACTGATCTTTGGCACAGACAGCCTACAATAATCAAAAAGAATCACACACAACACATACACAGAATAACAAAACCCAGTAAACTTGGAAAGGGGGGATCTGATTTTCTGAGTTACCACATTATTAGATTCAAGTGTTCAGTTTTCATCAAAACAAATCATGAGGCACACAAAGAAACAGAAAGTATGGTCTTCCAAGGAAAAAAAATAAACCAACTGAAACTGTTCCTGAGATCACATAGTAGGCCTACTAGACAAAGATTTTAAAACAACTGTCTTAAAGATACTCAAAGAGCTAAAGAAGATTTGGGGCTGGGCGCAGTGGCTCGTGCCTGTAATCCCAGCACTTTGGGAGGCTGAGGCAGGCAGATCACAAGGTCAGTAGTTTGAGACCAGCCTGGCCAAAATGGTGAAACCCTGTCTCTACTAAAAATACAAAAACTAGCTGGGCATGGTGGTGTGCGCCGGTAATCCCAGCTACTTGGGAGGCTGAGGCAGGAGAATCGCTTGAACCCAGGAGGCGGAGGTTGCAGTGAGCCAAGATCACCCCACTGCACTCCAGTCTGGGCAACAGAGTCAGACTCCTTCTCAAAAAGATAAATACAATAAAATAAAGAAGATGTGGAGAAAGGTCAAACAGTGTGTGAAGGCTGGGTGCGGTGGTTTATGCCTGTAATCCCAGCACATTGGGAGGCTAAGGCAGGCAGATCACTTGAGGCCAGGAGTTCAAGACCAGCCTGGCCAAAGTGTTGAAACCCTATCTTTACTGAAAAAGACAAAAATCAGCTGGGCATGGTGTCACAAGCCTGTAGTCCCAGCTATTCAGGAAGCTGAGGCAGGAGAATCGCTTGTACCCAGGAGATGGCGGTTGCAGTGAGCCAAGATTGTGCCACTGTACTCCAGCCTGGCCATCAGAGAGAAACTCTGTCTAAAAAAAGAAAAATAAAGGAAAACAGTACATGAATGAAATGTAAATATCAGTAAAGAGATAGAAACCCTAAAAAGAAACAAAATAATTCTGGAACTGAAAAATGCAAAAACTGAAATGAGAAATTCATTGGAGGGATTCAAAGGCAGATTTGAGCAGGCAGATGAATTTGAAGATAAGATATTGAAATTATCAAGTCTGAGAAACAGAAAAATGTTTGAAGAAACATGAACAGAGCCTAAGGGACCTGTGGGACATCATCAAGCAAACTAACATATGATTTATGGGAGTTACAGAAGAAAAAGAAAGGGGGAGAGAGATTATTTGAAGAAATAGTATCTGGAAACTTCCCAGATTTGTCAAGAGCCATGGATATAAATATCCAGGAAGTTCAATGAACTCCAAGTAAGATGAACTCAAAGACCCACACCAATACACATTACAGTCAAACTCCCAAAAATGAAAATCAAAGAATCTTCAGGCTGGGTTCAGTGGCTCACACCTGTAATCCCAGCATTTTGGGAGGATAAGGTAGGAGGATCACTTGAGTTCGAGCAATGTAGCGAGACCTCATCTCTACTAAAAATCAAAAAAATTAGCCAGGTGAGGTGGCATTTGCCTGTAGTTCCAGGTCTTTGGGAGGATAAGGTGGGAGAATTGCTTGAGACTGGAAGATCAAGGTTACAGTGAGCTCTGATTGAGCCACTGCACTCCAGCCTGGCCAACAGAGTGAGACCTTGTCTCAAAAAAAGATTCAACATGAGGAAGCTGACAAAAAAAAAACTTCAAAGAATCAAGAGAGAAATGCCTCATCATATACAAGGGACTCCCAATAAGATTATAAGCAGATTTCTTATCAAAATACTTGGAGGGGGTGCAGTGGCTTACATTCATAATTCTGGTACTTTGGGAGGCCAAGGCAGCTGGATCTCTGGAGGCCAGGAATTTGAGATCAACCTGGCCAACATGGTGAAACTCTATCTCTAAAAATACAAAAATTAGCCGGGTGTGGTGGTGCATGTCCCTGTCATCCTAGCCACCTGGGTGGCTGAGGCACAAGAATCACTTGAACCTGGGAGGCAGAGGTTGCAGTGATCTGAGATCAGGCAACTGCATTCCAGTCTGGACGACAGAGCGAGAATCCGTCTCAAAAAGCAAAAACATGAAAAAAAAGAAAAAAAAGAAATAGAAACAAAAAGTAAAAAACGAAAAAATGAAAAAAACAACAAACAAAAACAAAGTTTGGAGACCAGAATATAGTGGGCTGATATATTCAGAGTGTTAAAGAAAAAAAAAAAAAAAAAGGTGAAGGATATGGGCAATTATAAAAGCTAATATTGCTGTAACAATGGTTTATAATTGCATTTTTGTTTTCTACATGATGTAAGAGACTAAAACTTTTTTTTTAATTAGTCTAAAAGCTAGTATTATTGTAATGTTGGTTTGTAAGTCCACATTTTGTTTTGTTTTGAGATGGAGTCTCACTCTGTTGCCCAGGCTGGAGTACAGTGGTGTGATATCGGCTCACTGCAACCTCTGCCTCCCAGATACAAGCAATTCTCCTGCCTCAGTCTCCCAAGTAGCTGGGATTACAGGTGTGTGCCACCATACCTGGCTAATTTTTGTATTTTTAGTAGAGGCAGGGTTTCACCATGTTGGTTAGGCTGGTGTGGAACTCCTGATCTCAGATGATTTGGCCCCCCAAGGTGCTGGAATTATAGGTGTGAGCCACTTTGCCTGGCCCACATTTTGTTTTCTGCATAATTTAAAATAATTTTTTTGGTAAAATAATTTTTAAGGCATTTAATTATGTGCTTCACGGTTTGGGGCACAGTATTTGTAAAGGTATAATTTTGTGGTAACAGTAAGCAAAAAGGTTGAGGACCAAGCTGTAATGGAACAGAGTTTTTCTATGTTATTGAAATTAAGCTGTTAGAAATTTAAATTAGTGTTATAACTTTAGGATGTTAAATGTAATCCCCATGGTAATGACAGAGACAATCACTGTAGAATATACACAAAAATAAATGAGAAGAGAATTTAAATATTTTAATGTACCCCCCAAAAATCAACTAGTCACAAGAGTAGATAGTAATGCAGGAAACTAGGACAAAAACCTTAAGACATATATAAAATAAAGAACAAAAGGACAGAAGTAAGTCTCTCTTTATTAGTTAATACCTTAAATGTAAATTGATTAAACTCTCCAATCAAAAGACAAAGATTGTTAAAATGGATTTTAAAAACAATCTGGGCCGGGCACGGTGGCTCACACCTGTAATCCAGTACTGTGGGAGGCCAAGGCAGGTAGATCACCCGAGGTCAGGAGTTTGAGACCAGCCTGGGCAACATGGTGAAACCCTGTCTCTACTAAAAATACAAAAATTAACCGAGTGTGGCTGTGCAAGCCTGTAATCCCAGCTACTCAGGAGGCTGGAGCAGAATTGCTTGAACATGGGACATGGAGGTTGCAGTGAGCTGAGATTGTACCATTGCACTCCAACCTGGGCAACAAGAGCAAAACTCCATATATTTAAAAAAAAAATCTAACTATATGCTGTGTTTAAGAGACTCGTTTTAGATCCAGACATTGCTGGTGAAAGGATAGAAAAAGATATTCCATGCAAATAGTATACATGTTCTCAAATGTACGTGGATGTTTTCCAGGATAGACCATATGTTAAGCCACAAATTAAGTGTCAATAGATTTTAAAAGATATACAAAGCATCTTCTCATTGTATCCACAACAGGATAAAGTTAGAAATCAGAAATGGAAGGAAAATTGGAGAATTCACAAATTTGTGCAAATTAACCATATACTCTTAAACAACCAATGGATAAATAAATTACAAGGGAAATTTAAAAAAAATACTTAAAGATGAATGACAACTAAAATATACACAACAAAATTTACTGGGCAGTGAAAACAGTGCTGAGCGGGACATTTATAGCTTTAAATGCATACATTAAAAAATAAGAAAAATCTCAAATCAACGATCTAAACTTTACAATTTAAGGAACTAGAAAAGGAAGAAAACTAAACTCAAAACTAGCAGAAGGAAGGAAATAATAAGATTAGAACAGAGGTAAAGGAAATAGAGACTAGATAACAATAGGGAAAATCAGTGAAACCAAAAGTCGAATTTGAATTTTTGTAAAGATCAACAAAATCGACAAACCTTTAGCCAGATGGACCAAGAAGCAATAAGAGAAGACACAAATTATTAAAAGTTTTTTTAGAAACAAAGTAGACCCTTGCTATTGATTCAACAGAAATAAAAAGGATTATGACAGGATGGTGATCTACTGAATACCAACAAATTGGATAACTTAAGATGAGATGGACAAAACCCTACAAACACAAAACCTACGGAGACTAAACCATGAAGAAATAGAAAACCTGAGTAGATCTGTAGTAAGAAGATAGAATCAATAATCAAAAATCTCCTTGTAAAGAAAAGCTCTAGATACGATGGCTTCCCCAGTGAATTTAACCAAGCATTTAAAGAAGAACTAACACTATTTCTTCTCAAACTTTTTCGAACAGTTGAAGAGGAGGGAATACTTCTGAATTCACTCAATGAGGCTAGAATTACACTGATAACAAAACTAGAAAAGATACCACAAGAAAAGTACATACCAGTATCCCTCATGAACATGAACGTACCAGAAAAACCTTCAAGAAAATACTAGCAAATCAAATTCAGCAGCATAATATAAGGATTATACATCATGACCAAAGCAGGATATATTCCTGGAATGCAAGGATGGTTCAACATATGAAAGTCAGTTACCTAATACACTGTTTTAACAAAATGAGGGACAAAACCACATGGTCAGCTCCACTGATGCATAAAAAGCATTTGACAAAATTCAACACCCTTTCATGGTGAAAACACTCAACAAAATGGGAATAGAAACTACCCCAACATAATAAAAGCCATATATGAAAATAAGTTAACAATCATACATAAGGGTAAAAAGGTGAAAGCTTTTCCTCTAAGATCAGAAACAAGGCAGAACGCATGCTTTTGTCACTTCGACCCAGTGCTGTAAATTTTAGGCAGAGTCATTAGGCAAGAAAAAGAAATAAGAGGCATCAACATTGGGAAGGAAGAAATAGAAGTATCTCTGTTTGCAGATGACATGATCTTATATGTAGAAAACCCTGAAGATTCCACAAAAATTTGTTTGAACTAATACATGAAACTGGCATAGTAGCAGCATAGAAAGTCAGTGCATTAAAATCAGTTGCATTTTTAAACAACAATGAATAATATGTAAAAGAAATTAAGAGGAAAATTCCACTTAAAATAGCATTAAAAAGAATAACCAAGGAGGTGAAGGACTCATACAACGAAACATATTCCTGAAAGAAATTAAAGACATAAATAAATAGAAACACATTCTATGTTGAGAGATTGGAAGACTTAATATTGTGTGTGTGTGTGTGTTTGTTCTTTGGAGACAGGGTCTTGCCTTATCACCTAGGTTGAAGTGCGGTGGCACAATCACAGCTCGCTGCAGCCTCAATCTCCTAGGCTCAAGTGATCCTCCTACCTGAGTCTCCCAAGTAGCTAGGACTACAGGCATGTACCACTATGCCTGGCTATTTTTTCTTTTCTTTCTTTTTTTTTGGACTTTAAGCCCTGGAAAGTTAAAGCAATTAAGTCTTAAAAAAATTTTTTTTGTAGAGGTGAGATCTCACTATGTTGCTCAGGCCAGTCTCAAACTCCTGGATTCAAGTGATCCTCCTGCCTTGGCCTCCCAAAATGGTGAGATTACAGGCATCAGCCACCCCATCTAGCCTGACTTAATATTGTTAAGCTGTCCATACCACCCAAAGTAATTCATAAGTTAATTCAATACAATTGCTATTGTACTCTGAAGGCCATTTTTTTTTTGCTTTGGGGGTTTTAGAATATAAAAACTTATTCTAAAATTCATATGGGATCTCAAGAGACCCTGAAAAGCCCCAGCAAACCTGGAAAAGAAAAAGCTGGCGATCTCACACTTCCTGAACTTAAAACTTACTAGAAAACTGCAGTCATTAAAAGGGTGTGTTGGACTTGGCTGTGGTATGAAGGAATAATAAGAAAACAGCGTGATACATAAAAATAGACATATAGACCAATGAAATAAATAGAGAACTGAGAAACCCTCTTACATAGTTAAGTCTTGAACTCCTAACCTCAAGTGATTCAGCTGCATTGGTCTCCCAAAGTGCTGGGATTATAGGCATGAGCCCCTGCACCTGGTCCAGTCAAGTGATTTTTGATAAGGATATAAAGATTGTTCCGCAGGGAAAGGACAGTCTTCAACAAATGGTACTGGGGAAACTGGATATTCACATGCAAAAGAATGAAGTTGGACCCTTATCAAATACTACATTCAAAAATTAACTCAAAATGGCCAGGCCTGGTGGCTTACACCTGTAATCCCAGCACTTTGGAAGGCCGAGGCAGGTGGATCACTTGAGGCCAGGGGTTCGAGACCAGCTTGGCCAACATGGGGAAACTCCGTCTCGACTAAAAATAGAAAAACTTACCTTGGTGTGGTAGCGCACTCCTGTAATCTTAGCTACTTGGGAGGCTGAGGCACAAGAATCATTGAACCCAGGAGGCGGAGGTAGCAGTGAGCCAAAATTGTGTCACTGCACTCTAGCCTGGGCAAAAGAGGGAGACCCCTGTTTCAAAAAAATAAATAAATAAATAACTCAAAATGATTAAAGCCCTAAATGTAAGAACTAAAACTATGAAACTTTTAGAAGAAATCACAGGACAAAATCATCACAACATTGGATTTGACAGTGATTTATTGGATATGACATCAAAGGCACAGCAACATGGAAAAATAGACAAACTGCACTTTATGAAAATTTAAACATTTTTGTATATCAAAAACACTACCAACAGTTAAAAGACAACCCACCGAATGGGAGAAAATATTTGCAAATCACATATCTGATAAGGGCTTAATATTCAGGATATGTCGGGAATTCTTAAAACTCAACAGTGAGGCCAGGTGGAGTGGCTCATGCCTATAATCCCAGCACTTTGGGAGGCTGAGGCAGGTGGATCACTTGAGGTCAGGAGTTCGAGATTAGCCTGGCCAACATGGTAAAACCCCGTCTCTTTTAAAAATACAAAAATTATCCAGGCATGGTGGCACACACCTGTATCCCAGCTGATTGGGGGGCTGAGGCATAAGAATTGCTTGAACCTGGCAGGCAGAGTTTGCAGGGAGCCAAGATTGTGCCATTGTACTCCCACCTGGGTGACAGAGCGAGACTCCATCTCAAAAAAAAAAAAAAACCCAATTCAAAAATGGGTAAAGGACTTGAATACCTATGTTTCTCCCCAGAAGGTAAACAAATGGCCAATAAGCAAGTGAAAACATAAACATCACTAATTATTAGGGCAATGCAAGTCAAAACTACACCTCACACCCATTAGGATGGCTACTGTCAAAAAAGCAAGGAGATAACAAGTGTTGGTGAGGATGTGAGAAATTGGAACCCTGGTGCATCGTTCGTAGGAACATAAGATGATGTAGCCACTACTAGAAAACATGGTGGTTGTTCAGAAAATTAAAAATAGAATTACCATATGATACCAAAATTCAGTCTTGGGTAGGGTATGTACCTAAGATAATTGAAAGCAATATCTAAAGAAATGTTTGTACACCCATATTCATAGAATCCTTATTCACAGTAGCTAAAATGGGGAAGCAACTCAAGTGTGTCCATCAATGGATGAATGGATAAACGAAAACGAAATGTAGTGTATACATATAAGAATATTACTGCCTTAAAAAGGAAGGCAGTCTGATACATGATACAATATGGATGAACCTTGAAGATACTGTGTTGAGGAAATAAGCCAGTCAGAAACTAGACAAATGCTGTTTGGTTCCATTTATAGGAAGTACTTAGAGTAGTCCAAATCATGGTAAAAGGAATTTAAGGAGATTAAAAAAGAGTAGTCAAAATCATAAAGACAGAAAGTAGAATGGTGGTTGCCAGGGGCTGGGGGGAGGGATGAATGGGGAATTAATAGGTACAGTTTCAGTTTTACAAGATTAAATAGTCCTGGAGAGGGATGCTGGTGATGATTACATGGCATTATGAATGTATCGAATACCACTAAATGTATACTTAAAAAAGGAATCATGGTAATTTTATGTTATGTGTATTTTAACACTAAAATAATGGGGAATGAGAGCAGCACACAGTGGCTCACACCTATAATCCCAGCACTTTGGGAGGCCAAGGCAGAAGGATCCCTTTTGTCCAGACCAAGATCAGCCTGGGCAATATAGTGAGACCTTGTCTCTAGAAAAAAAATTAAAAATTAGGCTGGGTTTGGTGGCTCATGCCTGTAATCCCAGCACTTTGGGAGGCTGAGGCAGGTGGATCAGGAGGTCAAGAGATTAAGACCATCCTGGCCAACATGGTGAAACCCTGTCTTTACTAAAAAATCCTCCATCTCAAAAAAAATATATAAAAAAATAAAAATTAGCTGGGTGTGGTGTACACATCTGTAGTCCCAGCTATTTGGGAGGCTGAGGCCAGAGGATTGCTTGAGGCTGGGAGGTTGAGCCTGAAGTGAACTGTGATTTCACCACTGCACTCCTGCATAGGTATATTTGGTTTTGATTTCTGTTGTTGTTTGTTTTGTTTTGTTTTGAGATGAATCTAGCTCTGTCGCCCAGGTTGGAGTGCAATGGCGCGATCTTGGCTCACTACAACCTAATGCCTCCTGGGTTCAAGCCATTCTTTCTGCCTCAGCCACCTAAATAGCCAGAATTACCGGCACACGCCTCCACATCCGGCTAATTTTTGTATTTTTAGTAGAGATGGGATTTCACCATGCTGGCCAGGCTGGTCTCAAACTCCTGACCTCAGGTAATCCGCCTGCCTTGGCCTCCCAAAGTGCTGGGATTACAGGCGTGAGCCACCGTACTCAGCCCTGTTTTTATTATTTTTTTTAACAGATATAATTGTCTTTCTGATTCATATACCTTTTCAATCAAGAATATGTATGGGCTGCAGCCTGATGAAGTTTTTCACTCCTTTGGTAATGTCTTTGTTTCACATTTTTGAAGCCTGCATAGTTACAGATTAGTTTGTTTTCAATGTTTTGTCTTGTAGGGGAAAATGGAATCTATCACTGTGGTGAAGCTGCTGAGCTGCTTTGATGACCTGGTGGCAGCAGGCACAGCCTCTGGCAGGGTTGCAATTTTTCAACTTGTGTCTTCATTGCCAGGGAGAAATAAACAAGTGAGTACTAATGATCTTAGCAGTTGTTAACTTCTTGGCAAATTCTCATGGGTCTTTAAAATGAGAAATCCTCATCTGCTTAGCAAATTTATGCTCAGAGAAGCTTACCACTGTGCTGTTTATAATTGGATTACGTTTCTGTTCCGGGTTGGACACTTGGCATAAAGTACATGTGGGTCATTTCATTTTTGCTTAATATTCTCGTGGTGAGCTCTCTGTGGGTTTTGAACGTGACTAGACAGATGGAACCTTGTGCAGGTTTCTGCTTGGAAAATGAGATTGGGAAAACCAGCTCTTCTGTAACTTGGAGCGATTGCAGACCTTGTCCATGTAGCCCCAGCTCACAGCATTTATCCTTTTCTTTTTCTTGTGTATATTTTTATCCCTTATTCATAGCTTCGGAGATTTGATGTCACTGGTATTCACAAAAATAGCATTACAGCTCTGGCTTGGAGCCCCAATGGAATGAAATTGTTCTCTGGAGATGACAAAGGCAAAATTGTTTATTCTTCTCTGGATCTAGACCAGGTAAAATTATTTTCAGAAATGCTGTTGGCTCTTGCCAATTTACGTTTGGAAAAACTATATTTATAATTGTATTTTTAGTCAGCTTGTATTCTTGATCACCTTCCCTTTATAATCTCAACTGTTATTTATGACATTTACTTTTTATAGCTATATTTTATAAGCTTCCACTTCTGAGACTAAGGAGTTGGCCTAGTGGAACGTTCACTTTTTTCATTCCACTGCTGTGTATTACTTCTGCTTAGAAAACAAGCTGTTGTCATTCCCACTTCCTGGAAAGGTTAGTAGGAACGATGCCAAACACTTCCGAATCCTAACTGTGGACAAGTCAGTGACTTCAATGGATGGAGGACTCACTGCCAGCCACCTGGCCTGTGTGAGATGACCTCATGTGACAGGAAGTGACAGAGGAGGTTAGGTGGCAGGATGGCGAAGATGAAGAAATTGGAGCCTCAGGAGTTCCAGGAACTAGCCCAGGGGTACAGGCTTGCTCCTCACAGGCTTTCAAACCAAGGCTCTGCTTCCACGCCCATGCCTTTCCACTTTATGATCTGCTGGGTTTTCTTTGTTTTGTCATGTGTCTGCAACCAAACTGAATTCCTTGGTGGCACGGTCCTTTGTTTTTCTCATTTGTAGCCTTCATTCCTAGAGCACTGTAGGAATTCAGCAGTTATAGCTGAGTGACTTTCAGTCCCTCTGATCCACGATGAACCTATTACAAATATTCTTTAGTAGTAGTTCTCAAACTTTATAGTCACAAGACCCCTACACTCTTAGAAAGAGGACCCCAAAGCATTTTTGCTTATATGGGTTAAATCTACCAAGTACACTGCGTTGAAGTTAAAACTGAGTGAGATAATAAATCCACAATATGTGAACATAAATGATTTATTTTGTGAAGATACTTCTATTTTCAAAACAGGTGAGAAGAATGAGTGGCCTTGGTTTATATTTTTACGAATCTCTTTATTATCTGGCTTAACAGAAGATGGCTGGATTCTGCATTCAATCCGTTGCCATACATAGTTTTGATTGAAGTATATAAAGAAAATGTGGCCTTACACAGACATGTAGTTGGAAATGTGAGGAATATTTTGATAGCCTTTTCGGATAGTTGTAGACATTCTTTAATAATATCCTCATATTGACAAATGGTAGTTGCTTTAAAGGTTACAATTACAAATGACAAATGATAGTTTCTCTAAAGGTTAGTAAAAATGTGGAATCCGAGACCACATGGATGAATTTTTTTCTACTCTGTTATATTAAAATCTACTTTACCTATGCTGGATTTTGTAGCATTATGTATTGGTCACTTAGAAAATACTATTCACAGAGTGATACAGATCTTCCAAATGTTGACACTTTTTTTTGAGACATGGTCTCACACCGCTCACCCAGGCTGGTGTACAGTGGGTGTAATCACGGCTCACTGCAACCTTGACTTCCCAGGTTCAGGTGATTCTCCCACCTCAACCTCCCAAGTGGATGGGACTACAGGTGCACGCCACCATGCCCGGTTGATTTTTTATGTATTTTTTATAGCGACAGGGTTTTACTATGTTGCCTAGGCTGGTCTTGAACATCTGGGTTCAAGCAATCTGCCCACCTCAGCCCTCCCAAATTCTGGGATTACAGGCGTGAGCCACCTTGCCAGCTGATACATTTTCTAATACAATGTCAAAAAAGTACCTTTGTTAACATAAACATCATTGTAATCAGGAAAGTCTCTAGCTATTGGGAATCATGTCAAGTTCACAGGGACAGATATAGGTCTTCAAATTGCTAATCTTCACATGAGAGCAACAAATACCATTGCTTGTTTTCCTTGAAGCGACAGGCTTTTGTTTGGTTTTGTTTTGTTTTTTCCTCCCAGAAAATGTCTGCTAAATACCCAAGTTTGAATAATTACAGCATTTCAAATAAAAATGGTGTTTTGTGAAAAAAGCAGCTGGCTCAGCTCACAGCTGCAGTAGTTGCACACGTGCTTTTCCTTGAGAGAACCACTGAGTGTATTTCAATGTCCAGCGGAAGGGAGAATATAAAAGTACCTATCCTCTGGCCAGGCGCGGTGGCTCACAACACCTGTAATCCCAGCACTTTGGGAGGCCAAGACAGGAGGATCACTTGAACCCAGGAGTCCAAGACCAGCCTGGGCAACATGGCAAAACCCCGTTTCTTTTTGAAATACAAACTATTAGCCGGGTGTGGTGGTGCATGCCTGTAATCCCACTACTCAGGAGGCTGAGGCAGAATAATCTCTTGAACCTAGTAGGCAGNTTTTAGATGGAGTCTAACTCTGTTGCCCAGGCTGGAGAGCAGTGGTGCAATCTCGGCTCACTGCAGCCTCCATCTCCGGGTACAAGAGATTCTCCTCTACATTTTGATTATGTTGGGGTTATTATTTGAGCTGTTGATTATTATTTGTGGAGGTGTGTTTTGTGGAGTTTGATTAGTAATGGATGAATGAAATACATTTTTATATACTAGAGTGTAGTGAATTTTAGTGGGCTAGGGAGGTTGTTGTTTTAAGGGGGTGATTGTAGCTAACCACGAATTTTTTTTTTGTATTTATTTAGTATAGATTTAATAACAGAGTTTTAAGTTAACATGCTTGTGGATAATTAACATGATTAAAAGAGTGGTTTTATGAATGACAAAAGGTTTTGGGTTTGGGGCTTATAATAAACACTATTAATGGGTAATTTTTTTTTACTTTTTTTGAGAGGGCTATTTAGCACAAAGCTTACATGAGTAAACAAATTAGAGTAGAGACAAAGGAATGTGGGGTAAACAGACTTTACCGGGGAAGCTTTTATTATTATTATTGTTATTTTATTATTATTTTTTTGAGACAGAGCCTCACTCTGTTGCCCAGGCTGGAGTGCAGTGGTGCAATCTCAGCACTGCAACCCCTGCCTCCCAGATTCAAGCAATTCTCAGCCTCAGCCTCCTGAGTCGCTGGGATTACAGGCACCCACCACCACGCCTGGCTAATTTTTGTATTTCTGGTAGAGACGGGGTTTCACCATCGTGACCAGGTGGGTCTTGAACTCCTGACTTCATGATCCGCTGGCCTCAGCCCTGCAAAGTGCTAAGATTACAGGTGTGATCCACCACGCCTGGCTTACTATTTTAATTTTTACCCTATGATTTAAAGCTTTAATATAAGAACTGGCTGCTTTTAGTTTGTTTTATTAAAACCTTTGGCTTTTTAAAAGGTTTGAGACTAATTTTATAATTTTCCCTAATATTTCCCTAATCCTTTACCAGCCACCCCGAGTGAATCCCAGCATTCTCCTTGCCTCAACCTCCTGGTAGCTGGGACTACAGGCACATGTCACCACACCCGGCTAATTTTTTGTATTTTTAGTAGAGACGGGGTTTTACCATGTTCGCCAGGATGGTCTCTATCTCCTGACCGCGTGATCCGCCCACCTCGGCCTCCCAAAGTGCTGGGATTGATTGCAGGTGTGAGCCACTGCACCTGGCTGCAAAACCTCATTTCTACCAAAAAAACATACAAAAATTAGCTAGGCATGGTGGTGCACACCTGTAATCCCACTTACTCTAGAGGGTGAGGTGGGAGGATCACTTGAGCCTTGGAGGTGAAGATTGCAGTGAGCTGAGATTGTATCACTGCACTCCAGCCTAGGCCAGTGAGTCAGAACCTGTCTAAAAAAAAGTTTGCAACATTTTGTGTAATGGAAATTTCTTTATTTTGATTTTGGTGGTGGTTACATACTACAAATTTGTCAAAATTCATATAATTATATACCTAAAAAAGGATGAAATTTAGTGTATGTAAGTTTTACCAACAAATCTGATCACTGCTCCCTGCTTCCCCCCACAAAATGTCAGTGATGTTGCAGCAATATTTCTGAAATAATTGATGGAACAGGACTGGGTGCAGTGGCTCATGCCTGTAATCCCAGCACTTTGGAAGGCCGAGGCGGGCGGATTGCCTGAGGTCAGGAGTTCAGGACCATCCTGGCCAACATAGAGAAACCCTGTCTTACTAAAATACAAAAAATTAGCTTGGCATGGTGGCGGGCGCCTGTAATCCCAGCTACTAGGGAGGCTGAGGCAGGAGAATCGCTTGAACCTAGGAGGCAGAGGTTGCCGTGAGCCGAGATCATGCCATTGCACTCCATCCTGGGCAGCAAGAGTAAAACTCCTTCTCAAAAATAAATTAATTAATAATTGATGAAACTTTTCATATATATATATATATATATATGCACACACACACACATATATATATATATGTTTTGAGATGGGGTCTTGCTCTGTTGCCAGGCCGGAGTGCAGTTGCACGATCTTGGCTCACTGCAACCTTTGCCACTGGGTTCAAGCAATTCTGCCTCAGCCTCCCAAGTAGTGGGATTATAGGTGCCCGCCACCATGTCCAGCTAATTTTTGTATTTTTAGTAGAGACAAGGTTTTACCATGTTGGCCAGGCTGGTCTCGAACACCTGACCTCAAGTGATCCACCAGCCTCGGCCTCTCAAAATGTAGGAATTACTGGTGTGAGCCATTGCACCCAGCCTGGTCTCGAACACCTGACCTCAAGTGATCCACCAGCCTCGGCCTCTCAAAATGTAGGAATTACTGGTGTGAGCCATTGCACCCAGCCTGGTCTCGAACACCTGACCTCAAGTGATCCACCAGCCTCGGCCTCTCAAAATGTAGGAATTACTGGTGTGAGCCATTGCACCCAGCCTGGTGACACTTTTCTATAAGAGTAACTTATAGAATCAGACTTTTTTATACAATGAAATATGCTTTGTGGTAGCAGTCAAATGCCTTCTAGAATTTTATTTTGTATTAATATAGAAAATATGATGGTTTTTTTTGTTTGTTTGTTTGTTTTAAAGACAGTCTTGCTCTGTTACCTAGACTGGAGTGCAGTGGTGTGATCACAACTCACTGTAACCTGAACTCCTGGGCTCAAATGATCCTTCTGTCTCAGCCTCCCAATTAGCTGGGACCATAGGCATATGCCAACATGCCTGGCTAATTAAAAAAAATTGGGGGGCCAGGTGCACTGGCTCACGCCTATAATCCCAGCACTTTGGGAGGCTGAGGCAGGTGGATCATGAGGTCAGGAGATCAAGACCATCCTGGTTAACATGATGATACTCTGTCCCTACTAAAAATACAAAAAATTAGCTGGGTGCAGTGGTGAGCACCTGTATTCCCAGCTACTCAGGAGGCCAAGGCAGGAGAATTGCTTGAACCTGGGAGGCGGAGGTTGTGGTGAACTGAGATCGCGCCACTGTACTTCAGCCTGGCCATGGAGTAAGACTCCATCTAAAAAAAAAAAAAAATTTGTAGAGACAGGATCTCACAGTGTTATCCAGGCTGGTCTTATAAAGTATCACTTTATATTAATAGCATTTTATATATTTAATCACATTTAATTTCTTCTAACCTCCTGTTTCCTATGACCCTTTCAGTTGGCATAATGTATTTCAGTTGGCATAATGTATTTCAGTTGGCATAATGTCCTCAAAACTGCTTTGAACCCTTTGTGAGGGGAGACTGTAATATGAACTTATAGAGCTGATCATGTTCACAATAATTTTATAGAAAGTTCCATTCCATTGTTCTGTAATAGAATAAGTAGTAGACACGGTGAAGCATATTTCTGTTTAGGTCTTTATGGATTCCTCTTGGAACTCCACATGTTTACTGCGTCATCCCTGAGCCGGCTGCAGTGCACACTGAAGAGTATATCTACTGAGAACATGTTTTTTAAAATTATGCAAATTTTAAAATGTTTTTTGTCAAAGTGGATGTAGCACGAGAGAGATGTTAGTATGGACTGTTTTCCCATCAGTCAGATCATCTCACTGCGGTGGGCTGAGGCTGAGTCTATAGAGAGTGAAAGCATATGTGGTAAGACACAAGTTGACCTACGCACCGCTTGCAGGAATGACACTGATATGTCCTAGGGGAGGTTCGTTCTTTAGCCTGGTGCCGATGTGAGGTGTGACCGGACTTTCTCTGCCAGGGGCTCTGTAACTCCCAGCTGGTGTTGGAGGAGCCGTCTTCCATTGTGCAGCTGGATTACAGCCAGAAAGTGCTGCTTGTCTCCACTCTGCAAAGAAGTCTGCTCTTTTACACTGAAGAAAAGTCTGTAAGGCAAATTGGAACACAACCAAGGAAAAGGTAAGTTTCACAAGTTTTCCAGTTTGGCCTGAATGCTGGACCTTGTTGTAGAAGGTGCTTTTAGGGTTTTCTATTTGATGAATGCAAGCCCACAGCAGCTCTAAGCCGGAGGTTCCTGGTGGGGCCCTGTGCCTGCCTAGGATTCCTCCTCCCAGAGCCAGATGAGAAGAGTGGTTCCTCTTGTCAGAGAGCTGCAGGAGCCTGCACACACAGCCACTTTGCCTTGCAGGGTGCCACAGTCAGCCTGGAAAAGCCTCAGCAGTGGCCTGGTCTGTCTGTTCCTTGTGTAGGCTCCTTCTCCACCCAGCTCTGGTGAGGAGTCAGGGTCATGGGGCTCGTTATTCAGCACCTGTCTACCATGTGCCCCTGTGCACTGTGGCAGGCTCCGCAGTGATGTGGTGAACGTGGCAGATCTGAGCCCTCCGTCATGGAAATGGAAATGCAGATAGAACACTTGTTGACGGTTGTGTTAGCTGCTATGGACCAAAATGGACTGGGAGACATGGTGAGATTGGCAGGCATTGGTGAGGCCCCGAAGTTGGTGGTGTCCTAGAGAGTTGGGCGAGGCAGACAGGTAGAGCCAGCCTCTGTGGTCACAGCCACCGTCCGTTATTCTATGTTCTGGGCTTTGCAGCAACACAAAAGTTGATTGTCTTTTGGTATATGGACACAGGATGCTGTGTGAGTTTAGACACACTTTTGTCCAGCTGAAGGGTCAAGGAAGACATCCTGAAGTCATGGCTTCCAGGTTGAGAGATCGTTCCTCCTTTGACTGGTGATGTGGAGGAAGGGAGTGAGAAGTCCACTTGCCACACCAGCTGTGTGGGAAAAGGCAGCTGGAACACCTGGGGGACCTGTAATTCATCATCCCCACCCTAGCCCATAAAACACGCTTGTAGGACTCTGCAGCAAGTTTGCATGGGGATGGGGTGAGGAGGGGTAGGCAGAGTGGTGGAGCTGACCCCTCCTTATGCTGAGGAGAAGGAGCACTGGGGCCAGGGTGGGGGTGGGCAGCAGGGGGTGGCATCAGCACAGATCATGAGTTGATGAGTCTGCAGTCATGGGTTGGCCGATGGGAGCTGAGGAGTTCCAGTCTTGTGTCTCCCAGGAAGGGGCACTGTTTGCCTACATAGAATGGGGGGCAGGGTAGCTGATGGTCACCGCACATGGGGAGGGCTTGTGGGTGGCCTTGTAGAGAGTGACAGCAGAGACTGGGAGACATGGTGAGATTGGCAGACGTCGATGAGGCCCTGAGGCTGGTGCCATTGGTGACAGGCCGTCCTTGAGAGTTGGGTGAAGCAGACAGGTGGAGCCAGCCCCTGTGGTTGTAATCACCGTCCGTTATTCTGATTCTGGGCTTTGCAGCAACACAAAAGTTGATTGTCTTTTCTGCCTGGCAGCCCTGCAGCCATTAAAAGACACCCTCATCCCTCCCCTTTGACTTCTGTTTTCCGTGCTGAACATCTTAATCCCATCAACAATCTGGCCTTTTGTATCTGCAGCCTCACTGCTGGCCCCCAGAGAACTCGGTGGAATTTATGCTCCTGCAGATCTTAGTTCTGACATTCCCTCTGCCAATATCCTGTTCCTCTGGCATTTTATCCTGGTTCATCTGTCAATGTCTTACTGCACTGTGTCTTTTTGGAAGGAAGGCAGGGTGTAAAGAGAGGGATTGAAAACCGATTACCTTTCAGGTGGGTCCGATTCTCAACAACCTCTCTTAAAATCTGGCCCTTGGCTGGACGCAGTGGCTCATGCCTGTAATTCCAACTCTTTGGGAGGCCCAGGCAGGCAGATCGCTTGAGGTCAGGAGTTCAAGACCTGCCTGGCCACCATGATGAAAACTTCTCTCTATTAAAAACACAAAAATAGCCAGGCACAATGGCTTACACCTATAATCCCAGCACTTTGGGAGGCCAAGGCAGGTGATCACCTGAGGTCAGGAGTTTAAGACCAGCCTGACCCAACCTGGAGAAATCCTGTCTCTACTAAAAATACAAAAATTAGCCGGGTGTGGTGGCTGTAATCCCAGTTACTCGGGAGGCTGAGGCAGGAAAATCGCTTGAACCCAGGAAATGAAGGTTGCAGTGAGCTGAGATTGCGCCACTAAACTCCAGCCTGGGTGGCAGAGTGAGACTGCATCTCAAAATAACAAAAACGAAAACAAAAAACAAACTTGGCCCTTTATCCTCTTGTGTGGAGCTCCAAGCAGTTCCTATAACCCTCTCCTGGTGCTTCTGTCAGGCCTTTCAGGAACAGTGATTGAAAGTACTCTGCCCCAGGAACTGTTATAGGATGCAGAAACAAATAAATGTGTCCCTTTGTCCCTTCTCAGAAGGAGAGAGATTTTATTGAGCCCTGGAGAAATGGGGGCTAGTAGAATAAAAGGAAATGTTTTTAATGTGTGTCTGAAAGGCTTGCGTTCTGCTGTAGACTATTGTGTGTGTCTATCCCTGGAAGCAGTGCTTCCCTCACAAGTGTTCAGTGAATGGTACTGGCTATGTACACGGGGGCGTGGCAGCGAGTAAGGAGGCATCAAGGAGACAAGGCCTCTGCCCTCAGACACGGCGGGAGAGACCTCGGGTCAGCAGGATGAGAGGAGAGGCGTCAGTGCTGTAAAGGGAGTCACCTCATGTCAGGGTGAAACATGAGGGAGTGCTGGCGAGGGGCAGGATGTTGCCTTTGGATAGGATGGTCAGGAAAGGCCTCTACCAGGGCGGTGATATTTGAGCTAAAGCCTAGGAAGAGCTGCTGGAGGAACAGTCCAGGCTCAGGGAACAGCATATGCCAAGACCTCAACTGGGCCAGGCTTAGATGTTCAAGAAGCTAGAAGGGACTAGGGCACTGGCTGCTGTGGGAGTCCAGGGGAGCAGCGGGGAGGCTACCTCAGGAGTCCACGAGAGCAGCGAGGGGAGACCGCCACGGAGTCCAGGGGAGCGGCGGCGAGGAGGCCGCCTCGGGAGTCCAGGGGAGAGGTGGTGGGGAGGCTGCCTCGGGAGTCCAGGGGAGCGGCGGGGAGGAGGCCGCCTCGGGAGTCCAGGGGAGCGGCGGGGAGGAGGCCGCCTCGGGAGTCCAGGGGAGCGGCGGGGAGGAGGCCGCCTCGGGAGTCCAGGGGAGCGGCGGGGAGGAGGCCGCCTCGGGAGTCCAGGGGAGAGGTGGGGAGGCGGCTGCTGCAGAAGTCCAGGGAAGCGGCAGGGCGGCTGCCGTGGGAGTCCAGGGAAACCATTGACTGAGATGGAGACTGGGGAAGCCTGGGCCAGAGGTCAGAACATGAGGAGCTCTGCTGTGGACATAGGGAATTTGATAGGCCTGTCAGGTGGCCACGTGGCAGTCACCAAAGAGTTCTGTGGACAGGTCTGGAGCCTGAGGAAGAAGTCTTGGCCAGAGGGGAAAATGAGGTCACCAGATACAGATGACATTGACACCTTGACATTGGATGAATCCATGCAGAGAATATCTATTATTATTCAGCACTGGAGCTTTGCACCGAGCCTCTGCGCTGCTCCAGGTACTCCTCATCTGGGGACAGCTGTGAACAAGGCAGAACAGATCTCTAGTCTCAGGGAGCTGCATGCAGAATGGTGAACAGATAAACATGTCAGAGGGTGCAGAGCCAGAGACTGGGGAGCAGGAGACACCAGTGTCCCTTTAACAGGATGGCAGGGAAGCCTCCTCTGAGGAGGTAACCTGGGCTGATTCCTGAAGCAAGGAGGCAACTAGTTCGAGAAACCTTTGGACAGAAGCCCTGGAGGCAGAGGGTCCTGCGCATCGAGGATCTGAGCAGCCAGGCCGGCTCTGTGGAGCAGGGCGCAGGGAGCCCCCTCCCATCAGCTTTGTGAGCCCTGTCCGGGGGGCTTTCGGTCCAGTGCTGTGGCCAGTCACAGAGGGCTGAGGCCAAGCTGGGGAGGTCACTCTGGCTGCTGTTTGGAATATACTGGAGAGGGCAGGTGTGGCAGCTCAGCAGGGCCAGCAAGAGCTCTGGGTGATCCAGGTGGGAGATGGCAGGGTCGGGCAGGATAGGTGGGGGACTGCCTCCAAGGCAGGGCTGACAGATTTGCTGCCACGTTGGCTCTGGGATGTGAGAGGGATGAGTTGGAGATGATTCCTAGGTCTGTGGTCTATGCAGCTGGCTGAGTGGACATGCCGTGGATGGACCCTGAGACACCTGAAGGCATGGGGAGGAGGAGGAGATGACACAGCCTGCTGTGGACCCCCGTGTCCTGTCTCCGCAGCGGAGAGCTGGCATGGGAGGTAGGTGGCGGCTGTGCCTCTCAGGGAGCTGTGCGTGTAGCCGCTGGCATGCGACAGGAGCTCGCCTAGGGAGATGTGGGGAGGCCTCGTGTTCTAGAAGAGGAAACGGCATCAGGAGAGAACAGGAGTTGGGGGGTCAGAGGAGTCGGAGGCCACATGGAGGGATATAGCAGCTGCTTCGAGACCCGGGGCTGGGGTCACTGAAACGGGCCTGAGTCAGTAGCATGGAGACCCTACACAACCCTACACATTCCCTCCGCAGGGCCAAGGGATTGCAAGGGCTGAAAGAGGAGTGGACAGTGAGTATGGACAGCTTTTGGGAGGAGTGTTTTTGTAGAAGAGAACAAAGAGAAATAGTTGGGCCCAGGGGGACCATGTGTCCTGGTGGGAGTTTTGGGAGAGGGACCGTGTGGCAGCACATTGGTGTGTGACGCGGGTGCCTGTGGAGGGAATGCAGTGCTGGTGGGAACAGTGCAGGCAGTGGCCTCAGTTGGGCCCGCTTATGGGCAGCAGTGTAGGGGTTGACCAGAAACAGGCCAGAGACATTCTTCTAGAGGAAGGCAGGGCACTGAGCACAGGACGCAGGTGCAGGCAGGCTGGGAGGCTCCGGTGGAACGAGGGGTCCTCTTCCCATCGAGTCTGTGAACCTCTTCAGACTGGATGACGCGTGTGTTACATCCAGAAAACCTTGGAGACCGCAGCCACCCTCAACCGTAGGTTTGCCATGCTGTGTATTTATGTTGTATTGTTTCATGTGTCAGAGCCCTCTGCGTACCTGTTACTGTGTCTCCTGTGTGCTTGGGGAGGTCCTCCCTGGCAGCAGCCAGTGCCCTGGGGAGGGAGGAGGAGATGAAGCCATCTGTAGGTATGACGCCTGCATCTGGGTAAGAGCCAGCAGCCAGTTCTGGAGGCCTGGCACCAGTCCATCTGTTTGGGTGGCGGTGGGGGTTTAGCTGCTGAGATCTGTGGCAGGGCTTCTGTGGATCCTTCCTCTCGCCCAGCTTAGACTTTCAGGCCCCCATTTTGGGTGCTGTGAGCTTTCAGCATATTAGGTCTGTGGCACCATACATTATGTGCACAATCAAAAAACGCTATTTTATAACTAGAATTTGTTCACCAGAAAACACTCCTTTCATAACAGTGTGGCCTATAAAAGGAGTTTTAAGTCATTAATGAGTTTTCTGGAAATCATCTCTACCAAAATTAAGAAATTATGTTAAATTTTTTATGATTTTAGAATCCTGCAATGCTTAGACCTTAAAAGTTGGAGTTTCAGTGTCAAATTCAGAAAGTACCGGCAAGTACCACAGAATCGCACTGCAAGTGATGGTGGCTGAGTCGGGGCTTAGGACAGTTTGTACCTGACTGTGGTTGGTTGGTTCTTCACAACTTTGCTGCCTTTGACCAACCCACTCATCACACATTTCAGAAGGTTTTTTTTGTTTGTTTTTGTTTTTTTTTTAGAGACAGGGTCTTGCTCTGTCACCAAGGCTGGAGTGCAGACGCATGATCACAGCTCACTGCAGCCTTGAACACCTGGGCTTAGGTGATCCTCCTCCCTCTACCTCCAGAGTAACTAGGACTATAGACGCAGGCACTACCATGTCTGGATAAATTTTTAAATTTATGTCATCCAGGCTGTTCTCAAACTCCTGGGCTTAAGCAGTTCTCCCTTATTGGCCTCCAAAATTGCTGGGATTACAGGAGTGAGCAATCATGCCCAGCTATTCAGCAGTTTTAGAGCCAGCCACTCCCAGGACTGTGCTCAGCAGGGCTTCTTTCCCCTTTCCTTCAGGGGCAAGAGTCCGCTCGGTGTTAAGGACCTCGCCTTCTCGTGCCAACTCAGATGTACCACCTTGATCTGAGCTCCTTGAGCAGCTCTTAGAGCCTCAGATGTGGTGCTTCCAGATGCTGCTGTAATTGCTCGGGTGCGTCAGCCGTGGTGTTGTGAGCCAGGCTGAGGACCTCGTCTTATTTATTCTTCATTTTACCCACAGCACCAAACACTGTGTCTTACAGGATGTAGGAATCACTAAATGTTTGTTAACATGAGTGCTTTAGTTACATAAGATGAACCAGTCAAAATGGAAATGACAAGGGATTTTTCAAGGGTCCTATAAATAGAAGGAAAACATTTAAAAATTGGATCGCCAAGAGAAATTGATTTGACAGGAAAGGCAGGAGGAAGAGGTTTTGGGCTGCCTTGCCAGAATTCCTCTGGGTTGCTCTCTTTAGAGGACCTCTCCAGAATAAACCCACCAAAGGCAGTAATCAGATACGATGCTGTTTACAGAATTGTCCATGAAAGATCCATGGTGTCAAAACATCCTTGGTTAATCCTAACGATCATTATTTCAAAGCTGAATTTGATATATGATATCCTCCTTGGACCCTATCCAAAGGGATTTAGTTACTGCAGTACCAGAGGGACCTGTGAGATTCTGGTGTGTGGAAAAACCCTGCAAAAAATAACTCTCTGTGTGCCTGTGTGGGTGGGCCCTGGGCGGCCTCTGTGGCTGGGTATGCCGCTGTGTGCAGGGAGCATGGGAAGAGGCACAGCACAAGTTGGACAAGGTCTAGTGGGAAGGCAGTGGCACGGAGGCGGCTCTCAGCCGTCAGCTGCTTGTACCCTCATTTGGACAGTTGAACGCTGGTGGGGACTTAGTGTCACAAGCATTGCTTTTGTGCATCATGTAGGTTATCTCATTCATTCCTCACTTCATCCTTTGAGATGGGAGCTACTCTGCCTGGTTTACACATGGGAAATGGGTCCAGAGAAGCTCAATAATTGCACAAATTGTGTACACACTAAGTGTCAGGGCTGGACATTGAGCCCAGAGCTTGCTCTAAAACCAGTCCTCTTTCTGCTGTTCACAATTTGAGAAATATTTGGGAAAAGGAATCAGCCAGGCGTAGGGCTGAACTGAAATGCTTACATTTGAACTGTGGTAGAAGCCTGAGAAACAACGAGAACTCACATTGCCAGTGGGAGTTCAGGTTGGGAGAATCATATTAAAAAGGCTTGGCCGGGCGCGGTGGCTCACGCCTGTAATCCCAGCACTTTGGGAGGCCCAGGCGGGTGGATCACGAGGTCAAGAGATCGAGACCATCCTGGTCGACAAGGTGAAACCCTGTCTCTACTAAACATACACAAATTAGCTGGGCATGGTGGCATGTGCCTGTAGTCCCAGCTACTCGGGACGCTGAGGCAGGAGAATTGCTTGAACCCAGGAGGCGGAGGTTGCAGTGAGCCGAGATGGCGCCACTGCACTCCAGCCTGGGTAACGAGCGAAACTCCGTCTCAAAAAAAAAAAAAAGCTTGAAGTTGTCGGGCTGGGCGTGGTGGCTCACACCTGTAATCTCAGCGCTTTGGGAGGCTGAAGCACACAATCACCTGAGGTCAGGAGTGTGAGACTAGCCTGGCCAACATGGCAAAACCTCATCTCTACTAAAAATACAAAAATTAGCCAGGCGTGGTGAGGGGGACCTGTAATACCAGCTACTCAGGAAGCTGAGGCGGGAGAATTGGTTGAACCCGGGAGGCAGAGGCTGCATTGAGCTGAGATCGTGCCATTGCACTCCAGCCTGGGCAACAAGACCGAAAAAAAAAAAAAAAAAGCTTGAAGTTGTCTTCTAAACTTGAATATGCTCTCAGCAACCCAGAAATTACCCCACAGCCCACCAATTCCACTCCTGAATGTCCTTGACAGACTCTGACACATGTGGGCTAGGAGGGCATGTACAGAAATGCTCATAGCACAATTGTTCAAAGTAGTTTTTAAAAGATTAATAATTGAAATATCCATCAACAAGAAAGTGAATAAATTGTGGAATACATTAAGTCCTCATTTAATGTCATTGATAGCTTCTTGGAAACTGCAGCTTTAGCAAAACAGCGTGTAACAAAACCAGTGTGTTTTCCTCACCAGCGTTGTTGAAGGAAATGATGTTGTCTGAGGACCTGCTCTATGTCATTTCGCTTACAGTTGTTGTTTCCAGGAACCTGTGGACACTGAGTGAGGACTTTCTATACCATACAGCAGTAGAAATGAATGAGCTCGACAGCTTCTTTTTATCAACACGGAGAAATCTGAGAAACATAAGTGAAAAAAAGCAAGTTGCAAAAGTATACACTTAGCATCATACATTTTACTAAAAATGAAAGATAAACAATACTAAATTATCTTGTGTTTAGCAATACATACATATGTGATTAAACCAACAATAAAAGCAAGGAAATGATAAAGGCAAAATGCAGTCCAGTGGTTCCATCTGGGGCACAAGGGGCAGGAAGTATTTTGAACACAAGAGGCCATTGTCTGGGTGACCGATGATTTCTTTCCTAAGTTCAGGGGTGGGTTCTCAGGTGTACCTTTCATTGCTAGGCTTCATAACTGCATGCATCTATGTACATGTACACAGTTATGCCCTGCATAATGACATTTCACTCAATGGTGGACTGCATGTATGACGGTGGTTGCAGAAGGCTATAATGGAGCTGAAAAGATTCCTATCACCTGGTGTCTTAGCATCACACATAATGTTTTCTATGTTTAGATATGCAAGCACTCATCACTGTGTTACAGCTGCCTGCAGTGTTAAGGACAGTCACATGCAGTACAGGTTTGCAGCCCAGGGGCCGTAGGCTAGACTAAGCTTGTCCAACCCACAGCCCAACAAAACTTTAAACTTTCTTAAAACATGAGACTTTTTGGCCACGTGTGGTGGCTTATGCCTATTATCCCAGCACGTTGGGAGGCCGAGGTGGGTGGATCACTTGAGGTCAGGAGTTCAAGATCACCCTGACTAACATGGTGAAACCCTATCTCTACTAAAAATACAAAATTAGCAGGGCCTGGTGGCACGTACCTGTAATCCCAGCTACTCAGGAGGCTGAGGCAAGAGAATTGCTTGTACCTGGAATCAGAGGCTGTAGTGAGCCCAGATCATGCCATTGCACTCCAGCCTGGGCAACAAGAGCAAAACTCTGTCTCAAAAAAAAAAAAAAAATTGGTGATTTTTTTTTTTTTGCTCATCAGCTATTGTTAGTGTATTTTATATGTGGCCCAAGACAATTCTTCTTCCAGTGTGGCCCAGGAAAGCCAAAAGATTGGACACCCCTGGGCTAGACTGTATGGATGTGTCATAGGCTGTGCCATTTAGGCTTGTGTAAGTACACTATGATGTCCACAGACAAAGACATTGCCTAATGACATATTTCTCAGAACGTCCCCAATCAGTAAGTGACCCACAACTGTATACATAGCATATTCTTTTGTTTGTGTACTGATATTTTGTAATTTTAGAAAGAAAAAATATCAAGCTTGGGGACAGGAAGGGACATTGGTGCCTCTGATGGGTTTAGAAAAATTCTGAAAGGGCAGCAATATAGATGGGTTGCTGTGACACTCATTTATTCAGGATGTGGGGTGAGCACAGCAATGAGATATCAGAAGCAACAGAGTCAGAGCAGGGACAGAATGAGCAGACCTGGATTCTTCACCTTCTGCCTCGGTTTCCTCTCCTCCAAAACGGGAGTTGTGATATAGTCATGTGTCCCTTAGCAACAGGGATATGCTATGAGAAATGCATTATTAGGTGATGTCTTCGTTGTGTGAACAGCATGGTGTGTACCGACAGGCCTAGGTGGTAGGTACAGCCTACTCCACACCTGGGCGAAATGGGGCGGCATATTGTTTCTGGGCTACAGACCTGCACCACGTGTGACTGTACTGAATACTTTAGGCAGCTGTAGCACAAAGTTAAGTGTTTGTGTGTTTAAACACAGAAAAGCTACCATAAGAATATGGTATTATAATCTTATGGGACCACTGTTGTATTTGCAGTCCATCATTGACTAAAATGATTTGTTGTTGTTGTTGTTTTAGAAACAGAGTCTTGCTCTGTCACCCAGACAGGAGTGCAATGACATGATCTTAGCTCACTGCAACCTCCACCTCCTAGGTTCAAGCAATTTCTCCTGCCTCAGCCTCCCAGTATCTGGGATTATAGGCATGCGCCACCATGCCCAGCTAATTTTTGTATTTTTAGTAGAGGAGGGATTTCACCATGTTGGCTAGGCTGGTCTCGAACTCCTGACCTTGGGTGATCCACCCGCCTTGGCCTCCCAAAGTGCTGGGATTACAGGCATGAGCCATTGCGCCCAGCCTGACTAAAATGTTATGTGGTGCGTGACTATATCTGCCACACGTGGTTGTTGTGAGGCTTAGGCATGAGACTGGGATCAAGTGCCAGGTGTGGTGCAAGCTATGTGGGTACTCAGTGAATGAGTCCCTGTGTGCTAATGGGGCACATACCTGTTAGGGTGTGGTAGGACCTCTGTGGGTACAGGGATGACAGTGTGGTTTAACTGCCAAAAAAACAAACAGTAGAAAGAGTAAAAAATTAATTATTTTCTTAGCCAAAAATTCTTGTTGTACTTAGTAATAGGGGTTGACAACTGCACTACTTTAAATCCGTCCATGTCTGTCTTTTGTTCTTTCTTTCTTCTAATTTTAGTACTGGGAAATTTGGTGCTTGTTTTATACCAGGACTCTGTAAGCAAAGTGATCTAACCTTGTATGCGTCACGGCCTGGGCTCCGGCTGTGGAAGGCTGATGTCCACGGAACTGTTCAAGCCACATTTATCTTAAAAGATGCTTTTGCCGGGGAAGTCAAGCCTTTTGAACTGCACCCGCGTCTGGAATCCCCCAACAGGGGAAGTTGCAGCTTACCTGAGAGGCATCTGGGGCTTGTTTCCTGTTTCTTTCAAGAAGGCTGGGTGTTGAGTTGGAATGAATATAGTATCTATCTCCTAGACACAGTCAACCAGGTAAGTGAAGGGATGCTGCCATATCTTTGGTGTCGGTAGGCAGGAGAAAGTTTCTCTATGGACTGTTCTGCTCAGGGCTCTCAGAATGCTAAAAGGAGCAGTATTGATTTACACTTTACTTTTCCTTTGGGCCAGTCAAGGAAATCAAATGAAGGTTTGATAATTTTTATAGATTTGAAAAAAAATTTGGTTTTGACCTTTAGGTCCAATTATCTACCCAGAAATTATGTATGTTTTTTGTATGTAAGCACAAAATTAAACTTGTTCTTTTTTGAGGGGGAACTGTGTCCTCCTCTGTCACCCAGGCTGGAGTACAGTGGCATGATCTTGACTCACTGCAACCTCTGCCTCCTGGGTTCAAGTGATTCTTCTGCCTCAGCTTCCCGAGTAGCTGGAATTATATGCACGTACCACCATGCCTGGCTAATTTTTTTTGTTGTTGTTTTTTTAGTAGAGACAGACAGGGTTTTACCATGTTGGCCGGGCTGGTCTCAAACTCCTGACCTCAAGTGATCCACCTGCCTCAGCCTCCCAAAGTGCTGGGATTACAGGCATGAGTCACCATGCCTGGCCTTGTTTTTTGTTTTTTTGGGTTTTTTTGAGACGGAGTTTCTTCACTCTTGTTGTCCAGGCTGGGGTGCAATCCCATGATCTTGGCTCCCTACAACCTCTGCCTCACCTCCCAGGTCCAAGCAATTCTCCTGCCTTGGCCTCCTGAGTAGCTAGGATTACAGGCATGCACCACCACACCTGGCTAATTTTGTATTTTCAGTAGAGACAGGGTTTCTCCTTGTTGGTCAGGCTGGTCTCAAACTCCCAGCCTCAGGTGATCCACCCATCTTGGCCTCACAAAGTGCTAGGATTACAGGCGTGAGCCACTGTGCCTAGCCTGATCTTGTTCTTTATAATCTATTTGGGTCATGTTTTTTCTGACTATCAAATTACTATGAGCACATACAGTGATAACTCAAATATGACAGAAGCAGTAGCAGAGGCAGGGCTCAGTGAACCAAGATTGCAACTCCAGCCTGGGTGGCAGAGTGAAACTCTATCTCAAAAACAGACAAACCAAAAACAGAAACAGTAGCAGAGAATTTCAGTCCCTGAGGAGGGCCTTCCCTCAGTGCGCTTTCAGTCCTGTTGTTTTGCCCCTGTCTTCGGACTCAAGTGGAGCCACATCATTTTGCCACTTGTTTTGTTTGTTTGTTTGTTTGTTTTTTATTCTGTTTTCTTTACTTAGCAACATATCTTGGGCAAATTTCCAACATCATTAAACTCATGGGAGGAAACAATTTCTGCTTAAATCAAGATGATAACAGATTATCATTACAGACAGATTTAGGAATTTTAAACAAAGTTGTTTAGATTCAGTTTCTCCTTAAGAGCAGAGCTCTTGCTCTTTTTAAAATAATCTCCCTATATGGGTATTGGGTTATAACTCAGGGGAAAAAAAGAGAAAGAGAGAAGAAAAATAATCTCTCTGCCTCACCCTCTCAGCTCCTCACCCCCAGACTTAGACCACACCCTGTCCTGTTCACATTTCTCCATTCTGAGCTCAGCAGGCCTCTGACAGATGACAGACACCCCATTCTCTTATAAGCAGAGCCTCACTATAGAAAATAAAGGATTTTCGGTCAGGCATGGCTCATGCCTGTAATCTCAGCACTTTGGGAGGCTGAGCCGGGTGGATCACCTGAGGTCAGGAGTTCAAGACCAACCTGGCCAACATGGCAAAACCCCATCTCTACTAAAAATTACAAAAAAATTAGCCAAGTGTGGTGGCATGCGCCTGTAGTCCCAGATACTCCCAAGCAGGGAGAATTGCATGATGAGCCTGGGAGGCAGAGGTTGCAGTGAGCCAAGATCACGCCACTGCACTCCAGCCTGGGAGACAGAGTGAGACTCCAACTCAAAAAAAAAAAAAAAAAAAAAGAAAAGAAAATAAATGGTTTTCTTATGTGGTGTGTGTCAGCAGAAAATGAAGTTCATCTTCTCCTCATTGAAGCCTTCTTAATTATTATCAGCCGTGCCTGGTAATACTGGTTTGGCAGAAAGAAAACTGGCCTGGGAGGGCAGGGGGCAGAACTAGACTCTACTCTTCTAGCCTGGTTCTGCCTTTAACCAAGAGTCTCTTATCGGCCTGAGCCTGGTTTCCTTTCCTGTAAAATGGGGTGGAGGTGGAAGAAGCATTGACTTAAAGGGATCACCAAGGTGCCTTTTAGCCTTGAGTTTGTTTATTTTATAAGGGAGATTTTGAAAGGTATCTTTGCACCCTTTCCTCAGTTACAGAGAACTTCTTTCCCTGGGTGCCTTTTGAACTTACATGTGCTTATTAATTAGTAGCATCAAGATGCTTTGGTTTTTTCATCTGAGCACTTACCCAATGCTTTACCCAGTAGGTATAATTAACTTCATTTTATAGGCAGAGAAATGGAGACAGGGGACCGTCTGGGACAGTTGTTGCAGTCACCCTTAGAGTCTAGACCGTCCAGTGACCGGGTGACTGGCAGCTTTCAGAAACAAATGTTATGTTGCAGCTGTCCATCAGTTATTTAAAATTGGCAAAGAACGTAGACTCTCCTTATCTTCTACAACAGACTAGTCTCTTATTTGCACTGTTGACTGCAAAGCAAAGACTTCCTTTAAGTCATGTGGGCTCGGGATGTCCTGTGTTGTGTTGCCACCCGCTTCCAGATAATGCTGGAGGGACTCCCCTCCCTTCATGTATTCATTTGAAACCCATGAGTTGTGGTGCACACTGGCCTCTCCTGCAGGAGTGCACACAGCAGGGGGACCCAGATGTCTCAGCACGTTATTCCAGCCCAGGAGTGGGGCACCAAGCGAAGGTTTGGATAAGGTGCTGTGAACCCTGAGCGCCCTGGGCATTGCAGCGTAGGCGAGCGTGTCAGAGGCTGCTTCCCATGTAGGTGGCATCTGGAGAGAGCTGGAACTCCCCCAGCGAACAGGGACAGGAAAGGAATTCGAGCAGAAAGAGAAGCACATGCCAGACACATGAGCCATGGAGGAACAGGGCTGGGACTGGCCTGGCAGGGCTGGTGCACCTGCAGCAGGGACAAGGGCAGGGTGGCATGTGGGTCGGAGATGACTGAGGCCCCACCCTGCCAGGAGGTGCTTCAGATCCCGCTTACCAATCTGTCAGATGTTACCTAACTTTGGATTGAATTACTTTAGGAGTTCCCAGAAAGTTGCCATAGTAAAGTGCAGTTATCATTTGACTGATTTGGACTCTCTCACATGCATTTTTATGCTTTGAGCTGTTACCATTGTTTAGTTTTGTGATTTTTTTTTTTTTTTTTGGACAGGCCACAATTGCTGGTTTGGAAGGATCCGGTGATATTGTGTCTGTTTCATGCACAGAAAATGAAATATTTTTCTTGAAAGGAGATAGGAACATTATAAGAATTTCAAGCAGGCCTGAAGGACTAACATCAATAGGTTTGTATTTATTATGAAATGTGCCATGTGTATGATGGGAAGTACTATACTCTGTTGTTTGTAATTGTGGTTAATAACTGATCAAACTTACTATTGGGCCAGGCACAGTGGCTCACGCCTGTAATCCGAGCACTTTTGGAGGCTGAGGTGGGTGGATCACTTAAGCTCAGGAGTTCAAGACCAGCCTGGGCAACATGGTGAAACCCTGTCTCTACCAAAAATACAAAAAGTTAGCTGGGCCTGGTGGCGTGTGTCTGTGGTCCTAGCTACTTGGGAGGCTGAGGCAGTGGATCGCTTGAGCCTGGAGGCAGTTTGCTGTGAGCCAAGATCGCACCACTGTACTCCAGCCTGGGTGACAGAGTGAGACCCCATCTCAAAAACAAAACCAAAAACATACTATTATTTTGCTAAACTGTTGCAACTTTATTTAAACATGGAGGGTTTGGAGGGTTTTCTCTGATTCTTAAAATAATATTTACAGTACATTTCTTGAAAGTTACCTACTTTAAGGCTTACATCAGATAGTCTCACATTTGATGGAGTTGCTTTCGTGGTTGTGGAAGATGGGGAGATTGAGAAAGGAGGAAGGCAAAATCAGAAACCACTTTACGGATCCCTGATCTCCGTCTGCGACAGTATGTGGGATTAATGCTCCAAAAGACATAGATTTGCATAAGATTTTAGAAGATTTAAATCTGGCACCTGGGACATGCCATTTACCCTGAGCTCAGTTCTTCCTGGTAGGATGATTTTTCTCTGTGCTTTTGACATTTTTTGGTAATTCATATAAGCCCAAATTTTAATGAGCAAAGAATCCTAATATGTGTCCTCGTGCAGACATGCACATGCTTTATATATTTGGGTTCCTCAGGGAACTTTTTCCTAATGCTGGCAGCAGCAGCCATGTGGACCCATCACCTCCTCCTCACTGCCGTTACCTCTGAAGTCAGAGAGGGCAAGCTGGGGTGAATACTCCAAAATATAATTTGTGTAAGAAGTGAATGAGCTCTGACTCTTGAGTTTATGAGCTGGGGGCCCCTCAGACAGTATAATCAAAGGGGCAGCATGGCTTTCAGGAAGCGTGGTGACTTGGAGCCACCAGGCTAAGCTCTAGGCCTTTGCTGCCCCCAGAGCTTTCTGCAGTGATGAAAATGCTCTCATCTGCCCCGTCTGGTAGGCAGGCACTGTCCATGTGTGGCTGCTGAGTACTTTCAGTATGGCAAGTACAGCTGAGGGATGAATTTTAAATTAAAAAAAAATTTTTTTTTTGAGATGGAGTCTTGCTCTGTATCCCAGGCTGGAGTGCAGTGGAGTAGTCTCTGCTCACTGCAGCCTCCATCTCCCAGGTTCAAGTGATTCTCCTGCCTTAGCCTCCTGAGTAGCTGGGATTACAGGTGTGCATCACCACACCCAGCTAATTTTTTGCATTTTAGTGGAGATGGGGTTTTACCATGTTGCCCAGGCTGGTCTCAAACTCCTGAGCTCAGGCAATCCTCCCACCTCAGCCTCCTGAAGTACTGGGATTACAGGCATAAGCCACTGCGCCTGGCCTAAATTTTGTTTAATTTTGATCAATTTGAATTTAAATAGTTACAAGTGGCTGGTGGCTGCCTATTGGACTGGGCAGCTCTAGGCAAGATCCACCATTAACTTGCGTAATCTTCAACAAGCTGCTTCAGAGCAGAATCTGCCCCTCCAGTTTCCGGTGCACACTCCATAGGCTACAGTCTGCCCCTACCACATGCCCTCAGTAGAATGGGGGTGCTTCAAGGGCAGGAATTGCTGTGTCTCATGGACTGCTATATCCCAGCAGCCAACCCTGTGTCTGGCACTCAGAGGATCCGTGATAATGAGAGGATGGCGAATGGATCAAAGTGGGCAGCGGTCTTGTGTTGAGGGTGCTGCAGCTGGGATTGCTCTGGCCTCGTGCCCTGTGGTGTCATGTTGCAGGAAGGATGAGTCCACTACAGTGGAAGCTCACTGGCCCTTGATGTCAGGACAGGGCACAGGGACTCACATGCCTGCTCCTCACTCTGCTGTCTACTTGCCTCGATGCTGACTGTGTAGTAACGGACTTCTCTGTCTTGAGTTTGTTCTAATGGAAAATTACCTTTCCCTCTTTCCATTTCAAGAAATTTAATTATAGATACACATATATTTTTCAAATGCCCTTTGAATAATTTTAAAATATATTCAAGGCATAGTCTTAAGTATGAAGTATAATCAAGCTGTTTTGTTATGCGCAAGCATCTCTCATTTATAAAGAATTTGTAAATCTGAGTGAGAAATACTGTATTCTTAGTGGTATTTTTCTACTTTTTTTTTTTTGAGACAGGCCTCACTCTGTCTCACAGGCTGGAGTGCAGTGGCATGATCTCAGCTCACTGCAACCTCCACCTCCCAAGCTCAAATGATTCTCCCACCTCAGCCTCCTGAGTAGCTAGGACTACAGGCATGCCTCACAACACCCTGCTAATTTTTTGTATTTTGCTAGAGACAGGTTTTCGCCATGTTGCCCAGGCTGGTCTTGAACTCCTGAGCTCAAGTGATCTCCCCACCTCGGCCTCCCAAAGTGTTGAGATTATAGGTGGGAGCCACCGCACCCAACCTGTCCTTACTATTGAGTTGCTTTAAAAATACAACTATGGGAAATTATTTTACTGATTTTAATATATGAGCTTCTTGGAGAACAAAAACTATTTCTTAGACTCCTTTGTGTGATTGTTTCAGTTTTGCTGGTTTCTATGAATTTAGAGTCGTTCAGTTCTTTAGTCGGCTGGCACCTCTGTGACAACTGGTATTTAGGGCTCCCAGAGCTGGTTAAGTGCACATCAGCTCTCTCGGATAACCAGTGGTAAAACCAGACTCTTCTTTCTCAGTGAGAGATGGTTTGGAGGTGTCCGGATGCTCAGAGCGAGTCCACGTGCAGCAAGCAGAGAAGCTGCCAGGGGCCACCATTTCTGAGACCAGGCTCAGAGGCTCTTCTGCGGCCAGCTCTGTGGCCAGTGAGCCAAGGAGCAGGAGCAGCTCACTCAACTCCACCGACAGTGGCTCTGGGCTCCTACCTCCTGGGCTCCAGGCCGCCCCTGAGCTGGGCAAGGGCAGCCAGCCGCCCTCGCAGAGATTCAACGCCATCAGCTCGGAGGACTTTGACCAGGAGCTTGTCGTGAAGCCTATCAAAGTGAAAAGGAAGAAGAAGAAGAAGAAGACAGGTACCCTCTGTAGCTGGCACATACCCACCTGGGGGCAGTCTTTCCAGATTCTCTGGGAATGCCACTGCTCACTGAGTGAGCACTGGCCCATTCATCCAAAAGCAAAGAACACACACATTTCTTCCCCAAAGGAGCTTTACTGCAAAATACTTCACACATTAACAGAAAATACACATACACACTGTAAGGTCTAAATGATGACAGGACATATACCTGTGTACTCACCACCCTGTTTAAAGGATCTTGGTGTTGTACTTTTCAATATTTAAATTAAAATGTTTATACCATTGATAAAACCAGAGATTCTGTGAGCCTGGGTGGAAAGTCGTGGAAACAGGAAGACCTGTGCTGGTAAATAGTTGGGACATTTTATGTTTAGTGTTGGATATGCTACCAAATATGGGATTTAACATGGAATATTTTTCTTTTTTTTTTCAACATTTATTTTAAATACAGGGGGCTCATGCACTGGTTTGTTGCATGGGTACACAGCACCCAGTGAGCACAGTACCCAGTAGGTGGTTTTGGCCCTGCCTCCTCCTCCTCTCCCGCTCTGGTAGTGAGCACAGTACCCAGTAGCTGGTGGTTTGGGCCCTGCCTCCTCCTCCTCTCCCGCTCTGGTAGTGAGCAC